>NC_091742.1:92068090-92423090 GCF_043380555.1 Nothobranchius furzeri | reverse complement strand
TTCTGGAACATTTCCGTTTTTCATGGCCTGTCTGAAGGGGGCTTAGGATTGGTTAAGGGTCAAACAAAGGCGTGTTTAGGGATGGGTACCTTTGACATTTGAATCGATCCGGTACTAATTCCCCATACCTACGAATCGATACCGGTACGTAACGGTACCTATTTTCGATACTTTTGAGTGTTTGTTATTTTAATTCTCTTTCATAATTAAATATATATTTTTCTCAATATATAACAATATTTGATAAATATCACGATAAATAACATTCAACTGTTTGTATTTTAATATCGTCCTTGTAGTTTTATAAGTTGATAATTAAACTGAAGCAAACATCTTTACTGTGAACTAAATTTACTGTGTATCTTCATTCCTTTTGCAGTTTTTTTTTTCATTTGATTTTTCCTACTGGGAAGTTAGAATTTCCAAGGAGAAAGCGAACGCACCATCAGATGATAACAACGGTGACAATGGAAGCTAACATATCAAGCTAACGTTATCTTTAGCAGTTTATTTAACTGCTGGAGCAGATTAAAAAGATGATGCCTCACACTTAGATCGTTGTCGCTGGTTTCATCTTCACCCAATCACCTGTCGCATTTAGTAAAGTGAAGCCAAACTTTAGAGCGCGTTCATGTTCTTCTAGTCGGAAATTCGGAGTTCCGAGGAGAAAGCGAACGCACCATTAGCGAAACGGAAGCCAACATATCAAGGTAACGTTATCTTAAACATTTTATTTACCTACCGGAGCAGATTAAGATGAGGATGTCTCACTTAGATCGTTGTCTGTCACTGGTTTCATCATCACCCAGTTAACCATCACATTTAGTGAAGTGGACCCAAGCGTTAGCGTGCGTTCTTCTTTCTACCATGCTGCTCTGTTTACAACTGGCTCGCAGGGACCGACGACATAACGCTCTTGCACATGCGCAGCGGTCTTGGCAAGTTCTCGTTACGAAGGACGGGTACCGAAACGAGGCACCGTTTGAAATGACGTGAATCGGTGCTCGGTCGGTACCATTCGCCTGAGGTAAGTTCCCTTTTCATTCAGAGGCAGAATTTCAACAGCAGAGCTGTGAATCGTGATAAAAAGGTCTCTCATAAATGACAGACCGTCAGATGTGTAGATCGTAAAACGGTCTAAAATCGTCATATCGCCCAGCCCTACTCTACTGATGTTTTCTGTGTATTATATGGTCTTGCTAATCCTTCCCAATCTCTTTACAGGAACTGCTCTAAATTGTAGAATTGTTGCATCACAGTAAATTCACATCAACATGTATGAAATAGCTCTTTAGTTTATGATGGTGTTGATTTAACTGATTTCCATTCTCACTTGTGTCTCTGTAAGCTGCTGTTTGTTATTGTCAGTTGTTTTTGCCTTATCGTGTTTTATTATTTTATTTGTTCTTGTTTTCTTTTTGTTTAGTTATCCTATTCGGATAAACAGGAGGGATTATGTTATGGAAATGTTATGTTTATTATTAACTGAATGTATTATTCTATGCCTGAATACACACACACACACACACACGCGCACGCACGCACACACGCACACGCGCACACACACACACACACACACACACACACACACACACACACACACACACACACAGTCTTATCTTTGTTATACTGTAAATAAACTCAGAGCAGAAACTCGGGGCAGTTGCCTTGAGCTTCTGCCCCTGATTGCAGTTTGGTGACTTGTCTGCTTGTTGTCTCTCCTCTCTCTCCAGCTGCAGGTATTGGGTTATTGATAAAATCCCTAACAGTCATGTAATCATTAGTTTAGAAATACAGAATTAAACTAATTTTTATAAACTATATTCTTGACTCTGTCTGAATTAAGTGTGTGTTCCTAAGGTCGTATTAAATCAAATATTCAAAGACCAATAAGATTGATCATTTATAATTAGATGGAATATCACATCTTATTGATCATTCAGTAAAAGTAACCACTTCCATCACGTTACACCATCAGCATGGCTCTACACTTCATCCTGCAGCATCTGGACTCCTGGGTACCTACACCAGGATCCTGTCAGAAGCAGAAACAGCTGGAGTTAGCAGGTCAGATCCACGGTGTGTAAAGTCCACTCATGGAGGGAACAGGAAGGGAAACCACTGAAGAACCAGGATAAACAGACCCGAGGAAACATGGACGGAGACACAGCGCTGCCCCGTGGCCAGGCGGGAATGTGGAAACGGACCTGTGGCTATTCCAAACACAGGCGCCATCTTGTTAGCGGCCAGAAGCAGAGTATGGGTGGGATGAGGCTGGCCCATACTCTGGAACAGCAGCTGCTATGTGTGGACTCTCATGTGATTTGTTTATTTACATTTGTAGTAAACCTTTCTCCACACTCATCATGACTAAATGATTTAGGTTTCTTCTGGACTTTCCTGCACGAGTCTACATGTTGCTTCACTCTAACACATTTCTTATGAACCAAACAGCCTGAAGACCTTATTGCTGGATGACTTGTCTCCCTCACGTGTCTCTGGAGAGACCACTTGTGAAGAACTTGTTGACAGACTTACCATCTGACTCAGAAGACCTGCTCTCATTCCAGTCATCATCTTCATCTCCAGTTTCAGACCCAGAGTCTGAAAGCTCAGAGTCCAGATTCACATCATCATCATCATCATCTCCACTAACTTCAGTCTCTGAAGAATCAGATGTTTGTTCATGAGGGTTCAGATCTGGGTTCCTGCTAGTTCCTGCTCCTCCACCAGTTTCTGCTGCCATCTGGTCAGCTGAGCTGCTGGTTGGAACATCTCTGTCTTCTATTTGCTGCTGATGAAGCTGTGAGACCAGAGGTTTCTCTTCATCATCCTCACTCTTTATAGAAACAGCAGTAACAGGAAACCCGACAGCTTCAGTCTCCTCCTTCAAACAGAGATGCTCTCCCTCCAGACTGGTCCAGAGCTCCTCCTGTTCCTCCTTTATGTGGAGGTGTTCTGGGTCCTGCTGGTCCACACCAGCACTCTGTTCTTCAGGAGCTTCTTCTTTAACCAGCACCAGCTGTGGAACATCTGTAGGAAACACAGACACATGATGTTACAGACCACCATACCTTTATATTTACACCATGAGTGATACTGGCTACATGATGTGGGAAAAAGGAACAAGAACTTAATTTTTGTTAAAAAAAATGTTAAACATATGTTTATTTAGTTTTTTTCTTCCCGCTTTTTTCCCTTTACCCTCCTTCCATCAACAGTATCCAACACAGAAGTATAATGAACATAATGAACATTTTTTTTTTTTTAAGTCTGTTATAACTTTCTAACTCTGCCACCTTATTTGTTATTGGTTGTGTTGTAGGAGGACCTGCTCGAAAACAAGATGTTACATCTCAAGCAGTTTATCCTCCTGAAAAAAAACATAAGTTAAATAAATAAGTTAAATAAATATGGCAGGTATTAAAATACTACTAATAATGATAATAATAATGATAATAATAATAATAATAATAACAATGCCTAACAGATTCAAGGTAAGTGAATAATAATTTAAGATAATAAACAATACAAGCAAATAAGAAAAAAAAAATTTTTTTTGTTACACAGTATATTCCCAACAACACGTCAGACATTGTTCATCGTTGTCTAGTTATCTTATTTACCCCTCGCCCACCTCCAAATCCCCACTCCTCAGTAGATCCAGAAATATCTTCCAAATGTTATAAAATTCAGAGGCCTTCTCTTTAACAATATAGGTCAGTTTCTCCAGAGCTAAACTCGATGTTACGTTGTTTAACCAGTGGTTAAAGGAGGGGCAACCAACATTCTTCCAACATAATGCAATACATCGTTTGACCTGTAACAAACAAAGATCGATCATTTTTGTTTTCCACACGCGACAGAATACAGTCTTCTGGGTACAAGCCTAAAATACATAACTTAGGGCAAAGTGGTACAGGGGAAGTTGTGATCTGAGAGATATAATGTAACACTGAAATCCAAAATTTTTGAATCTCTTCACATTTCCACAGGCAATGGTATAATGTACCCTGATGTGTATTACACTTATAGCATAGATCAATTATATTAGGATCATATTTATTCAGTTGTACAGGGGATATGTATGTTTGCATTATCCAATTAAATTGTATCATTCTCAAACGAGTGTTAATTGTTTGAGTGTGTGCTTTTAAACATATTTTACTCCATTCAATAGATGAAATATCTTCTTGTAAGTCACTAATCCACTCCTGTCTTCTACTATCAGATGTGTCCTTATGGTTTTCAACTAACATGCTATAAAACTGGGACACCAATCTTTTATCAAAATAGTTTTTTGTAACATTAGTTTCTAGGATTGACAGTGGAGGTTGATGTACTGAGTTATTTAAGTGTGCCAGAATAAAACTTCTAAGTTGTACGTACTTAAAAAAGTGTTTCTGCGGAATATTAAACTTTGCCCTTAATTCCCCGAATGACATTAAAGAAGTGGTAACTCCCCCCCTCAGTCTTACTCCACCCACGTATCAATTTTAAAAACTGCAACATTAGTAGGCGTTGCCTGCAGGACCGAGAGGGCGGAGCCGGGGCCGTGACGAAGATGACAGCTAACTAGACGATGCTAGCTCCCTTCACTCTGAGCAGTCATTAGAAGTGGAGGACGTTTCTCCCCCTCCTTACCCAGACACTCGAGAAGAAAGGGACCAAGTCTATTTGGAGGAGACAAGCGGACCTGAGCCTTATTGTTTTGAGCTTGTGAGTTGCCTGAAACTAGCGGAACCGACCCAACAGAACCAGCTCTGAATGGTAAGTAGCCGTTAGCCATAGCATCAGATTAGCTGCAGGGTTTGGCTCCATGGCCCTAGAGAGCTAGTATTCAGCATGTTTTAGAGGTTTATCTGCTTCAACACACCTGGTCTTAATCAGCAACAAATAGCTGAGCTGCTTAACAGCTAATCTATCCTGTTAAAGCAGAAAAACCACTGAAACGTGCTGGATAGCAGCTCTCCAGGAGCCCTGGGCTCAAGTTACAATCTGCTGCATAGAAAGTTATGAAAACATCCCATGAGAAAATTATTCTGTAATGTGTTCAGCCCACTAAAACTGCCCTGATTTCTTTATTTACTGATACCAGCTGCTCTCTTGGTTGTAGGTCCTCTGGTGTCTGCAGGTGGTCTCCTCTGCTGGTGTCGTCAGGATCAGGAGCTTCCAGAAGAATGTGCCTTTCAATGACTCTTTCCTCCTTATTTGTTGTATTAATTAAATAAATCTCAATTGATATATTTCCTATTTTTGTTCATGTCCATAAATACTTAAACATGCTTGAAATTAAAACAAGCTTTTAACACTGAGGTGCTAGTTTAATTCATCACAATAGAGCTAGTTAAACATGCAACAATGTGATAATCAATGTAATTTATAAATATCCATTAAAATATCAAAACTGGAATCTAAATGAGATATTTGGCAGCACAAAAAACTTGTCAAACACAATATTTATTATAATTGCAGGCAGACAGGAGACAGAGCTGATGGAGGTTCTCAGTCATTGAAGGATGGCTGAAGGCTTTCCAGGAACAGGAGATGTGATGTTGTCTCTTCTCTCTCTATTCTGCCAGATGAGCTGATAGGTTACAGGTGTGTGAGGACGTCCTCATGCTGTCATAACCAGATGACAGGAGTTATCAGGTGATCAGCCAGGCTAATGATGAGATGCAGAAAGAAAACAAATCCAGGACAGTGTACAGTAATAATAATAATAATCTGTGGTGTTGCTCACCTTATGTGCTCTTATAAGTATTAACGTGTGCCTGCCTCATGGTGTAGTCCATATTTTGCTGAGTGTCCTGCAATAGAGCTCCGGGAGTTGACGTCACTTCTCCCGGCATGCAACAGTTCAAATCGAAACGGCGCCATTTGGCAGGCAGAAGCCGGCAGCTGGACTACTTGTTATTGTCAGAAAACTCAATCAAACGGGAAATATGGTAGATTCCTGTAGCGCCCCAGGATGCAGAACAGACGCGGACGACATAAGGAATGAGTCATCTACAGGATTCCCCAAGATCCGGAGCGCCGCAAACGTTGGATCATTGTAATAAAACGCACTAGTGACCGGGCGAAAATGAAGCTGTGGGATGCCGAGAGTAAAGGTTTTCACTTATGCAGCGACCACTTCATATCAGGTACTTAAACCAACGTTTCCGCAACTGTGTATGGTATTTATTTTAAATGCTTTTATTACGATTCTTAGTGGGCTTCCTAAACTTATTTTGGCGTGGCTTTTTCTGCCTTATTACTCACAGCAGCAAGTAAACATCACGTAAAACGTTGCCTCGTGAGTTCTGCGTGCTGCCGTTTCCGTGTTTTATGATGACAGCAATTAACCGGCTAAGCTGTATTTTATTTTTAAGCAATGGTTGATCATTTGTCAGATCACACATAAAAAGCACTTTGGATTGCTATTATCTGTCTCACCGAGAATACTTACGTGTAAATCTGTTATTTGTCCATCCATCCATCCATTTTCATCCACGTATCCGGAATCGGGTTGCGGGGGCAGTAGCGTGACTTCCCTCTCCCCAGCCGCCGGAGCCAGCTCCTCCGGGTAAATCCCAAGGGGTTCCCCGGTCAGGTCCGGTGTTGTGCCGGTAAGAAGCCCGCTCCGACAGCTTCTGGCGTCGGAGCGGGCAGTAGAGTCGAGAGTCCCAGACCTCTTCCCAGCTCCTCCGGCCGGGGGGTTCCCCCGGCCAGGTCCGGTGTTGTGCCAGTAAGAAGTCCGCTCCGACAGCTTCTGGCTTTTTAAAAAGTATCCCAGTGTCACGGTAAGGGTCGGAGATGTTTAGTCTATTTAATTTCTGACTATATAAAATGATTTCTTCTGTTTTAAAGTGTGAAGTAAACTCCAACGAAGTAAAATCCAAGCGGATCCCTTTCATGTTCATGGTTACATCCGTGTTTGTTTACCTTTTTTGCATGCCAAAATGGCGTCCACTAACTGAGAGTCACGTGGGGTCCGGAGCTCTATAATGCAGGTTATTAGTTAATTTACTTTTGATAGCAAAAACAAAATATTTAATGTAAAAGTTATTTACCAGGTGAATCAGCTCACACGTCACCACCAAGTGTCACAGGGCCAGAATCAGTAGCCTCCTTCATGATGTCATGATGTAATCACATACTTATTTAATTGTTAATATCTTAAAAATTCTGAAATGTTTTAATTGTTTTTTACCTTGAACAGTTCACTGAGCTTGCACTGTCACTGAGGTGGAAGCTGGAATCAACAGCAGACACCTCACATCTTGGTCTTTTCAGGGGTGTGGACGCTGCTCTGGGATTTTCTGGAAGATGAATTTCTGTCAAGGTCCCTGTGTCACAAGACACTGAGGCTGTGAGCTCTAACCTGGGTGGCTATGTATAAAAACAAAGAAGCAGCACATTTATAAATGTTTAAAAGAGCAAAAAATCACGTGTAACAATAATCTGTAAAACAAATTAAAACTAGAAGGTAATAATAAAATGTTTACATAGAAGATTCTTAAAAATAATTCACCTTTGCTACGGGTAAGGCTTCACGTCAGCCTGGACAAGTGGATTCTTGCAGCTAAATTGGTCTGACAGCCAGTGTCTTGGGTAGATTTAGCCGGAAAAAAAAAATAGAAGCACATTGTTGTTGGGAGTTTATAAAGTCATATAATATACGAAAGAAACTGTCCTATAAAGGTGCTTTATAACATTCCTAGTGTGTGGTCGTCGTTATAACGTAAAAGTCAGTCACATATGATGTGGAGAGCCTGAAATGCGACCTCCTGAACAGAATTCCTCACAAAACCGGGTCACAAGCTTGATTTCACGCTGTAATGCTGTCTGTCAACTAGTGCTGCGTCAGTTAGAGCCACTGTTGCAGAATTAACGACTGACTAGCTAAAGGAAGTGAACCACGTCTCTCAGACTTTGCATTTAGGTAGGGAATTGTCTTTAGAAGATGTTAAAACTTTTATTTACTCACCTCAGACTGGAGCCCGCCGCGGTGGGGAGCAGAGTCGGTGGGCTGCATCTAAATCGCGGAAGAGCCACGGTGGGCACAGCCTCCCTCTTCAAACGGAGACGTGCAGAATCGTGGGTAAAATGCAGGTTGCAAACTACAGCACGAGGCGGGAGCTGAATGTTTTCCAGACACCGATTGCGCGCAACCACTGGCGCCTAATTTCTAAGTCCAGCGGAAAGGAGTGCAACCCCACAGAGCTACCGCAACCACACTACACTACACCTTCTCACCATACTAACACGATATGGAGCACTAAACCCGAACTACTTTCCTAATTACACAAACAGCCAAACACTAACTAAACTACAATATCCAACAGCCAAGCTAACACTAAATAAGTATGTATAACACTAAAAGCTATGCTAAAGACTAGGATATGCTAATGCTATATGCTAATGCTGAACTACGGCTAACCGTCCTACACTCGCTTGCAAATCCAACTCCCAACTCGTCACAAGGCGTGGCCGAGACGCTTGATGCTTTTATAACTTTGACACAGAGCTGCTACGTAGTACTCTACTGGTTTATGTAGTATCTTACTCTTTAGCCATTGGCAAAAATTTATTCAAAATGAGTCAAATTCTATGTTTTAAGCTGAAGGTGGAGCTATACTGTGGTATTTAGGCAGAATTTTTAATTTTTAAAGAAAATGCACCAAAATGCTAAAATAATGAATACACACATTTAAAACACTATTAGACACTCATTTATACTGTTCATCAGCAAAAAAAAGTTAATTTAGACGTTACTTGCTCTTTAAAGAGTGTTCCTCGTATAGGTCCTGCAAATTCGCAATGCCCTTGTTAAGTCATTCTTTAAAGCCCAAGTCATTTGTAGCAGGAGCAAAAAGTTCATTACCCCAAATTGGGGAGAAACAGGACAGCCTTGGAGTCATTCAGCATTTTTTGTACTTTTTGCCAAATAACAACAGTATTTTTTACAAATGGATTAGTAGTAGTTTTCTTTAAAGTTTTAAAGGGTGCTGAGTATAGATAGCTATGTAATGACAAACCTTTTGAGGACATTTTTTCAATTTCTAGCCAGGGAAGGAAAATACCGTTTGAAAACCAGAACATAGTCGTCCTCAACTGAGCAGCCCAAAAATACCATTCTAAATTTGGAAATTGTAGCCCTTTCCTATCATATGGTAAATAAGAGGGAGAGTGAGTCTTGGCTTCCTGTTGTTCCAAATGAAATTAGAGAGGAGCTTTCTGATCTTGGGGGGAAAAAAAGAAGGAGGAGGGGCCAGCGGAATTGACTGAAAGATATATAGAAATTTAGGTAATAGTCATTTTTACTATGTTTATTCTTCCCAGTAAAGAAAGAGGCAATGATATTAATCTAGTGATCTCTTCCGACAACTCAGTTACCATGGGCTCATAGTTGGCTGAGCTAAGATCGCTTATTTTTGGGGGTTATTCTGATGCCCAAATATTTAAATCCCTCTATGGCATTTCCAAATGGATGGGACACAACTGGTTTCATCCTCTCATTTACATTTAGAAACATAATGGATGCTTTTTCTCTATTTACTTTGAACCCAGAGAAACTGCCAAATTGATCGAATAGCTTCATGAGGGATGGTATTGATTCTGCGAGATGTGATAGAAACACAATAGTATCATCAGCGTACATGGCTGTTTTGTGTAGCGTCTCTCCAATTTTAATACCCTGGATTGATGGATGTGATCTAATTGCTATTGCTAAAGGTTCCATGGCTAGTACAGACCCTTGTCTGGTGCCTCGAAATAGCTCAAAAGAATGAGAGATGAGATTATTAGTAGATACCATTGCAACCGAATTAGCAAGTAAAATTTCAACCCATCTACGAAAGTGATCAACAAATCCGAAACGCTTAAGCACCTCAATTAGATAGGGCCATTCAACTCGATCGAACGCCTTCTCCGCATCGAGTGACAGTATTGCAGTGTCAGGTGTCTCTTCACACTTATGAATTATATTGAGAACTCTCCTCACATTATGGAACCCCTGACGGTTTTGAACAAAACCATTTTGATCTCCATGTATAATGGCTGGAAGAGCCCTCCCCAGCCTCATAGCCAGAGCCTTAGCTATGATTTTGGAGTCAGAATTTAACAACGATATGGGTCTATAAGAACCGCTTTCAGTTGGCGCTTTGTTTGGTTTTAGAAGGAGAATGATCAGGACACTACGTAATGTAGTAGGTAAGCAACCTGTTATAAAGGATTCCAGATAAACATCTAGTAATGGGGGAATTAATTTTGCTTTAAATAGCTTGTAATTGTCTATCGGAAGCCCGTCAGGACCCGAAGTTTTACCTCCCCTCATGTTCGGAATGGCATCCGAAACGTCATTGAAATTTATTTCTCTCTCTAATTCATTCTTCATACCCTCAGAAATGCAAGGAAAGACCACACTATCCAAGAAAGTATTTTGGTTCACCAGGTCTAATGGACTGTCAGAATTATATAGGTTTTTATAATATAAGGCAAAGGTGTTATTAATTTCTATGGGATCCGTAGATAATTCCCCTTGATCGTTCCTAATTAAATTAATGGCTCTGTCAGATTCAAGTTTCTTTATCTGCCAAGCTAGCAGTTTACCCGGCTTTTCTCCCTGATCATAAAATGTCTGCTTCAATCTTATTAGACCATCTTCGGCTTTAAGCAAGGACATCTCCTCGTATTTAGCTTTAAGGGTTAATAATTCCTGTTTTCTTTGTGTTGAATCATCTATGATAACTTCTCTCTCTAATTCTCTAATTTTATTGTTTAATACGTTAATTGTCTGTTGAAATTTGTTAAATTTAGAGCTGGTGAAACTTATCATTTGTCCTCTAATTTATGCTTTAAAAGCTTCCCATCTAATGGCTGCAGTTGTTTGAGTTGTATTAATTGAGAAGTAGAGCTCAATATGCTCTCCTACAAATTTTATAAAGTCAGAATCATGTAACCATTTAGGGTGTAAGCGCCAATTGTTCGAGCGGCTATTCACTTGTTCTACCCTATAAAATAGTGAGGTTGGGGCATGATCTGACAAAACAATGCTGTCATATACGCACTCAGTGATATTGGGTAGCAAAGATGAGGAAATTAAAAAATAATCTATTCGGGAGTAGGATTTAAATACTGCTGAACAGCATGAGAATTCTCTTTTATTAGGGTTTTGGATTCTCCATGGATCACAAAGGTTCAGATCTTTCAGATATTGTTGTATTTTTTTCCTTGTTTGCGAGTGTGAAGTGTCTATCCCTGATGAGCGGTCCAGTTTCGGGTCTAAAGTACAATTTAAGTCTCCTGCCAATATTATCTTACCCGGAAGGGTAGCTATCAATAGAAACAAATTCTCAAAAAATGCAGGGTTTTCATCATTAGGGCCATAAACATTTACTACATTAAGAGTTACTTTCAAGAGAGTTCCTTGAATCACCAAAAATCTGCCCGCTATATCATAAATAGTGTTATTTACTTGGAAAGGCACTGAATTATGAACTAACACCATAACCCCTCTTGAATGAGAGGGGAAACAGGATGCTAACACTTTGCCTGGCCATCTCCTACGTACTTTCACCAGATCCTCTCCAAGTAAATGGGTCTTTTGGATAAATGCTACTGATGACTCAACTTGTTTAAGCCTGGTAATAACCTGTTTTAGTTTAACCACTTTTACCTAGGGATGGGCACCTTTGACATTTGAATCGATCCGGTACTAATTCCCGGTACCTACGAATCAACACCGGTACTTAACGGTACCAATTTTCGATACTTTTGAGTGTTTAATATTTTTAATTCTCTTTTATAATTAAATATATATTTTTCTCGATATATAACCATATTTGATAAATATCACAATAAATAACATACAACTGTTTGTATTTTAACATCGTCCTTGTAGTTTTATAAGTTGATAATTAAACTGAAGCAAACATCTTTACTGTGAACTAAATTTACTGTGTATTTTCATTCCTTTTACCGTACTTTTTCATTTGATTTTTCCTACTGGGAAGTTAGAATTTCCGAGGAGAAAGCGAATGCACCATTAGATGATAACAATGGTGGCATAGGAAGCAAAACATATCAAGCTAACGTTATCTTAAACAGTTTATTTAACTGCTGGAGCAGATTAAAATGGTGATGCCTCACACTTAAATCGTTGTCACTGGTTTCATCTTCACCCGATACATTTTGTAAAGTGAAGCCAAACTTTAGAGCGCGTTCATGTTCTTCTAGTCAGAATTTCGGAGTTCCAAGGAGAAAGCGAACGCACCATTAGTGAAACGGAACTGAATCCCGATCAGGAGAACATCATTCTTCTATACTGAGCGAACATTCCAGTGGTAACCACTCAGACCACTGAACCTGAGTTTTACAAGACCGAGGAGACTTTCTTTTTGACTAGACTACGACCAAATAGAAGACTGACTTTGAGCTCAACCTGACTAGGTTTACTGATATAGGGGGAAAGGACCTGATTGTTTAATTATATGTCTATTGCAGCTGCTGTATTTTTTGTTCTATTTTCATATATCTATATAAAATTCCAAATCTGGTGCAACTGTGTTCTTTTGCTCATTCTTTGGATCCAGCTATTCCATTTCCCACTCACTGGTAATTTGTAAGGTAATCCTGTTGGACCTAGAGTCTGGCCTATTTATTATTATTATTTGAATAAGTGGTAACTTAATCTGACGCCAGGGTTACAATAGACTGACAATATATTCATTCATCCACCAGTACCTGTGTCCATGCTGTCCAGGTCCAGGTGGTGAAGAACACACGATGAATCCGTCCCAGCTGATGGATGATCCTGAAGTGGTAGCAGGTTTTCTTTAGCCGTGTTTAGCTAACAGCTGCAATAGAAACAAAGCAGGAGAGCTGATTAAGATGCTGCTTCAGAACAACGCAGGAGATTAAAGATCCAACGCTTTGGTTCTGGCCAAAGGAACAGCAGCAGATCCAGAGGGCAGGAAGTCTAGAGAAAAGCTTTTCTCACCCACAACCTGATTCTGGAGCTCCGATTGTCACGAAGACCGCAGAATATCTTCTCTGGTTCTGGAAAGAACTCCACCAAGTTGTTGAGGAGGAGAAGAAAGTTTCCACAGCCTGGTGAGAAGATTTCTGCAGCAGCAGCAGTTAGTCGCTTTAGCTGATCAACTCTCCCAGAGACTGAAGTGAAGACATTTTTACTGCAGAGCCTCAAATATTCTCCTCACACGCCAGAACAAAAAGCTAGCTCTGTTAGCAGCTTCCGGTTTCTGCTTCCTCCGGTGGTCGGTGACCAGCGTAAAGGTGCAGTGCACTACCGCCACCTGCTGGAGCAGAATAAAACACACCTGGCTCTCACATAACTTCCGCTGGTGGATTTTTTAGACAAAATATTTGTCGTAATGTTTTTTGTTCCTCTCCAAAAGCACCTGGCTGCAGACCTCCACTGTCAGGCTGCTTCCGGTGGAGGCTCCACTGTCAGGACGGGAAATGCACGGGATACATTACAAAATAAAACGGCAAACATACTTACGTTTGTAATTGTTAGGTTTCAATATAAAATATTACGTAAAATCTATTAATTATTTCTCTATAGTTCATATGTTGTTGTCATTTAACATGCTTACGGTTGTAATTTTTCTAAATGAATTAACGAATGGCCGGGATAGGTTTCAACATAAAATGCTAACATACTCATATTTCTAAATAAAATCCCGAATGCTGTTTCGGTTGAATCGATCCCCTCACAAACGCATTCATTCAGGAAGCAGCCTGACAGTGGAGGTCTGCAGCTAGGTTTCTCTCGTTTTTCTAACGATTTCATCAAAATCCCCGAAAAAATAAGCACACTACATTTTGTTAGACTTCTGACCCGTAACCTAATTGTTTTAGTGAAGGTATTGAACAGATTGCTGCGCTCAAAAGGAACAGGAAATGCGTCCTAAAACGATTTGGTCATGATAAAATTCATTTCAGTTTATTTATAAAGCGCCAAATCACGACAAGAGTCGTCTCAAGGCACTTCACACAGTAAACATTCCAATACAGGTCAGTTCACACACACACACACACACACACACACACACACACACACACACACACACACACACACACACACATACACACACACACACACACACACACAACATAAATACCAAGTAGTGTTTCTATGGTTACATTGTGATTCCTTAGTAAATATTTTATTTGGTGAGAGATAAACTTTATTGTATTTATCCTAGTGAATCTATAATTAAACAGATAAACTAATGGTATCACATTCAATGTCAAAGAAAGTACACACACACACACACACACACACACACACCAACAATGGGTTTCTTTGGGGTACACACAGCCACATGCCCAAAGCCCTGACACCTAAAGCACATGAAAGGAGGTTCCTCAAATGCCCTAACTGAGTAGATGAGCAAGCCCAACATGACATGAGCAGGGAGCTCCACCGTGTCAAAAGTTATCAACAGTGAAGTGGATCCATGGATGTCAAACTCCAGACGCTGAACAGCCACCACTGCCGCCCCACTCAGGAAGTCAAACACATCAGGCTCAGAATAATTGTATACCACCTCCTTAACCTCCTCAACCAAAGCACCAGAACGCAATTCAGTAACAGTCCCGCCCACCCCCATAAAAACCTCAAGTTTCAGTGCTTTGAGGCACTGGGCCTTCGTCCAACATACCACTGTCAACAGCCCACTAAACTCAATTAAATTCAATTCAAGTTTATTTATATAGCGCCAAATCACGACAAGAGTCGTCTCAAGGCACTTCACATAAACATTCCAATTCAGGTCAGTTCATTAAGCCAATCAGAAATAATGTTTCCTATATAAGGAACCCAGCAAATTTCATCAAGTCACTGTCTAGTGTCAGTGACTATACAGCAATCCTCATACTAAGCAAGCATAAAGCGACAGTGGAGAGAAAAACTCCCTTTTAACAGGAAGAAACCTCCAGAGAATCCTGGCTCAGTATAAGCAGCCATCCTCCACGACTCACTGGGGATCGAGAAGACAGAGCACACACACACACACACACACACACACACACACACACACACACACACACACACACACACACACACACACACACACACACACACACACACACACACACACACACACACACACACACAAAGACAAGTAATGTGTTTATAGTTATATTGTGATGTCTTAGTAAATATTCTATTTGGTGAAAGATAAATTTTATTGTATTTATCCTAGTGGATCTATAATTAAACAGATAAACTAGTATTAGCACATCAAACGTCAAGGAAAGCAAAAGGTTATTATCAGGAGAGAGAGAATGTTTTAGTGGTTAGCAGCAGTGTACTAGTCGATGGCCCCCTCCATGAGGCCACCACAGCTCAGCAGAACGTCATTGTAGCTTCTTCTGGGGAGAAAAACACTTACAGAGAAAATAAAGTTAACAGCTGAAATTGCACAAAATAGTACAGTTAAAGAGCAGACTGTAGAAGAATGCAGTAGAGTGTGAGAAGTGGTCAGTGTGTCCTCCAGCAGTCTAAGCCTATAGCAGCATAACTACAGAGATAACTCTGGATAATCTATCCTATTTAGATGTAGGCATGTTGGAGGCAGGGCAAGGGAGAGCCGTCTTTACCGACTGTACACTCCACCTCCCTGTACTCCCCCACTTGTCCAGATTTAGGCTAACATCAGATTTTAACCAAAGACCCTATCAAATAAAAATGTTTTAAGCCTATTCTTAAAAGTAGACAAAGTGTCTGCCTCACGGACTAAAGCTGGGAGCTGGTTCCACAGGAGAGGAGCCTGATAACTAAAAGATCTGCCTCCCATCCTAATTTTAGATATTCTTGGAACCACCAGTAGACCTGCAGTCTGAGAGCGAAGTGCTCAGTTAGGAACATATGGAACAATCAGATCACTGATGTATGATGGACCTTGATTATTAAGAGCTTTATATGTGAGAAGAAGGATCGTAAAATCTATTCTGAATTTAACAGGTAGCCAATGTAGGGAAGCTAAGACAGGAGAGATATGATCTCTCTTTTTAATTCTCATCAGAACTCTAGCTGCAGCATTTTGGACAAGCTGAAGACTTTTAACTACATTCTGTGGACTTCCTGAGAGTAATGAATTACAGTAATCCAGTCTTGATGTAATAAATGCATGAACTAGTTTTTCAGCATAACTCCTGGAAAGTATCCTTCTAATCTTAGCAATATTCCGAAGGTGGAAAAGAAAATCCTACAAACTTGTGAAACCTGGGATTTGAATGACATGTCCTGGTCAAAGATAACACCAAGGTTCCTTACTTTGTTCTCGGAGATTAATGTAATGCCATTAAGGTCAGGCGATTGGCTAAGCAATTTCCTTTTCTGGATTTCTGGTCCAAAGATGAGAACTTCCGTCTTGTCTTGATTTAAAAGCAAAAAGTTTAGAGTCATCCAATTTTTTATGTCCTCAAGACAAGCCTGTAATCTACCCAACCGATTAGGTTCATCAGGGTTAATGGATAAATATAACTGAGTATCGTCAGCATAACAGTGGAAATTTATCCCATGCTGTCTAATGATTTTACCAATTGGGAGCATATATATAGTAAAAAGAATTGGTCCAAGCACTGAACCCTGTGGTACTCCGCAAGTAACCCTGGAGTATGAAGACGATTTGTCATGTACATTTACAAAATGAATTCTGTCAGACAGGTAGGATTTAAACCACCTAACACTGTTCCTTTGATCCCTACAACATGTTCAAGTCTTTCTAAAAGAACATTGTGATCAACTGCAGTTGATCACAATGTGTCAAAGGCAGCACTGAGATCTAACAAGACTAGAACAGACACAAGATTCTTATCTGAGGCCATGAGAATGTCATTTGTAACTCTCACTAATGCAGTTTCAGTGCTGTGATATTCTCTAAAACCAGACTGAAGTTCCTCAAACAGATCATTAGAGTTTAAATGCTCACACACTTGGATGGCCACTATTTTCTCCAGGACTTTGGATAAAAATGGAAGGTTAGATATTGGTCTATAATTCATTGGGTCATCTGGATCCAGAGAAGGCTTCTTAAGTGAAGGTTTGATTACAGCAACCTTAAAATCTTGTGGTACATATCAATTTACTAAGGATAGATTGATTATATCTAGAATGGGGGCAGTGACCAGAGGAAATGCATCTTTAAATAATTTGGTTGGGATTGGATCCAAAATGCAAGTTGAAGGTTTAGATGAAGCTAATATTTTTGATAACTCTGAAAGCTCAACTGGATCAAAATGGTTCAAGCACAGATGAGGTTCTACAGTCACCTCTGAAGCTGCCTCACTTACTGAGGAAGAAGAAATCGCATTAGGGAGAATGCTAAAGATTTTGTTTCTAATAGAATTAATTTTACTTGTAAAAAATCCCATGAAGTCATTACTGCTGAGGGCTAAGGGAATAGATGGCTCAGAGCTATGATTCTGTGTAAGTTTAGTAACTGTACTGAAAAGAAGTTTAGGATTATGCTTATTCTCCTCAATTAATGCTGAGAAATAAGCAGTTCTAGTTTGTTGAAGCTTATTTTTATAAAGCACAAGACTATTTTTCCAGGATAGGTAGGCCTCCTCATGGTACGTAGAGCGCCATGTTCTCTCATAAACATAACCATAGCATCAAGAACATCCCCTATCACCGCACACAGCTCCCTGGTCACAGCGAATGGGTTAAAGGTTGCAAAACACACACCTGCCTCCGCCCTGATGAAGACCTCAAAGCTGCCCTCCTGAAGCCTGTGCATCTTCACCTGCACATCCCAATCGCCGTCCAAAGCATCACGGCTTCCCCCACGGTCTCTCTTACCAGCCCCCGACCCAGCCGAATGAACGGTCACATTAGCCTTTCCTGCTCCCTTCTTCCCCATCCATCACCACAAATGAGGCAGATGCAGAGTGAAGTCGGGCCACCGTCTTACCGAGCCAACACAGACCGTCGGCCGACCACCCGAACAACCCCCTCAGCCAACGCAAATCCGGAGCACAAGCCACAACCCGATGTTCACTCTGCCGGGATCCTCCTCCGGCTCTCTGTCTCTGTTTGCTCGGGTTTCTTGCAGCAATTGTGACTCACATCAGCAGTTTTGTGCAATTGCATTTTCTCATTTGTGCATGTGGGAAGGACAAACAAACAAACAAAGGTTTGAATTAGTTATTCTCTAAATGAGCTGGATTAAATCAAATCAATCAAAGATACTTTATTAATCCCAGAGGGAAATTAGAGTTTCAGTACACACAGAGATCAGACATACATGGGCAAGACACATGACAAGATTTGGTGACTGTAGTCATTCGCAACCCTGAGTCGCGCTACCTTAAAGGAGCATGGGGCAGGATGAAGAAACGAAACTCATTAGCGACGCACTCGGCGCTGTGAGTAACTGCAGCCCGGCAAGAGAGCGCGCACAAACTCTTCATCACTAGAAAAAAAAACAAGTTTCAGTGATGTTTGGCCAGAGCGCGGCTCGAACAAGGCACCGTGTCGAGCGATGAAGTAACATTGTTACTTTAGTCTAATATTTGTAAAATTCCATGACAACATTAGCTTTTTAATATATATATATTTTTTTTAATCTTTTATTTCATTCACAATATATAAAATAAACACAAACAAATACAACATACATTAACATATTGAGGAAAAAAAAAACATTTGAATGAAAAGGAGCAGATAGAAGAAAAAATCTTATGATTTCTGCCCCTTTTTACAAAATAAAATTATCCGCCAAACAAACACTGTATAACCTCAGTCACTTTCTAATATTTTCATGTCTAATCTTTGACATTATAATTCTCCTTTTCATAATTACTAAATACATTAGATTTTATACATTTTTTAAATATAGCAAGTGTAGTTGATTCTTTAAATTCCTTGTTAATGGCATTCCACAATCTTACACCATTTACAGAAATGTTACATTCCCTCACTTTGGTTCTGAATCTAGGTTTCTTAAAGACATCAGTTCCTTTTAACATGTACCCACTTACTCTCTTATGAAACATTTTCTGAATATTAGTTGGTAGATTACTCCTATTCACTCTGTACATTATTTGCAATATTTTCCTCTCTACCAAGTCAGGAAATTTCAGTATTGTGTATCTAATAAATAATTGATTAGTGTGATCTCTATAGTTACTGTTATTGATGATTCTCAATGCTCTTTTTTACAAAATGAACAATGGTTGTGTAAAAGTTTTGCAAGTGGCTCCCCAAATTTCTAAACAATAAAATAAATATGGTTCAATCAGTGAGTGATACAATGTTACTAACCCTGACAAATTTAGTAGAAACTTGACGCTATATAATACACCTATGGCTTTGGCGATTTTCCCCTTTATATAACCTACATGTGATTTCCACGTGAGACTCTCATCGAACATGACTCCAAGAAATTTGGTTTCTTTTACCCTTTGAATTTTCATTCCATCTATCATTAAAGATACATCACAGCTTCTTCTATTATTAAACAGTATAACGTTTGTTTTGTTCAGGTTCAGTGACAGTCTATTTACATCAAACCATTTTTTAACTTTAATCAATTCACTGTTTATCACTTGAGTTACTTCATGTGCATTTAATCTTGAATAAAACAATGTAGTATCATCCGCAAATAAAACTGTGCCAAGTAAATTAGATGCATTTACCAGGTCATTAATAAACAATATGAACAGTTTAGGTCCAAGGACTGACCCTTGTGGCACACCATAATAAATATCTTTTAATTCAGATTTAGCATTATTTATTTGAACAAACTGTTTTCTATTGCGTAAATAACTATTAACCCATTGATGCGCCACCCCTCGTATTCCATACCGGTGTAATTTAAGAAGTAACCTTGAATGATCAGTGACATCAAATGCCTTTTTTAAGTCAATAAAAACACTAATGAAATAGTTTTTATTGTCAATTGCTGATGAAATTTTATCTACTAAATCCATAACTGCCATTACTGTTGAATGTTTGGTCCTAAAGCCATACGATTTAAAATTGAATTTTTGTCAATGAATTTGTCCAACCTTAATGCAAACACTTTTTCTAATATTTTGGAAAACTGTGGAAGCAGTGACACTGGCCTGTAATTAGTGAAACTCTGTTTATCACCGCTCTTAAATAATGGAACCACCTTGGTAATTTTCATTAAATCAGGGAAGACTCCTGTAGATAGTGACAGATTACAGATGTAAGTGAATGGTTCAATAACAGATTCAATTATAGCTTTTACAGTCACCATGTCCAGATCATCACAATCAGTTGATATTTTGCTTCCCCAGTTTTTTACAATGTTTCTTATTTCTTGTTGATCTACTTTGTCAAGCAGAATACTATTGACATTTCTAGGTATTGTATTAATTGTATCGTGAATTGTTGGTTTGCTTTCCACCAGACTCCTTCCTACATTTATAAAAAAATCATTGAATTCATTAGAAATTTCTTTAACTTCATAAATGTCTTTATTGTCCTTTACAAAGTAGTTTGGGAGTCTTGCATTTGTATTATCTCTGTTAATCACATTATTTATTATTCCCTATGTAGACTTGATGTTGTCTTTCTTCTTATTCAATAGCTCACCATAGTACTCTTTCTTCTGTTTCCTAATTATTGTTACTAATTTATTTTTATACTTTTTATATCTATCTTCGGCTTCCTTTGCTTGCAACTTTAAGAACCTCGTATACAGGCTTTTTTTTTTGTTGGCACATGCATTTTTAATTCCATTAGTCATCCATGGTTGGTTGTGCCTTTTACCTGTTATTTTAATTAATTTACAACTACTGTTAAACGATTTCAGCAGTATTTTCATGAAGGATGTATATGCATTGTTCACATCACTGACATAGACTTCCGCCCAGTTCTGCATTTTAAGATCTTTATTTAGGTCCTCCAGGGCTTTAACTGATTTATTTATTTTATAATTAATAAAATTATGTTTTATGATATTTTTATTGTTATTGTCATATTTAGACACTACAAAAATAGGTAAATGATCACTAATATCTGTCATCAATATCCCAGTTTTAACAACGTCCTCCTTTCTGTTAGTGAATATATTATCAATTATTGTTGCACTTTGGGTTGTGATCCTGGTAGGTTTGTTTATCAAAGGAACCAAACCTAAACTATATATCATATCAAAAAAATCACTTGATGTTCTCAGATCCACAGGATGTTCTAAGTTAATGTTAAAGTCCCCACACATAAACAATGTTTTGTTTTTAATATGATTCACAAACTCATTTATTTTATCTGTAAATGACCTGATGCAAGAACCGGGTGCTCTATATACACAACTGATTATTATATTTTTTGATGTGTCATTGATAATTTCCACTGTTACCATTTCCATAACATTATCTTCCATCATAGTCATTTTCTTATCTAATTTACATTTTAAATCATTGTTAATGTACAGGGCAACGCCACCACCCCTTTTATTTATTTATTCTATTTACAAAATGAAGTTCATACCCTTCTATTTGTACTTCAGTCATCCTTTCATCATAAAGCCAAGTCTCAGTAATGGCAATGACTTTGAACTTACTTTGAAATTTACCTAAATAGTCCTTTAATGTTGACATCTTGGAAACTAAACTTCTACTGTTTATGTGTATGATTGATAATGAATCATTGTTAATTAACCCACTATTTAGCTGATCTTCTGCCTAATAATTACTATTTATATTTAACTCAAATAAACTTTCGTCTATTTTACTGTCAAGTTCATATATTTTCTCATGCGAATCAATTTATTCTTTATGAATTCATTTGTACTTCCATATCCATAGTTAAACTGTTTCCACTATCCATTATTTAGTCAGTGCTACACAATAAATCATCTTTTACCCTGCAACACTTCCAGATCTTTCAACTCTTTGATCATTTTTGCATTTAAACCTTCATGCTCTCTAATCCATACAACACCATTTCTTGTCCA
Organism: Nothobranchius furzeri; assembly: GCF_043380555.1. Classification (NCBI taxonomy): domain Eukaryota; kingdom Metazoa; phylum Chordata; class Actinopteri; order Cyprinodontiformes; family Nothobranchiidae; genus Nothobranchius; species Nothobranchius furzeri. Next base: position 92,401,143 of record NC_091742.1, on the reverse strand, counting down.
CGTGGCTGTGATTTTTTTTTTTTTTTCTCAGCACCCTTGCTTCTTTGGCTATTGTTTCATTCTTTTTCGTCAAGTGTTCATTTATGTACACATTTGTACCTTTCAGTTTTTTTGCTTGCCTCAACAACTCATTTCTGTACTTCCTACTGGTAAATCGCACTATGATGACTGGTTTTAATTTGTCTGCCTTTCTCGGAAGGGTATGACAGATTGATATTGCATCACTTTGGATATTAATGTTCTTACTGTGCAAGAAGCTCAACACTTGTTGTTCTAGTGACTGGAGTTCTTCCTGTGGAGCATCCTCAGTTGTGTTTCTATCTCCAGTAACTCTGGCATAAGTCCTATGTCTTGTTTCCAAACCAGTTATCACCAAGTCACCAAGTCATCCCTTCTGGTATACTGCTCCAGTTCATCCACCCTCTGTTCCAATACCATGATCTTCTTGTCCTTTTCAGCAAGCTTGAATTTCAGTGTCTTGACCTCATCCATTAATGACAGTAGTTGATCCTGTTGTACTGTTAGCTTAGACAGCTCGGCTGACATAAAATTCAATGATTTTTTAATTTCCTCCATTTTTCTAGGAGGGGCCATTGTATTAGGCTTACTTCTCTCTCAGTCCTGGTTGCCGGTGAATCTGGAGCCTGGAGCCCCAGGCTGAGCCTGATGGTTGGATCAGGTGGCTGGTATTGAGGTGATGGTGGAACCTGGTTGCTGGACCTGGAGGCTGCTGGTGAGTTTGGCTGCTGGGCGTGGAGGCTGCTGGTGAGCCTGGCTGCTGGGCGTGGAGGCTGCTGGTGAGTTTGGCTGCTGGGCGTGGAGGCTGCTGGTGAGCCTGGCTGCTGGGCATGGAGGCTGCTGGTGAGCCTGGCTGCTGGGCGTTAGCCATGACACTCGTGATGTAAAGCAAGTGCTCCTTCCTATGAAATATTCATAAGCCAGTCTTGTGACTGGCGAGCAAGACAGTAACATGATGCTACTTTATTAGCATAAGGCTTTGTGACTGCAGGTGATTTCTGATGTTTTTAGACAAATTACAGTTATTATTTTGCACTAAGCCTACTAACAAGCTAATGTTATTATTTATACATCATGTAAGAACATCCAATTTCAAGTCACTGACATGATCTGTGAAACCAATTTCATTACAGGACAGGCATCACAACAATGTAAATGTTTAGTTCAAAAAATGCATCAAATAAAATCATAATATCAAGAAGACCTACAGGGTTAGTCATTTTTATCATTACTGTCATTGATTTTCAGGAATTCACATTGGAAGGAGTGATGGAAGACAGTTCGGATGAGGACTATGTGCCTGAGCCTGCCACAGACTTTGATGTGTCGTGGGAAAGTCTGAGACCAGGGGGTAAAGGAAAGGGCATTACTGGAAAGGGGAGAGGAAAAGGTCGCTCCGAGGGTCGGGGAAGGACACGCTCAAGGGGTGAGGGCAGCAGGTTAGGTCCAGAGCTCCTTCAAGAGGACCAGGGCGCCGGTGCAGGCAGCGAACATCAGCTTTCAGAGAAGAGGACCGAGACCGGCTTGCACAGCTGAGAGCTGCCAGTATAGCTAAGATGCAGGTTGGTTGTAGCCATATGTGTAAAAAATAAATGAATAAAAAATAGAGAGACGCCAAAAACTTTAACATCACTCACTGGAGATATGAATCTAGTCATGTAAACATATGTTCTTTAATTTCTAGACAGCTTTACAACACCTGAGCCAGGAGGAGAGAGATCATATTCTCGAGAGAGTGGTGACCCGCTGGATATCCTGGAGTTTTGGCAAGAGACGCCAGGACACCGTCTTCCTGATCGAGGGCAGCCTGCGTGGTGCACTTGCCAGAACTGCCGACGCATGCCTACACAGATTGAAAATCTGTGCTGTAGGCAAGTTCCAGAGCTCTGTCTAAGCAGAAGTGCTCACCTGGAGCTATACTGCTTGGATGAGGGCACACTGCATCTAGTGAGGATGACCTGGAACGACATCTTCGCCTTAGAGGACAACCAAGATGTGGGCACAGACAGAGAGTTTCATTTTGCTGCGTATCGTCAGTTAACAGTCTGGCAACATGGGCGTCTGGGAAGAGGAAGTCGGAGACCAATTCCAAGCTACTGTGTTCTATGTATACGGGAAAAATTCCCTGATCCATTTGGGAATTAATGTTGAGCGTTGCAGCATCAATCGCGTATGAACTCGAGGAAAAGAAAGATGGGACCAAAAGTGCTTTCTTCGTGTCTTTTATTTAGAAACTGCGACACACACATCTGAACGTCCACACCTGAGACTCCATTCTCCTCAAGCAACTGTTACGTAATGACGCAGTGTGTGTGCCCCCCCTAGTGGTGAACAACTAAAAGCACAACCTGCTTAATAACACCAGATTACACAGCTTAGCACATGAGTGCACAATATTGAACATCTCAACACCCCCTCTTGAACTCATGTTGCTCAAGTCTTCAAAAAAATAATAAACAAACAACCCTAATGGTTTTAATAACTTGTTTTCCCCCTCTTTGTCTCTTCTAAACACCAAACATAATACCTGCAAACTTTCCAAGTTTTAACCTAGAAACAGGCTTGGTCATAATGTCTGCTGCCATCTCTTCAGTAGTGCAATATAAAAGAGGCATCTTTCTCTCATTGACAATGGACCTTACAAAATGATATTTAATATCCACATGTTTGCACCTTTGTCGACTCACAGGGTTATTAGCCAAAGCGATCGTCCCGTGGTTGTCCTCATACACCACTGTCTGTGTGTATTTGTAGTTGTCAATACCTCTCAAAAGCTGTTCTAAATATATACACTCTTGCATTGTGGAAGAGCTCTTATGCTCGTCAGGTTAGCGGTTGGAAAGAATGTCTCGCCATAATCTTTTCCCATTCTCTGACTGAAACCTTGGGCTACAAACCTTGCTTTGTATCTGTCCTGTCCTTCGCTGTCACTTTTGACTGAATAAACCCACTTTCCTCCCACAGTTTTCTTTACTTTCGGTAAAATGGTAAGAGTGAAAGTGTTGTTTTCTTTTAAAGATTTTACTTCTTCTTCCATAGCTTTTACCCATTTCTTGGAGTTAACTGATCCCATAGCTTCCTCAAATGTGTTTGGGATGCCACAAACTACTCGGTAACAATAGTCTATTGTAGTATAAACCTCATCGCTACTACAATGGTCAGTTATAAAATCCTTTAGGTGACTGGGTTTTCTTTTCTCCCTAGTAGGATTCCTTCTAAAATCAGGTACTTCTTTTTCTGCCTCTGACACTTTTGGTTCATGCTCATCTTGTATGTCATTTTGAACATTTTTATCACTTGTCGTTTCATGAACTCCCTCATTTTGTTCATCTTCATCTGAGTTTGTGTCCGTCATAGGTTGTTCTACACTGGTGTAATCCTCATTTATTTCTGTCTCATCTGTCTGTGTTTCTCTCTCCACATTTTCTTTTCTTATAAACTTAACCAGTCTGTGTTTTTGAACAGTTTCTGTATCCGGGTGATAAACGAGATAGGCTGGACTATTTTTATCATAGCCTACAAAAAATCCCTGGTTACATTTTGGATCAAGTTTACCTCTGTGTTGTTTGTATGCAAAACATGCAGTTCCAAACTTTTGCATTTTTGATACATCTGGCTTTTTGTCAGTCATCATTTGATAAGGGGTTTTCCCTGTTCGCCTGTTAAAACATCGGTTTCGTGTTATAGCTGCTGTTTGGACAGCGTAGTTCCATAAACACTTTGGTAACTGACTCTCAATCAACATGCATCTACCCATCTCAAAAAGAGTACGCCAACCTCTCTCGGCTGTCCCGTTTTGATGCCGTGAATATGGAGCAGATGTCTCATGCCTGATACCATTTTTCATTAGTAAAGCCTGGAACTCTCCACATGTGAATTTGGTGCCGTTATCTAATCTAAGGCACTTCACATTACCATAAGGTGCAACATCTGCAAGAAACTTTTCCGTTGCCTGCACTGCGTCAGTCAGTTTTCAGGAAATATACAAATATCGCATTTGAATAGTCATCAGTGAACGATTGTACATATTTGTACCCATTAATAGATTCAGTGGCTATTGGACCTGCCATATCTGTATGTACCATCTGTAAAGGAGCTCTTGCTCTTTTATCTGGATTCCTGTTTCGTGTCTGTGTAAACTTTCCCTGAATACACACTTCACATTCCTGCTTTGCTTTATCTGTTCCCCCCTTAATTTGCATACCCTTAACCACATCTTGCAGTCTGTATGTCCTGGTAGCTACAGTGACCTAATATCTAGGGTTGCCAACTCCCTGAAAAATAAATAAGGGACACCTTGCGGGCAGGGCCGGCCGCTCCAGGCCACCCTTCCCAGCGTGGTGATTTTTTTTGCTCTTTTGTTGTGTGTGTGAAAGGATTTTTTTTTTACTATTTGACTTGAAGTTGGTTTAAGAAGATGCATATTCTTTGTGATATGAAAACATGGGAAACAAATGATCATTTAGCCATTTATTTATGGCGTGAAATTGCAAAATTATTATAAGTAACAAAGGTAGTTTTCTTAAACAGAAAACTGTTATGCTCAACTTTTTGTGCAAAATGACAAAAAATAAATAAATAAAGCAGGTCTCTTTCTTAAACGGTAGCCTGTTATGCTTTACTTTTTAGAATATAAATAGCTCTCTTTAAAACAACTCTGTTCTGCTTAACTTAAAATTGTATAAATTAATAGAAAACAACAGAAAGAGCAACGCTGTAACTGCACATTGAGTGCAATTAGAAAAGTGCAAACAGAAAGTCTGTGGAGAAGCTGTAAACATATTTGTTCCTCAAAGGCCTTGACTGTAGCCTACGGTTGAAGTAAAAAAAAAAAGTCCAAACTCATGAACTCAAAAGCTCAATGCTACATTATGTGAAAACAGACGATTTTCTCCATTTGTATTTCTTTTCAGATCTTGCTGCATTTAGGAGTTGTCTTTCAGTACTGCAGAGTAAAACTCTGAGCAAGATATGTCACATTTTAGAGTGACAATGAGCTCACATCTAATTATTTCAGTAGAACATTTGTTCCGCACATCAGTCCACTTATTCTTCATGAGAGAAAATCCTCTCTGCAAACCCAGTGGAAGATGGGATGCTGAGTACAAAGGATACAACAGGCTGGATGTTGGAGAGGTCAGCTGCCTGAAGAATTTCTATACACTTCTCTGCTGTTCCCTTGGACTGCCACTTTTCCTTCTCCTGAGGTCCTTTGGTGAGGTGCTCCAGAAGGCTGGCTGCAGTGACACACTCGTCATAAAGCTCATCCATAGAGATGTTTAACCTGCCAATGGAGATAAGAAGTAAACCTGGGTTATAAGCACCACATAGAACACTTACAGTGGTAAATAAATGGAAAACATTTATTGTATATTTATTGCATTGTATAGCGTTTATACAATACAATAGTTCACTTTATTTATTATGTATTTATCCATCCTTTTAGTTTAAAATTATCCAAACAACATGTAAACCAAGACAAGGCTACATCGAAACTAAACACCCAAGTTGAAAAAAAAAATAGAAAAACTAATGACAAAACAGAAACAGACAACAAAAATAATAGTAAACAAGCCCCAACACAGTAGTTTTTTTTCCTTCACTTTAACCAGAGGGTTTTAAAAAGCAATGTTTACTTACCATATCTGCTTCTGCCGTGGCCTTGTGGACGACAAACGGATCGAGGGTTCCCCGTGCTTTCACGTCCTTTATGTTTTTCATGTGGCTACTACTAGAAGCATGTTGCTTGAGGTCAGTCAGTCCACCATGCCCTATGGAAAAACTGCGCCGGTACACGGTGCAGTGCGCTTTATAGGTGTTATCGCGCAGTTTTTCCAGCCAGGAGTTTTCCTTTTCCCATTCCTCCCTGTATTTTTGAAGCCTTTTTTTCTTCTTTCTCGGAGGGGTACTGTCGTCCGAGACTTGTACAGCAGTGTCGGCGTTAGTTTCCCTGTTGGCCGTGCTGTTTGCTGTCGTCTGTTTTCTTCCGGTATCTTCTCCCCAAGCGACCGTTCCTCGACCAATGAAATAAGCGGTAATCTGTATCGTCATATTCGTGTGTAAGCATGCGGTCAGTTCATTGGTCACAGAGCAGGCGAAGGGCTGGCTTTCAAACAAAGCGTTAACTCCGGTAATAGACTACAGACTAATTTTGATCCATACTATATTACGGGACAAAGCGCGTCCCTTTTGAGTTCAATACGGGACGTGCACTTTTGTTTCTAAATACGGGACGATTCCGTTTTTCAAGGGATGGTTGGCAACCCTACTAATATCTCATGCCATGCCTGCATGTCATGACATGTGCTACATTTATCATTAGCATCAACATCCGTCTCCAAATAGTATAACTTGTCATGCACATGGATGTTAAAATTAGTACCATCTTTGTGGGTCAACATGTCCTGCCCTTGTTTAAAAGTGACTGTTGCTCCCAATGTGGTGGCTGACTTAACAGAGAAAATATTTTGGGGGTAGGATGGGATAAACAATGCGCCTCTCAGCGTAGCTTTACGTTGCTGGCCTGTGTCATCCACCAAGATCACCTCTGCATTTCCTCTCCGTTGAGCAATGCCTCTGCACATGGTGCCGTCTGCCAGTTCTACACAGTGTGTTTCCGGACTGAATGTGTCATCAAAACTCTTGAACCTTGTCATGTCGTTGATGATGTGCGAAGTAGCGCCGGTGTCAACCAACAGACCTCTCTCCTTAAGGTTGTGTGCTGGCTGCTGACCTCCGATGTCCGCGTCCTCCACCCTGAAAGCATAATCCTCTTCCTTTGCTGCATGTCCTCTTCCGCTTTCTTCTGCGACCTTATTTCCGCCATCTTGTTTAGCTCTGTGTCTGCACGTGGCCTCACAGTGAGTGCTGCTCTGGCAGTGACCACACCACGTCTTTCGCCTGCAAGCTTTTGCTCGGTGGCCCTTTATTCCACATTTGAAACAAACGATGTCCACATCACACTTGTCTCTGGCTCGTGTAATTGACCTGGTGTGCCTCTGCTCAGCCCCAGCATCAATTTTCATGACATTGTCGCTGGATTCAGCTACAGCAAACTTTTCAGTGTCTTCAAAACTTCGTAGCTTTGTTTTAAACTCTGTAAACGTGACATCATCTTTGTCGAGTGTCACATGTATTGCAAATGGTTTAAAATTTTCCAGCAGTCCCTTTAAAATCATAGCAATCAATAGGCCATCACTCAAAGTCTCACCCGCGTTGCGTAGAGCTGTAATGGCTGCCTCCGCCCTGATGATATATTCTGTGACCGTCTCTTCTCTCCTTTTCTGGAGCGATGTCAGCGTGGTGTACAGGGTGATAATTCGGGGCTTTCCTCTCCCCGCGTAGTAATCCCTCAGGATCTTTAATGCTCTCCTCCCGTTATCCGGGGCATCTCTCATAATCAATGAAAGGCTTTTATCGTCCAAAAATTGGATCATCTCAGCGTAGGCGTCTGCATTTTTCTTACCGTCTGCGGCTACTTCAGCCTCTCCGTTCGGTTCCCTCAGAATGGTGTTTTTCAATCCCAGTAAGTGCAGATGTCCTAGCACTTTTGTTTCCCAAAGCTCGTATTTGGTCTCGTCTCTGTCGAACATAAGTCGAGGCAGCCCGCTTGCTCCTCGCTGATCCATGTTGCTACTTTAGCCGTTAGCTCTCCGTCTCAACAAGCCTTTCTGGATCCTAATCAGACAAGAAAACAAAACGGCCCCTCCTCGAGCTGCTCCTGGGCCGATAACCTGTTGAGCGTTGCAGCATCAATTCTAAAACACAAAGGTTTCAGGTAAATCAAACCTTTCTGTGTTTTAAAAAGAACTAAAAGATGGAATTAGAATTTCAACACAGCAAGAATACACCAAAGATGATAAAACAACAATAACAACAATAAAGTCTCATTATTATTATTGGTATTCACAAATATTTGAAACAATAACATCCATCGTTATTAATCCTACCACATGAAGTTTCTTGGTCAGATTTTTGGCTGCATGCCAGACATCCAAGGAATGTATTATAGCTTTCTCTTTGTATCTTCCTTTTCTTGGATCTGCAATAAATAAGCACTTAGTAAGGTTTAATCATAGTATTCTTCAATTATGTTATTAAAATGTTGCCTTTTGTTCATTTATAAACTGTGGCATGCTCCATAATGTGGAACATAAAGTGTTGCAATCCTTATAAAGACATATTTACCCAACAGTGCAGAAATCTGCATGTGCGCATCTGTGACAATCTCAGTGATGTTCAGGTCCGCCAAAAGGTTGTCAAACGTTTGAATGAAGGCATGCTTCTCCATCATCACACTGCTGCGATTGGTTTGTCGTTTGTCAACAGTGACAACACTTATTATGTCCTTGGAGTCGTTCTCCATGGTCGTATAAGTGCAGAACTGGGCAGTGTGGCCTGTTACAATTTAAAAATTATTTTAGGTTGCATAAAACCTGTCAACAAAAATAAACGATTAGAAAATAATTAATATTACCTGGAGAGTCCATCCTTCCATCAGCTGAAACAGAGAAATGCAAGTATATGACATTCGAACCTGAACTCTTGGCTAGTAGCATACAGACGCAATCTGTCAAGAGTGTTTACCTCACCCAGTATCAGGAGACCCTCTTCTGGATCCAAGATGTCAGGTGGAGATGATGTCCTCCAGGCAAGAGGTTGGTAGAAGGGCCTTAGTGCGACCAAATTGGTCCTGAGATGTCTCCGTGGGTCACTCGACTGGTGAAACTATTTGCATCTCAAAATCAATAACTCTGAAGGAGTTTTGCGTCCGCTGGAAACAGATGCGTTTATTCGAAGCAAATCAATCGGCGTGACAGAATGCTTAGTAGAGATTCGGGTGGCCGTCCCTCTTCTCCTGGTATGGTTCAAGAACTGAACTTTTTGCTGCGGGATTCGGTTTTAACAAAACCCTCAGAACACGCCTGTTATGGCACAGAGCCATTTGGGTTTTTCCCTGTGTGTGTGTGTGTGTGTGTGTGTGTGTGAGTGAGAGAGGAGATGCAGCACCTGGCTCCAATCTCACTAGACTGCCTCCCGGTTAGATTCTCTCAGCTGATCCTGATGACCAGCAGCATAAAAGTCAGCCAGCCCTCAGTTCAGGGAGCAGCAGGCTAGGGAGGTTCTCTCTGGTCTGTTGTCTCCTCAGCAGCTTTTGTTTTTGTTTTGTTAAGATTTATGTAACAACTTTGAGAGCTTAACTCTCTGTGTTTAACCGTTCGCCTTTTAGGGGTAAAGGACACTTTACCCCTTCGCTTGCTTTTATAAGACATCACTCAGTAAAAGGGAAATCGTGATGGTCTTTCGTGGTTTTTGTATTAATTTGGTTAATATGAGAGTTTAGTTGTTACTCGTTTTGCGTTGCTGCTGATGTGTCTTGTTAATCTGTGTTTTGTGTGTATATTTATGTAAATAAATGTTGTTTTGTTACTTTTACCACGTGAACATGCGTCCTCATTGTTACCCCAGGCCCCCTAGACAGCCTGGAGCGTAACAACGCCCTCTCAGCGTCAGAAAGCTTGGTCATGAAGTAAAGACATGTGATGGTTTTACCCTTTACCCTGGATCCCTTCTGAATGAGGCTGGCTAACGAGCAAGATGACCTTCTGGTTTACTGAACACACATTAGGATTATCAACCATAATCATTATTATACCCAAGCATAATAAGTCATTCCAGTAATTAAAATACATTTATACTGAATTAAGAGATTATTTATGATGGTTGTAATAACAGTAATAAAGTCAAGAGTTTATTAAAATTATTATTTAAAATAATTATTGTGAAACTTGAAGTGTCCTTCATCTTGGGACGGAACAGCAGCAGATAAAGATGGTTTCAGCTAGGGATGAGCCGGATACTCCTTTCAGACGAGTATCCGGTACGGATAAAGCGTTTTTGACGAGTACGAGCATGAAACGAGTAAAACTCGTAAATATCTGTAATCGTGCTGAAGGAAAATCCCCATTGGGTAACTGACTGTCTTCACGCTCCGTGATTGGCCAGTCAAATAGAGCGCCCGCCCCTCCCAACACACAAAACTCTGCACCGGGAGCTCAGTCCGCTTCCGGTCCATCCACGCACACACAGACAGTAACGGATCTCTCTGTGCTTGCTTCACTGTTCACGTTTCTTTAGTACTCTCCCTAGGTTTACTTCGATTTGCTTCTTTTTAAAGTTACTTGAAAGTTATTTAAAGTATCTTTTTTCGTAACGTACGTGGCGCATTTGACAAGACAGAGCTGAAAACGGCTCGTGCTATGTCAGTCAGTGCCTCCTCTCCGGTCGTTTTTTTTCCCTCCCTCCCTCCTCAGGATCCACTCCCTCTTTCATTCTCTCTCTTTCTTTACATTTTTTAATCACAATTGTCTTTTTGTCTATTTTTTGCTCATTTTAAATATATTTTAATCATTTTCTAAATTCTTTTTTCTATTTTACATGTTTTGTTTTTTTGAAGCGCCTCGTGAATTTTTGAAGCGCCTCGTGAATTTTTTATCTTGAGAGACGCCATAGAAAAGATTTTTTTGTCTCTCTCTCTCTCTCTCTTAATTCATGCACTTAAATATTAATGTTCTGATTTTATTGACAAACTTGTTCTGTAATAGTTCCTTTACTATTGTGATCAAAAACATTTAATCTCAACTCTGAGGCTGCTCTGTAAATAGTTTTCAAATAAACAATACACATAGCAACTTCTGATCAGACTTAAAATAACGTATTGATGTAAACCACACCCACTTCCGGTTAAACCACACCCACTTCTGGGTTAGGCCACGCCCACTCAGAGTACAGATACAGATAATTTGGATGGTTGAACAGATACAGATACAGATAGTGGTGTACTCGCTCATCCCTAGTTTCAGCAGACATCACGGCTCCTGGCCTGGTTAATCAGTGGGGCAAAGTTACAGTCGACCCAGCTTGACCCAGCTGGGAAAATGTGACCTTTGTCACAAATTAGAGGCCATTCATGACGCTACACATAAGATAACACTCATTCATTCAGGACTGCAGATGTGAATTAGCTTCACATTAAATCTGGTACAATGCATCAAATTTCAATATGTATGTTTAATATTGTACATGGTCCTTAAATAAACAAACATTCATCACAACTGTTGCTACATTCCTACCAGCATTATAAAGATCAATAAGCCACATAAAAGGTAACATGTGAAAGTTAAACATTTCATGACATAAACTTAACTGATAAAATTCTGCACTCACCTAAATTTCTATTTTCAGCTAAATTAATATTTATTGTAAGTATAAATAATGCTGGAATGAAGCTGAATCATTTAGTAAATAGTTGAGTGTTCAAATAAAAACAAGTGTGATTGTAATTTGTCCATCGTGTCACCAACTACAGAAACTTCTGGGACACCTGACCAACCAGGTGGATTTTCTGTGTGACGTTTCCATAACGTTATAAAAGCTGATGCAGATGATCAGATTATCTCCAATGGGTCGTTCCTCTCTACCGTCGCGGTTCGCTCCGTTTCTGTCTGTGACGCTGCAAAGCCGGTTTCCCTCTAATAGCGATTTTTGGAGTAACATGAATTACATCGTTGGAAAGCGCATTTTATGTCCATTTTGAAACCGTTGGAATTATTTTAATTTGATCAGTCATTCAGAAGTTATGAGGCAGAGAATCTAGAGTGAGATATAACGTGGTTCTTGTGTTTCTCTAGTTTCACTTCAGAAGACGTCTCTCATGTTCACTTTTCTGTCTGATATGCTAACTCTGCGCGATAATGATAAATGATAAATGACCCACACTTGTACAGCACCTCTCAGAGTAAGGACTTCAAAGCGCTTTACACTACAGTGTATCATTCATCCATTCACACACTCATTCACACATTGATGGTGATGAGCTACAATGCAGCCACAGCTGCCCTGAGGCGCACTGACAGAGGCGAGGCTGCCGAGCACAGGCGCCACCGGTCCCTCCAACCACCATCAGAAGGCAAGGTGGGTTAAGCGTCTTGCCCAAGGACACAACAGCAGAATTCTCTGTCCGCAGCCGGGATCTAACCTGCAACCTTCCCATTACTGGACAACCTGCTCAACCTGTTGAACTACTGCTGCCCAACAGGGTTGTGCTCGACACACACACACACACACACACACACACACACACACACACACACACACACACACACACACACACACACACACACACACACACACACACACACGGACTCAAATGATAATGTAAACAAAAGCTCTAAGGTTAAAATCCATCCAGCTGATGTGATGCAGGCTGAATAAAAACTTACAGGTAGATGAACGAGACTCCTGCTGACAAGCAAAACACCGGTCTGTTGTCTCCATGGCAGTGAGTTAGAGGGACAGCCAATCATACGTTAGCTTGACGTGGCAGAGCCAATCAGTGAGCTTGTGGGCAGGTCTAAGGGAAAAAAGGCTTGGGCTTGAGGAGGCTGCCTCCGCATGGTCCTAGTGCCTCTACCGTATCCAAGTACTACAGTTTTGAATGGTAAAATCTGATGGAAGACCGGAAGAAGGGCGCTTTGGGCACTTCGAACAAAAGGGGCAGGTGCTCAAGCAAAAGGCTTCTGCCCTGTGTGAACACTCATGTGTCTATTTAAATTGGTCTTTAGGCTAAATCTCTTTTCACAGAGCTCACATCAAAAGGCTTTTCTCCTGTGTGGACTCTCATGTGTGCGTTTAAATTTGCCTTTTGGGTAATACATCTGTATCCACATAGCTCACAGACAAAAGGCTTCTCTCCTCTGTGGACTCTCATGTGTGTGGTTAAACTTGCCTTTTCGGTACATCTGTATCCACAGAGCTCACAGGCAAAAGGTTTATCTCCTGTGTGGACTCCCATGTGTGTGTTTAAACTATTTTTATGGCTAAATCTTTGTCCACAGAGCTCACGAGCAAAAGGCTTTTCTCCTGTGTGGACTCTCATGTGTGTGTTTAAACTATTTTTATGGCTAAATCTTTGTCCACAGAGCTCACATGCAAAAGGCTCATCTCCTGTGTGGACTCTCATGTGTCTGTTTAAATTTGCCTTTTGGGTACATCTGTATTCACAGAGCTCACAGGCAAAAGGCTTCTCTCCTGTGTGGACTCTCATGTGATCGTTTAAACTTGCCTTTAGGGTACATCTGTATCCACAGAGCTCACAGGAAAAAGGCTTATCTCCTGTGTGAACTCTCATGTGTGTGTTTAAACTTGTCTTATGGGTACATCTGTATCCACAGACCTCACAGACAAAAGGCTTCTCTCCTCTGTGGACTCTCATGTGTGTGTTTAAACTTGCCTTTTGGGTACATCTGTATCCACAGAGCTCACAGGCAAAAGGCTTCTCTCCTCTGTGGACTCTCATGTGTATGTTTAAACTTGCCTTTTGGGTACATCTGTATCCACAGAGCTCACAGGCAAAAGGCTTATCTCCTGTGTGGACTCTCATGTGTATGTTTAAACTTGCCTTATGGGTACATCTGTATCCACAGACCTCACAGACAAAAGGCTTCTGTCCTGTGTGGACACTCATGTGTCTATTTAAATTGGTCTTTAGGCTAAATCTCTTTTCACAGAGCTCACAAGCAAAAGGCTTTTCTCCTGTGTGGACTCTCATGTGTGCATTTAAATTAGCCTTTTGGGTACATCTGTATCCACAGAGCTCACAAACAAAAGGCTTCTCTCCTCTGTGGACTCTAATGTGTGTGTTTAAACTTGCCTTTTCGGTACATCTGTATCCACAGAGCTCACAGGCAAAAGGCTTATCTCCTGTATGGACTACCATGTGTGTGTTTAAACTATTTTTATGGCTAAATCTTTGTCCACAGAGCTCACATGCAAAAGGCTTCTCTCCTGTGTGGACTCTCATGTGTTTGTTTAAATTGGTCTTTAGGCTAAATCTCTTATCACAGAGCTCACAGGCAAAAGGCTTATCTCCTGTGTGGACTCTCATGTGTTTGTTTAAATTGGTCTTTAGGCTAAATCTCTTTTCACAGAGCTCACAGGAAAAAGGCTTATCTCCTGTGTGGACTCTCATGTGTTTGTTTAAAGTTGCCTTTTGGGAACATCTGTATTCACAGAGCTCACAGGCAAAAGGCTTCTCTCCTCTGTGGACTCTCATGTGTGTGTTTAAACTTGCCTTTTCGGTAAATCTGTATCCACAGAGCTCACAGGCAAAAGGCTTATCTCCTGTGTGGACTCCCATGTGTGTGTTTAAACTATTTTTATTGCTAAATCTTTGTCCACAGAGCTCACATGCAAAGGGCTTCTCTCCTGTGTGGACTCTCACGTGTTTGTTTAAATTGGTCTTTAGGCTAAATCTCTTTTCACAGAGCTCACAGGCAAAAGGCTTATCTCCTGTGTGGACTCTCATGTGTTTGTTTAAATTGGTCTTTAGGCTAAATCTCTTTTCACAGAGCTCACAGGCAAAAGGCTTATCTCCTGTGTGGACTCTCATGTGTATGTTTAAACTTGCCTTTTGGGTACATCTGTATCCACAGAGCTCACAGGCAAAAGGCTTATCTCCTGTGTGGACTCTCAAGTGTATGTTTAAACTTGCCTTATGGGTACATCTGTATCCACAGACCTCACAGACAAAAGGCTTCTCTCCTCTGTGGACTCTCATGTGTGTGTTTAAACCTGCCTTTTGGGTAAATCTGTATCCACAGAGCTCACAGACAAAAGGCTTCTCTCCTCTGTGGGCTCTCATGTGTGTGTTTAAACTTGCCTTTTGGGCACATCTGTACCCACAGAGCTCACAGGCAAAAGACTTCTCTCCTGTGTGGACTCTCATATGACAGGTTAAATTGGACGTTCGGCTAAATCTTTTCCCACAGTCATCACAACAAAATGATTTTGGTTTTTTCTGGACTTTTCTACATGAGCCTCCATGTTGCTTCTCTTTCACACATTTTGTATTAACCGAACACTTTGAAGACTTCACTGCTGAATGACTTGTCACTCTCACATGTTGCTGAAGAGACCACTTGTGGAGGAATCGTATACCACACACAGGGCAGCTAAATGATTTGTTGACAGTCTTAAAATCTGACTCCGAAGACTTGTTCTCATTACAGCCATGGTCTCCGTTTCCAGTTTCAGGCCCAGAGTGTGAAGGCTCAGAGTCTAGATTCACATCATCTTCATCTTCTCCACCCACTTCAATCTCTGAAGAATCGGATGTCTTTTCATTAGGGTCCAGATCTAGGTTCTTGATAGTTTCTGCTCCTCCACCAACTTTTGCTGTCATCTGCCCAGCCAAGCTGCTGGTTGGGACACCTCCGTCTTTCATTTGATGGTTGTGGAAATGTAAGAGCAGAGGTTTCTCATCCGTCTCTTCTCTCTTCCTTGAAACTGCAGTGAACCAAGCAGAAACATATAAAAGAAAAATATTCAGTAAAAAGAGAAGATAAAAGACCTAGGGGTATTTTTGCAATCAGTAACATACATAACCAATGTTGGCAAACACATTACTATTTGTGGTAATGCATTACTTTAACAAATAACTATGAATCTAATGAGTTGCTTTTAAGTCCAGACATCACTATGCGATTGGTAGAAGGAAAAAAACGCTATTTCCAAATTCTGATTTACGCCTCTCAGAGCCGGTCAAACCAGCCGTCCGTCGCTGCCACTGTTTTGCCTAGAGATACCCTGACAGCAGCATCGCGTCCGCCCCTCCCTTCCTTTCCCTAACACTGTAGACGCGCAGTGGCAAAAATGTCAACAAACATATCTGCCGAACGTTTACTCCGTGAGAGTGCTGTAAAGTTTGTTTCCAACAATGAAATCACGGCGCGGAGAAAGCTCGTTAAAATGCATCAAAACAGTAAATGTAATACGTGTTTTAACAAGAAACTGTGGGTGGAAAGAGGTGAGATTGTAAGGCTCGCTGAAGAAATAAAAACACAGGGCATCAACACTCGTTTGTAACCCATAAAATAATAATGAGCATCAGGCTGCTAGTTGGGATGCTGCCCCCGCGACCCGGACCCGGATAAGCGGAGGAAGACGAGAGAGAGACGAGAGGCTGCTAAATCAGCAGCTTGTGATGACAGTTAGTTCCGCTCACAAGGTCAGCTGACCTTAATCCACAAGATTGGACATATGGCACTAGAATTCCAGATAAAGAGCTAGGAGCAAGTTCATTAAACATTTGTAGGCCAGAACCAAAATCTTAAATTCAACAAAGAACTGAACTGGAATGTAATGCAGAGAGGCAACAACTGGAGTGATAAGATCAAATCGACCAGTGCCAGTCTAAAGACGGGCTGCAGCCTAGCAATACATCCACGATCAACACCCAAGTAAAGACTATTGCAGTAGTCTAAACAAAATGCATTAAATGCATAAATAAGCTTCTCAAAACGATTCCTCATCAAACAGACTTATAAAGATTCTTTAGGTGAAAAAAGCATACTTGAACCACATTATTGACTTGAACATCAAATTTAAGCTGAAAATCATTCTTAACACCCAAATTAGACAAAACATCCTATGCATCATATGAGACTGAGTAACTACAGGGGCACCACTTGGTGCAAACATAATAAACTCAGTCTTAGACTCACTAATCTGGAGAAAATTACAACCCATTTACAATCATTAACCTCACGAAGACAACTCAGAGCTAAATCCTTAGCTTTAACAGGAGCATAGACCTAACAGTCATCAGCATAAAGATGGAAGTCAAGCTCATATTTCCTAAAGATGGCCCCAAGAGGGAGCAAATATAAAATGAAAAGCAGAGGACCTACTAAAGAGCCCTGTGGGACCCCATATTTCAGGGGAGCATACCTTGAGCAGAAGCTACCAATCTTAACAGTCACATACCTGTCAGCCAGGTAGGAACTCATCCAGAAGAGCGCTGAACCAGAGACCAAAAAAATTCTCCAGTCGATTGAGAAGTGTAACATGATCAAGAGTATCAAAAGCAGCGGTCATATCTAAGAGTAATAAAACGACTGTCACCCCACATCAGTATATTGGTAAATATCATTGAACACTCTCACAAGCGCAGTTTCAGTACTATGCTTTGTTCTAAAAGCTGATTGAAAAACTTCTTAAACTTGTTATTATCTAAATGGTCTGACAACAGCTTAAAAACGACTTTCTCAAGAACCTTAGAAAGAAATAGCAGCGTAGAAATAAGTCGATGACATCAAGACTGGGTTTCTTAAAAAGGGGTTAGGGCTGCACGATTATGGCAAAAATGATAATCACCATTATTTTGAATGAAATTGATATCTCGATTATTTAACACGATTATTCTGTAACTTTGATTGAAGTAATTTATTGAACATAACATTGACTTTTTAACATTTATCATCTGTAGCTTTACAGACATTTAGCAAAACTGACTTTTAATTCTCCCAAACTAAAAGTGTAACTTTGTGTAAAGTGCAACAACAACTGAAATGTACAAAAACACACCGTATTAAAATAGAATATATATATAAAGAACATTTTGCCATGAACTTCCACAACCTACTGAAACTACTTTCAATAGTAAAAAAAAAATGAAATGTAAAAGCTATTTATTTTAAATCATCCTTCATGAATCAAGGTCAAACATCACACGTTATTTTGAGGTATTTAAATCTTAGTGTGTGGTACCTGGAAAAAAAATCCAGTAAGGCACCACTGATTGTAAACAATACTGTATACATAAAAAAGGCCTCAAATAGTAACTTTGTCTTGAAATATAAAATATAAAGTGCAACAACAACTGAAAAGTACACAGTGTATGAAAATAGAATAAACAGTGGCGGCTGGTGAAAATTATTTTTGGTGGGGCTGTGCTATTTTTAAACAAACTTGTGTTTTCTGAGCTTTGTGCACAACTCCACTATTTCCTGAATTAAGCACAGCTCTTTTATTTCCTGTCATACATCATTGGACAAACTGATTAATCCAGGTGTGTCTGACTATTGGCACGCTGCCTTGCGGACCAAGGTTGAAAAATACTGCATTAAATTGCACATAAAATAACAAGACCATAAATGGTAAATAGGCAATGCAAGAGGCAAGTAACAAAAACATTTTGTTTAATTTCAACATTTCAGTGAACACGAAAAATTATGAGCAGGTCACTGTTACAGTAAAATGGTAGTAAACACTACTTAGACAAAATGCCAGAAATTTACAGTTAAATATTTCTGGAGTGTTGTGCTAAGGTCAACTTTATACAAAGATCAAGTGGATGCATTTGTGTGTGTGTGATACCTCATTTGTACAGAACTTTTGCCCTTCTGTCCTTCTTAGTGGCAAAGCTCTCGATGACCTTTTTATTAAAGTCAGGAATGTTTGTGACAAGCTTTTTTTCCATGGAGAGCATGGCAAGAGCATTCAGCCGATCCTGTGTCATGGAGTTCCTCAGGAAAGTCTTACTCCTCTTTAAAGTAGAAAAGCACCTCTCTGATTCGGCTGTGGTCATGGGTGTGGTGACAAGAATCTTCAAAAGAGTGATAGTCTCTGTGAACATGCTTTGAAGATTGTTCTCCATGAAAAACTGGAAGAGAGTCAGTGTACCAGTGCAAGCCCTGAACTCATGTTTCTTATAGATGAGGGATAGCTCTGTTCTGAGCTTAACATTGTTCAGCATGGGGTAGGCCTCTACAGCGGTCGCCAGTGCTGCATCTGGGAACTGCGCTGTGTGTTGCACAAACAAGTCACTTTGTAGCAGAGTGGCAGTAACGAGGTGCTTGGTAAAAGAGAATTGCTCTTTTGCATGTGTAAGGTTATGAAGTTCATTATTTTCAGCTCCACACAGCTGCCCCCTGTGCACAATAACACCGTGTAGAAAAACCAAGGTCGGGTGTTCCTCAGACTGTTTACATTCCAGGAGAAGAGTCCGAAGGAGAAGAAGAAGCTTTACTTAATCAAAGTACTTTATTTGTGATTAAAATTATTAAGCAAAACAGATGTTGATCAACAATAATCAAGTGAATGATCTGTGAAATAAATATGTCATGAATTATGTTTAATGAAACCAGGACTACGGCACAGACATACTGATCCTCATCTCCATAGAAACGCATGACACATTGTTCCAACCAATCAGAGCTTTCGGCTGCCGCAGGAGAATCTGGTGTTGACTTCAAGTGTCCAATCCACTTTACTCCAACTTATCAACAATTCAGAGATATAAAACAAGGCAACGCCATTTTAAGGCAGTTCCATTTTGACCTCAGTTCTAGTCACCGTCATCCTAAAGAAAAGCACAGCCTGGCCAGATGTGTTTTCGTCTTTAAACTAAGAACTGTGAAGTTGGAGATTTTCGTCATTTAACAACCAGACGACGTCCTTTCAAAATAAGAGCACCTGCCAACGCCGCCGAACGGTACCGGGGTCGACCCTCCAGACGGGCTTTGAAACGTTGTGATCGCTGCACCGACAGCTCCAGCGTACATCCGAGGTCTCCAGACCTGGCATTTCCTGATCTACCTGGGAGACCCCCACTGGGTACGTACATGGCAAAATAGCGGCTCATGTCATCACTTTATAAGCCTCGTGATATCTAGTCATAACAAAGACAACCAGATTCATTGACGTCAGCCTAGAGAGTCTGAACCAGACACACACACACACACGCACCAACATCCGAATCCATTTTCATCCATCACAGAGTTAGTCCTGGTAGATTGTTTAGAATTTATAATTGAGAAATTAAAGATTCTCAAACGATCCCATCTCTCTCTTTTCTTGTCTCAAAGTCAATACAGAGTGTTTAATTAAACTCCCTGATGATAAAAACAGCCTATTCTTCCGTTTATAAAAAGTGAACTACTTACAGTGAATTAAAATACAACTCTAGATAGTTACATCACTTCAATTCCGTTACATATGGCGAGCCAGCCAGATATCTGCACAGTTTATTACACTTTGTGCCGACTCTGAGACATTTTGGGATTTTTGGTTCAGTCTGTGTGTTAGAGAAAGAAAAAGCGAGCGCTTCCTCATTCAGCTCTCAGAAAGGGGGGTGCACATTCATCACCCTCCGACAGGAGGCGCTGTTTCATCAAAACACCTTAAGTGCTGACGTGTGCTGGCGGCCATTTTGAGGCCTACATCTAAGGGTAAACATTTCTCCTGTTTTATTGCATTGGAACCGTCTGTTTATTGTTTGTCGCGGTGTTTGTGACACTGTGTGCATCCATTTGTGTAATCGGAGACAGAAGACTCCGTCGGAAATTTATTTCCGTTCGAAAAGCGCAGGATCCGCGCTGTTCTTTGTCGGAATTCTCATTAGCACCTACCGTAGCTTAACTTGCTCGGTAAACGCTGTCAGTCGAGAACAACCGCAGAGCGATACTGCATCCAGATTGCGTACGCTATTGAAACCCTTTTGATCACGGAGCGAGACGCCCGTTGGTTGATCGAGGCAATTTTGAGACCCTGGTCGCTACAGGGCGTTCGCTAGCATTAGCCGACGAGCTAACTAGCCACTCTCGGTGAGAAGGCTCGGGAACGCGTCCCGCGAAGCTTTCTAGCCGTTCCGACGCAGCGGAACTGCGTCCTTTAATCCGCTAAACCTTCCGGTACGGAGTACTTTAAGGTAACGTTAGCGGTGGTTCTAATAAACGCTACGGTGTTTAGAATCGTGAGATTGCTACGGGGATCAAAGCCGGGTGTCGGACGACGCATGCGCGGCGGTCCGCCATCTTAGGTGCCCGACACGTAGCTCGACCCGCCATCTTGGACAGGTCAAATGACAATGATATTTTTGGCATTATTGAACAATTTTGCCCAAAATATTCATTCACCAGCCTAGCTTCCCTGTAACTAATTCTTTAAAAAGTCTACAGGTAAGGTTGTTTCTAAATAAACATCTAATTAGAAAGCGAAATTCGAAGAGTAAATTAGTAAATAAAACAGGAAAAGACTATTTACTATTTTGGAAAATGGACTCAGAGGTAACGATGCAATTATCATCTCAACTTCAGGCGATGCAAAACGCTTTCCTTCCAATGATGACTAACATGATGAACATGATCTGCAATCTTCAGAAAGACGTCGAGGGCGTCAAACAATTTGTGCGTGATTCTCAGGAGACCTGGTCAGAGACTCCGTGTTTGCCTGAGAAGCCGCAAAATGAGACTGAAATGCTGCAGGTTGATGTTTTCACAGGTTCTGATTCACAGGAAAACAACAACACCTCAAAGGAAAGCGACGACACCTCACTGGTCGTTCCATCCGTGGCGATGTTAGGCGACGAACCCGCAGATGACGACCCCAGTACCACTACTGCTACCGCCGTGACTGAAAAAATTTTGCTTGCACCTCTGGTCGTGAGAAAGGGATCTAATAGGCCCGCGGTGGAGGTCACTGTAAATCAGAGACATCGCTGTGTCGCATTATTAGACACAGGAGCGGACATCTCGCTCATCAGCGGAGCTCTTTACAGCAGCATGTGCGAACAAAGGGGGGAGGACTTCTCACCCCCCACACTCATTTCGGGCCCAAAGGATTTTAACGAGTTCAATGGCGCTCCATCGCCCGCGGCTGCGACGACTGAGGTCAACATCTCGATAGGAGGCATGTCCTTTAAACACCTCGTGTACATCAGCGAGGAGATGACGATGCCCATGCTCATAGGGTTGGACTGTCTCCAACGCCTTGACGCTAGAATCAGCGGTGCGTCCGGACAACTGTTTGCACGTGTGCGGAAGCCAAAACCGTACAAACCGTGGCCTGACACAGGCGGACGCCCTTCTGTGGCAAGTCTTTCGCGGGGGGACGCGATTTTGACCTCACCGCCACTCTCGAAGCCACCGGGTAGACCCCCGGAACTTATGTTACAGATTGAGAAGGTCATAGACCAAGCGGATGCTCTCACCAACGATGTCGAGCGAGACCAGCTAAGACAACTTTTGCTAAAGTACCAGGATTTTCTTTCACTTGACTCCTTGGACTGTGGTCTGACCACTATCCATGAAGTCCGGATTCCTACCAGGCCAGATGCACCGCCGTCCTTTGTGCGGCAATACAAGATTCCCCTGGCGTCCATAGAACCAGTCCAGGAAATCATTGACAGCCTCTTGGCTAACGGGGTCATTCGACCCTGCAACAGCACCTACTCGGCTCCGTTGTGGCCGGTAATGAAGCCTAATGGTAAGTGGCGACTTACCATTGACTACCGGCAACTCAACAAACAGGTCCCCTTGTCTAGGTGGCCTATGGCACGCCTGGAGCAGGAGCTTCCAAAAGTGAAAGATGCTAAGTACTTTTCCACCCTTGACATTGCATCTGGATTTTGGACGATTCCCGTCCACGAATCGGACCAACACAAACTTGCTTTCTCCTTTGCCAACCGGCAGTACACCTTCACCCGGTGTCCTTTTGGTTATTCCAACTCTCCAGCTGAGTTCAACATCTTCTTGAACAAGGCCTGCCCCGATGCTCGAGAGCGTGGGACGCTCATCTATGTCGACGACATTCTTATTCGTCGGCGTACGTTGGAGGACCACCTGGCCGAGCTGGACCATGTCATGGGTCAGCTCGCGGAGGCGGGTGCTAAGATCTCTCTCGCCAAGGGACAGTGGTGCAGGTCGCAAGTTCAGTACGTTGGCGTCCTTGTGGGACCACAGGGAGTGCAGCCTCAGCTTGGCAGGATTCAGGGTGTTGCCACCATCACACCTCCGAAGAACGTCTCCGAACTTCGCAGCTTCTTGGGGGTCTGCAACTACTCGCGTCAGTTCGTGGAACATTACGCTGAGTTGGCACGACCTCTGACTAATCTGTTGAAGAAGGATGTGGCGTTCGAGTGGGCGGAGCAGCACCAGCAGGCCATGGATGACCTGAAGGCCGCCGTGTGCTCGGCTCCGTGCTTGGCGCTCCCCGACTGTGACAAGGAGTTCCATCTTGAGGTTGGTTTCTCAGCTCACTGTTTGAGTGCTGGTCTCTACCAGATTCATGACTGCGACTGGCGTGTCGTGGCCTATGCTAGTAAGCTCATGACTGGACCTGAGTTGAAATACTCGGACTGTGAAAAGGCTTTGCTTTCCACCATGTGGGCAGTTAAGTACTTTGCGAACTACATTGGCGGACAGAAAATCATCATTGAGACACAGCACCAGCCGGTGACCTTCCTTAACAGTCAGCGCATCAGAGATGGTGTGGTGACCAATTTGCGAATCGCTTTGTGGCTGCTGGCTCTTCAAAGTTTCGACATCGAGGTGCGCTACGCCCAGAACCGACGTAGCCCTCTTGGCATGGGTTTTGCTGCGTGCCAACACTGCTCGGACGACGCCATCGCGTCAGTCCCGCCAGCCAGGCCCCCTCAGACTCTTCTAAACCACGACTACTACGACCAGAACCTGAGAACTCACCTGCTTGCAACATTCTCGTTCGCACAGGCATCTCTGGAAAAGTCAGCTGAAGGCAGAAAAGCTTATTACGATAAGAAAGCCTCACATTCCGAACTCGATGTAGGTGATCAGGCCTGGTACTACATTTTCGCTCCCAAAACGGGTAACAACAATGGGACCTCGGGGAAGCTGGCTAAGAAACTTTTGCCCAGATGGTCGGGTCCATACCTGATTACAGATAAGATCTCTCCGGTCGTGTATCTGATCAAGATCGCCGACAAAAACAAGGCGCCCGTCTACAAATGGGTACACAGGGACCATATCAAACTGCACAAGGGTCCCACAGATTTGGCCGATGCCAACAACAACAATCCACTGACTTCAAAAGGGGGGTGATAAATACGTCCCGTTGGTTCCACAGATTTCTATCTCTGATTACACAAATTTGTTTGTTTGTGAGTGTACATGGTTGTCTTTCCTGTTATACGTCACGTGCAGACTTAAGGTGTGTTGAGACGGACGTGCTGTGGGCTCCTGGAGTCAGGTAAAAGGCCAGGTAACAGTGAGTGGGTTAGGTCACATAGTACTGTTGTCCAAACTTTTGCTTTTTTTAAATCTTTACTGATCACAATTCCTTAGGGGTACATTACCATGAACATGATTACTAACCACTGATTTACATTTTAGTACTGATTTACATTTCTGTTTTTTATAGTACCTTTGACCAGTTGATTTTAACAGTGAAAATTATGTTTGTGATTATCAATTCTTTGATTTAACCTACTGGGCTATAACCAATTTTGCCCCTGTCCTGACACAAGTATTTACAGTGAGGATTCACTGATACCAGTTAGGGTTTCTTTCATTTTTCTGCTTCTCGCATCATTCCTTTTTGCATCTTACACAGTCAGGGCTGCATCCATTTCTTCACTTAATGGGTAATTACACTTAAAACTAACACATAGTACAAAAGGCACTCATAGAGTTAGGTTTTTATTATTTTTATTTCTTTGATGACATGAAATGCACTTTTGTCGTGTCTACATTGAAGTGCCTACACTGTGCTCTCTCTCCTCTGCTGAGCTTGTGAGGATCCTGCGTCCTGGGGGTGGATCCGTGACTCGTCATCTGCATCGACTACTCCTGAGGGTGCTCCGGCTCGTTGGCCTTGGACGACTGTGGTTCCGGCATGGCTGCTGGGACACCTCATTCGTTGGGATTACTGTCACCTGCTCTTCCCTTTTTGTGGATTACGATAAGTACTCTTTCAAAGTTCAATTTTTATTTGGAATATTACCCTGCCTGCGGATACAACAATCGATTTTTAATTGGAATACTACCCTGTTCGTGGATACGTTCAAGATTTGCTCCTGCTTTGCTTTATTGCCCGTGAGGATATGACGTTGCTGTTGCTTCGTTTATGGCTTCCATGGGGAATAATTAATAACCTGCTGACTTGTGTTCTTCCTGAGGAGTATGCGAGACTGTTCTCCGGCGTGGGGTTCGTACCTCACCACAGATGGCTGTTCCCTTGGGATCGCATCCTGTTCTGTTGTCAAGATTCTTCATAACTTGGGTTTGTTCAACGACCAAGTGGTCTCTTGAAGGACCACATTGACCTTGAAAAGGGGGGATATGTAAGGTTATGAAGTTCATTATTTTCAGCTCCACACAGCTGCCCCCTGTGCACAATAACACCGTGTAGAAAAACCAAGGTCGGGTGTTCCTCAGACTGTTTACATTCCAGGAGAAGAGTCCGAAGGAGAAGAAGAAGCTTTACTTAATCAAAGTACTTTATTTGTGATTAAAATTATTAAGCAAAACAGATGTTGATCAACAATAATCAAGTGAATGATCTGTGAAATAAATATGTCATGAATTATGTTTAATGAAACCAGGACTACGGCACAGACATACTGATCCTCATCTCCATAGAAACGCATGACACATTGTTCCAACCAATCAGAGCTTTCGGCTGCCGCAGGAGAATCTGGTGTTGACTTCAAGTGTCCAATCCACTTTACTCCAACTTATCAACAATTCAGAGATATAAAACAAGGCAACGCCATTTTAAGGCAGTTCCATTTTGACCTCAGTTCTAGTCACCGTCATCCTAAAGAAAAGCACAGCCTGGCCAGATGTGTTTTCATCTTTAAACTAAGAACTGTGAAGTTGGAGATTTTCGTCGTTTAACAACCAGACGACGTCCTTTCAAAATAAGAGCACCTGCCAACGCCGCCGAACGGTACCGGGGTCGACCCTCCAGACGGGCTTTGAAACGTTGTGATCGCTGCACCGACAGCTCCAGCGTACATCCGAGGTCTCCAGACCTGGCATTTCCTGATCTACCTGGGAGACCCCCACTGGGTACGTACACGGCAAAATAGCGGCTCATGTCATCACTTTATAAGCCTCGTGATATCTAGTCATAACAAAGACGACCAGATTCATTGACGTCAGCCTAGAGAGTCTGAACCAGACACACACACACACACACACACACACACACACACACACACGCACCAACATCCGAATCCATTTTCATCCATCACAGAGTTAGTCCTGGTAGATTGTTTAGAATTTATAATTCAGAAATTAAAGATTCTCAAACGATCCCATCTCTCTCTTTTCTTGTCTCAAAGTCAATACAGAGTGTTTAATTAAACTCCCTGATGATAAAAACAGCCTATTCTTCTGTTTATAAAAAGTGAACTACTTACAGTGTATTAAAATACAACTCTAGATAGTTACATCACTTCAATTCCGTTACACATGGCTCAGGATGGTGTCACAAACCTGTCATATGATAAATAAAAAACAACAGATAAGTACATAGGAAACACTTTCATAGGAAATAATGTCATCAGTATCCTCTTACAAATGTCATATTTCCCAGTTTTTGGGACAATAAAACATTTCTGATTCTCAATCAGATGTTTTTACTTCAAATGTAAAAACATCTCATCGAGAATCAGAAATGTTTTATTGTCCCAAAAGCTGGGAAATTTGTTTGCTGCAGCAGAAGTGTAACAAGTAAAATGGAATCAGATTGATGTATGTACAAATTTACATGAAATACACATTTACATGATTAAATATGTATTATAAGTATGTGTGTTGAAATGAGTTTTTACAGTTATTGCACATTAAACAATGTACATGTTATTAAACAAATGTCCCTGTTTGTGGGACAACCAATGATTTCTGATTCTGATTGTCTTGTTCACAGAAATGTAATGTACAGCTTACCTCTGCACCCAGCTGCTGTTGTTCTCCCTGGCCAAACGTCCTCCGTTTCTTCCGTTTCCCTCGTCGAGCTGCATGGCAATGTTAGCTCTGCCTAGCATGGCTAGCTTCACCGTGTTGTCCATGTGTGCCCGGGATGACTCGTGTTTCTTCACTTTCTCAGAAAAATGTTTCATGTCTGTAACTCCTGACACAATCCATGCCTTATCTGTCCCAGTCGTTTTGAATAGCAAACACAGAAAGCAAAATAAAGCATTAGCGTGATTGCATCCAGCTAGCCAAGCCTTCCTGGTGTACCAATTTCGGGAGAAGCCACGTGTGTACAGTTTACCCTTCTCCTTGTCCTGCTGGCTTATCTTTACTTCGGGCTGATCTGGTCCAAGCTCTTTGACATTAAGTTTTTCAACCATTGTTCTCCTCTTGAACGGATACTGGAGAAGAGACCGAACTGAATTCAGTGGCTGCTGAGATCCGGTATCCATGCTCGTTGTAGGCGCACTCACGTCCATCACTGCATCTGCGTCACCACCTTGCTCCAGTAGTCGAGACTGTCAAGCTCAACCCGAACATCAACGAACAGCCTTGGGCAGTAGCTCTATCGCCCTTCGGGCTTCTGAATCGACGACGCTGATTGGATGCATTCCCATTCCTATGAGTTTGATTTTCTTGTCAGCAATTGGCTGGCTGCTTCACTGCCGTTTGGGCGATCTTTCTGTCGCCTCCACCGCTCGGCAAGGAGCTTCTCACCAATGATACAGATATATATATATGATTTGTTTTTGCTACAAAACACACAATTAACTTAGAATATGTGATTATTGTTAATTTGATTTATTTATTTTTTTAAATAAAAATTAAAAACAATGGGGAAATCGGGGGGGGGGGGGGGGGGCTATCGCCCTCTAGTGGCCAGCCGCCACTGAGAATAAATATAAAGAACATTTAGCCATGAAATTAACTCCACGACTTAAACTACTGATCTTTAAAAACTAAAATAGAAAACAAACGTGCATGCTCAAGTCCTTTACTTTTACACTCTTTCTTTATGTAAGGTTTTAGCCAGAACGACAAGCCTATTGACATGATCTGGCTTCAGAGATGCACGCAGACAGGTGACAATATTGCCAGCTGTGCTGAAGACCCGTTCCAAAGAGGCACTTGTGGCTGGGATGCAAAGATATTTCTTCGCAAGGAGGGACAACTTAGGAAAGAGCTTCTGGGATTGCTTCCATCACTCCAAGGGGTCTTCCTCAGTGTCAAGAGTCGCTACCTGGAGGTAGGCCTGCAGCTCAAAGGCTATGACCTCGTCTGGATGTAAAGCAGGCCCCGCACCACCTGGAGAAGTGCCCTCAGGGACCTTGAAGAAACTGCCGAGGCCCTTCTTCCTCCTCTTCTTCTTTGCTTCTTCTGTGTCATCAGATTCAGTAGGCATCTGCATCACTGGAGTCTCCTTTAAGGGAAAAATTAGAGGTCAGAGTGTGAAAGAAAAAAACATGTTTTGTCTGTGTAGTAAAACTATGATTTTAACATTAAAGCTTCAAATTAAATTATGATTTTACTACACACAAATCTGAATAAATGTATATTATAAATTATATTAGAATAGAATTATTACTGTCATCTCTTTCATCTCTCTTGTCAATCTGGCTTTCACTGACTCCTGGCTGACTTCACTGCTGTACTTCATCTTGAACCTCGGGCCGAGGGCAGTGGCAATGTCTAGCAGCTCCTGGGTTGGTAGGTCACTGTATTTTTCATTTAGGTAGTCCAGAATTTTTTTCTTGATTGATTTGGAAAGATCTGTGTCATCATTTTGGTCTGCCAGGATTGAGTTATTGAAGAGATGTAGTGTTGGTTTCACCAAGGACACACTCACATATTTATCACCAGAAAGAGCATCTGTGAAATCAACCAGAGGGCCCAGGGTCTTGCTGATGGCCTCAAGGACATCAGTGTCCTGCCATGTGGGGATGAAGAGCCGGGTTCCCCTGTCTTGAGAGAGGACCTGGGCAATAGCCTTCTGCTGCTCGAGGACTCTGGAAACCATTGCCTGCCTTGAACCCCATCTTGTTGGACACTCAGGGCCTTCTGCGCCTTGGCCAGCTCCTTCTTCTTTTTCCAACTGTAGGAGAAGGTGCTGAACACCTTCTTGTAGACCCCAATTGCCCAATCAATCCTAGCATCTTTCATGGCTCTCTCTGTGATTGGGAAAAAAAGAACATTCTGTTAAGATATTAATTTTAATTTATTTGTTATAATGTATATATATAATCCAATCCACAGATAGGACTATCATTTGTGTGTGTGAGAGAGAAATAATATCTTTCAGATTACGTATTCATTCATATAATTAATTCATAACGGATTCATTTTGAATAAATAAATTACTAAACAAACAGTAACTTTGTCTTGAGATACAAAGTTCAACTGAAAAGTACAAAAATACACTGTATAAAAATAAACAGAATAAATATAAAGAGCACTTTGCCACCTACTTAAACTACTACTGGCCTTTAGTTAAAGATTGAATAAAATGTCAAAGCAAGTTATATCACTCATGAATCAAAATCTCAAATATCACACTTATGTGGGAAAAATCAAAAAAGGTAGGTAATGACTGTAAACAATTAAACAATAAAAATGGGATGGCCTCTGCATTTTCATAAAGGTTTTTTTAGACATGCATAGCCTGAGGTTGTAAACACTGTATGGTAATTTTTTCATTCAATTCTAATAATTACATCCATAAATCATATCCAGCTTACCTATGGCCAAATGGAGTCTGTGTCCAAAGCACTGAAGCCTCATCCAGCCAGCCAGTGTTACGTTGCGGGCGTTGTCTGTGGTCAAGCAGATGAGTTTCCCCTCATCTAGGTTCCAAGCAGCTATCGCTTGTCTCAGTCCAGCAGCGATGTTCTGCCCTGTGTGATCCTCTGGGAAATAAGACGCCTGTAGACATCTAGTTTCCATGTTGAAATCGGCATCTATAAAATGAACCGTGAGGCTCATATACGGTTCCAATGTTTGGCCTGACCACAGGTTGGTAGTGGTGGCGAAATATTTAACATTAGCAAAGTCCTTTAGAACGCCCTGGTTACACTCATCATAAAGAGCAGGGAGACACACTCGACTGAAATGATTTCGAGATGGCAAGTCGTACCTTTTATCTAAAGTCTCGACAAGTTTCTTGAATCCCACATTAGCTACGGTGTTAATGGAGCACTGGTCTTTGGCAAGGAAAAAAGCAATGGCGTTATTTCTTTGTGTCTTTGAGAGCTTGTTGGGTATTTTGTTGTGTTGGACAGGGTGTCCTCAATGGATGTTTGGGAAGTGGAAGCTGTCGGGGTTGAGACGGTTTTCTTCTCTATTTGTTCTTTCATTGCCTGATCGTATATCACTTTGTGTGATTACTTTAAGTGGTTAAAAAGATTTGTTGTGTTGCTTTGTGGCACAAGCACTGCAATATTTACATATTATTGTTTGCAGGGCCGGCTTTGGCGACAGGCGACACAGGCGGCCGCCTGGGGCGCCATCTGTTGGATAGGGCGCAAAATTTCCAAAAAAAAAAAAAAAGTTTATTAAATTTATGTTTGTTATATGAAATGCACTCTCTACATACTCAAAATTCCCCTCTGAAATGACATGAAATTAAAACATCAATATTTAAATTCTAATGATCTGGCTGCATGACGAGCTCCCGCTTGGGCCACCGCTCCGACGCATTTGACCGTCAGGGGTGCCGTAGATCACGTGCGTGGGCAGCACTGTAGGACATCCTGTTGTCGTCGCGTTTAAACTTTTGATATTTTACGATGAAAAGAACACCTAAGCCACCGGGATCAGCATTCCGAAAGCGAAGGAAGGAGGAAGAAAAAAATGGGCCCAAAGCAGAGGTATGTAGACTTTATAAATTTGGCAAAGGAACTTTTTGCGTTCCAATTTTAGCTAACTGCCTCTCCTGCCACACACGGCCCACGGACGGACCCTCGCTAGCTGTTTACATTCACAATACATTATCTCATAACTTTAACCAATTAATTTTACTTTTGAATCGTCGTGTCCAGATGCAGTGAGACATATCTGCAGCCACACAGGCACCTCTTGACACCATGGGGGCGGGACTGTCTTTACACCTGTTGAGTCTCACTGTGATGATGAAGAATGTAAGATTATTTACCGTTTTTTGGAGTATGATTGCAGCCTTTTTATGAACTTCGATTCAAGTTTTAAGTACGCATACAATATGAATTTAATATTTTCATATCAGAAGAACGTTAGGTGTGTGTGTAGCAACATTTCAACTTTGTCAGACACATCGGGCGGGCGGCACCGCCGTGGCCATGGCGGGGACTCCCCCGCTGCCGCCGGTCCCGCATCGGTGTTTCCTTGTTTAATAAATGAAATCCTCAGAGTGCCTCAGATCACCGGTTCTTCTTCCTCATATTCTACATTTATTTGATGCTGAAGAGCACCTGAGAGTGAGACATATGTTTTTTCAACTATTCCCCATGGATGCAGTCACTTCCACCTGTTTTTGATCATTTTATTCATGTTTTCATAGAACAGATTAAAAAATATCAATAAAATAAAAAGTCCAGTAACATTAAAAATAATGAAAAGCATCACTGCACATGACTGAGGAATACAGAATGTGAAAGTGGCACTGTTCTTCATTCATGCATCAGAGGCTTAAGTTGCTGTGTGTGTGTGTGTGTGTGTGTGTGTGTGTGTGTGTGTGTGTGTGTGTGTGTGTGTGTGTGTGTGTGTGTGTGTGTGTGTGTGTGTGTGTGTGTGTGTGTATTTTCTCACAGAAGAACACACCAGCAGACTCAGTGCTCCAATCCAACAGCCTGAAGAGACATCATCAGCTTCAACAGATGTCTGTGAACATGTAGGAGCTGCTGGCCCCATGGATCCTGCTGACTGGCCACAGCAGTAGAACATAATGGAAAGTAGAACTTTCTTTATGATGACACTGATATTTGAGTTTTGCTTTTGATTGCACAGTTTAATGCTGCTTTTGATTTTGCATCCTCCAATGACATTTGCACGACATTTTGAGTCGTTGGTTATTGTAATATTCTCAGGTTACTTATTGTTCAAGCTTACAGTTATTCTTCAGGCTGTTGACTTTAAAGAGTTGCTGTGTGAATATTTAAAATAAAAATTAGTAACTAAGGAATAACTGTGGAGTTGCTTTTTCCAATGTGTGGTGGGTGGGTGGACTTGGGTTTGGGTGAGAGGCGTGCGTGCGGGGGGGGGGGGGGGGCGGGGGCGCAAATGGGCAGTCTCGCCTTGGGCACCAAATTACCTAGAGCCGGCCCTGATTGTTTGCTGACACACATCTGCTTCCTCGAACCCGAAGTGTTTCCACACCACAGAAGCAATTTTTCCTTTTTTCTCCACCAGCGGTTGTCTTTCTTCAGCCATTATCTCCCCCTTATCTTTTCTGTGTGACTGCTAACACACTAGCCTTGCTTGAAACTTTAGCACCACTGCTGAAGACGAGCACACATGGGGGTGGCTGTGGGGAGAGCAGTCTAACATAGTCTCCCGGGCTTCCAGCGCTTTGTTATGTTGTGCCTCACACAACGTGGCTAATGTGAGAGAGTGTCATCACAGGCTTACATGCGGTGCTGCGCTGTACTACACACAAAGCAGCACGGGGGAAACAAATGAACGAACAAAAAAATCGGATTTTTTTTCTTTTCATGATCATTAAAAATCCATATCGTAATTGAGATTAAAATTCAATTACCGTATTTTCACGACCATAGGGCGCACCATGTTATAGGGAGCAGCTTCAGTTAAGGGTGTCTTTTTGGTATTTAACACATAAAAAAGGCGGTTATAGGGCGCGGGCACGGTAAAACATCTGTGCGGGCTCGGGACTCGGAACATATCAGTGCAAACCAGACATTGTGAAAATTATAAACAGCCAAAAGCATGCTTCACTTTACTGGTCTAGTCCTGGTTCAGACCTGGTTCAGAGCGCACGTGCACTTCCTCATTGCGTGCGCTGACGGCTCGTGCTCTTCTAATGGGCTCGACACACGGGAGGCAACTTCGCCTCTCCTCCATTCATTTTCAATGAGATAAGCGCGACAAAGCAATAATCGCGGGTCTCCCTCTTACTAAAGCCGGGCGTACACCGGGAGTGCTGCAAGAGGACACACAGGGATTTATGGGGTTGGATGAGGAAAACGAAATAAAGAAAGTAAATCTGTGTTTTGTGATCAGTTTAATTTGACATCAACACGACAAACACGCTTTCTTGACAATCTTTGTGAGTAAAAAACGTGTAGAAATAAAAACGAACAGCGTGTGTTATTAGGGAAATAGCGGGCGAGCAGTGTTGATGCATGATTGCGCATGCGCCGTGAGCGGTTCTGGTACTTTTTGTGTCGCAGCTGCTCGCAGCGCCGCTTCAAGTGCTGATGCGCTGTGTTGAAGTTCAGAATGTGTTTACCGGTAGTTGGTGGATTTAACCACATAAACTTTCCACATGATCAAAATCATATGTGTGTTATTAATAGGCCCAAGAAAATAGTGTGATTTTAATTGTGTTTAATGAACCCTCTGGGATCCATGGACGCGTATCCGCGTCTTTTGAACAGGTCTGATTTGGTACGCTGTAGCAGCAAGACTCCGCCTCCCTGAGTTTCGTTTTCAATTCAGCTTTAAAAAGGAGATTATAAACTACACCCCCGTTTTTAAATTTTTTTAATAGGCAACATAAAAGCGGAGTTATACTAAACTAAAAAACGACCTATTTTTAGACAATCTGATAACTTGTCAAAACAGCAGTTTAGTAATCCGTGAGAGGGAATGTGCTTGTGAACATAAAAAACCCACAAAAACATGAGATCCTCTTGCTGTTGGTGGAAGTCTCACATATTCAATTGATAAAAAGTATCATTATGTAGCTGAGAGAGAGAGGAAGGCTGCACGAGTAACGAGATGTGCCTCAAAAAGGAGCCGCTACGCGGGGAAAGGAGTGGCGCGAACGGAGTAACAACAAACAATTAGACTGATATGGACGGTAAACTTCATATTTTGGAGCGATCCAGACAGATATATTGTCGCTGCAGTTTAGTAAGCTTTTATTAGGCTTTAATAAAGGATGATGAGAAGGATAAATGTCCACCAGGCAGTTCAGATAGTACGGCTATTTTTTGAACTGGAAGCAGAGGAAGTGGACGGAGACTCACAGCCGGAGTCTGAGGCAAATAGCGAGGATGTTGATGACGGTGTGGCAGATCCACAGGTTTGTCTTCGCTCACGTTCGCGTCTCACAACAACTTAATAAGCGCACTGCACCATAGGGCGCAGCGTACATTTTGGAGAAAATTTAAGACTTTTAGGTGCGCATTATGGTCGTGAAAATACGGTAATCGCCCAGCCTTAGAAGGGGTTTGATTACAGCTCCTTTCAGACTCTTTGGAACTTGCCCACACTGCAGACTAGAGTTGATTACATTATGAACCATATTTGAAATAGCTGGCCAAACATTTTTAACAATAGAGGATGGAATGATGTCGAGTGCAGAGCTGGATGGTTTCATCCCTCCAACAATTTCATCCAACATATCTGGGGGCACAGAGTCAAAGGAATTCATAGTAGTTGAATCAAAACAGATTTCTTCATCAATAAAACTAAATTGCTGGGGAATTTGAGCTTGAATAGTTTCAGTTTTGCCTATAAATTATGCCAGAAACCTCTCAGCAGTAGTCGAGGAGACTTTAAGTCCACCTGCACACAAAGGATTTCAAATCTCATCCACGGTAGAAAATAGTACTCTTAGGTTATGCTCATTAGAGCTAATAATATCAGATTTAAACGTGGATTTTGCATTTTTTACAGCCATTTGATGTCACGTTGCGTGTTAGGAGGAGGTTAGGACCCAAGAAGTAGATACCCCAGATGACACGAGGCAGGAGCGTTTAAAATTAAATTGAGGAAGATGTGCCCAAAAAATCCCAAAGGGGCAGGAAACCAAAAATCAAAAGTCCAGGAACTCAGGACACTGAAAGCTCACCAAGAGCACCAAAATCTGGAAACGTAAAGCTCAACATAGAGCACGAACAAATGCTGACAATAATACAAACAACAATGAACCAACAAACACAGAGTGACTAGACAGGGCTTAAATAGACTGGGAAGATGAGAGGGAGATGAGTTGCAGGTGTGTGGGGTGAGAACCAGGTGAAGGCAATAGCTAATCAGGGAGGAGGAGGAGGAAGGGACACCGGACCTGACGGGAATAACACACACACACACACACACACACACACACACACACACACACACAAATAGCTGGAGAAGGACATACACACAAAACAGAAATAATAGACCTATAGAGATATGGTGGGGAGACCAAGAGAACATGAAGCAAACCAGTAGGGAGCTGGGGACAAAAAGGCTGGAGCTACAAACAGAAGACACGCATAATAAGACGTAGACAAAGGACACATGAGGGTGCTATAATGAGACACAAAAGGGGAATCTAGAGAGGGATGGAGGACATCAGGAGACAGATGGGGAAAGATGCAGACACAGACCATGACAGAGATGGACCGGGCTGCGGGGAGGGGATAAGGGTGGAAAACATCGGTCTCCCGAGAGCTCCACAAGCCGATAGTCGGAACCCAGCTCCACCAACATGTTATATTTCAACCCATTTTCTAAAGTGCAGCATTATGTTAAATGCACTGGGTTTTACCCTATTACATTTAAATTTCATGGTTAAACAGTACATGTTAAAATCTAAGCTCAGCTCGGCAGTGACCTAAAATACATAAACATAATTTTACTTACTGAAAAAAATGAAGTGGAGACTCCTTGGACGCTCTATTAGTGCAATTAATGTCACAGCAAGTCATTTTGTCCAACAATTGCACAAAAAATATCCAAAAAAAATACACAAACACAGAGACTCAAAATCCCGGAGCAGTTTCCAAGCCAGACCGAGGCTCTACTGAGGCCTTTCCATGGAGCTAGCTCTGTGGTCACGTGGGTCTGATGCGCATTAATTATACAGAATTTTAGGCTTTTAATACACTTAAACAGAAGAGTGAGAGAAAAAATTCACCCCCCTCCGAGTTATCATGAGTGTAAATTAGATCATTTAAACAAAAAACATGTTTTGGAACCAGGCTGTAAACATGTTTATTTCTGCTGTGAAATTGGTATTTTTAACATGGGAGTCAATGAGGATTTGCTCGCTTCTGACACCAGCCCCCAGCGGATGAGGGTGGAACTGCAATTTTTGGTACTTCCGGGTTGAGACCAATTTTAAAGCCGCATTGTGGGGGCCTGGGTGAACCTCATGATCCAGCTAAATTCCCCCACCAGAGGGAGCCATTATCTGGAACCCTTTGGCCTGCTGCTGCTCCCCACAGGGCAGCTGGTGCACATCAGCTGATTAAGAGGTCTGCACAAACAGCTGAAAAGCCAGATTGAGAGGAGCTGGAGAAAGAAGCGCAGTGAATCGAGAGGTTTTGAAGCTGAGTAAAGAAGGAGCTGGAGAGAGGAGCTGGCATATAGAGGAATCGGTTGCGGCTGAACTGCTGAGCTGGAGAGCTGTGACTGAGACCAGACTGAGAGGTGCCGAGAGGGAAAAGCTGCTGCTTTTCTGGTTGGAACGCGAGTTTCCTAGGATCCCTGAGCAGGGCATTCTCCAAGTGGTTGGGTTCTCCACCCTATTGGCTGGAGTCAGAGCGAGTGATGAGTACCACTTTTGGGCCATTCCCATCTGTACCGGGTCGGCCCGGGCCGGGTAGCGTAGGTTGTTGACATATCTGGGTGGTCTGGCATTTTTCCGGGCAAACCAAGGCTCATTCTCAGCCCTCGTCTTGAAGGGGTCTGCTTCAGGCCGACCCGGCCCAACACGCCCACTCTTCACCGATTGGTCAAGTCATGCCCCCCCCCCCCCCCCCAATAAAATATACTCATTGGCCCTGCGGTGTTATTTGTAGTGATGTCACAGAATCGCACCAAACTCAATCTTGAGCATCCATTTTTTGACTGTGTTCTCCAGCGTCGACATCATGTCTTCTCCCTGCTCTCAGACCTCATCTTCTAACCCCGGGAGCAATGAAGAGGTTAAATTCTTCCTCTCCTTGCTCGCTGACGAAAGAGTCCAGCGCGAACTGGACGGCTCAGTGCGGAATGAAAATTTTTTTCAGGGGCCCGCAATGTTTCCCCTAGGAATTTTTCCAGCTGTGGCGGGGGGGGGGCTTGTGGAGAAATTATGACAAGTCTCTAAATACAGTAAAATTTTCCAGTGTAGATTGGAGACAACCCATAGAAGCACTGATTTGATCTCATTTCAGAGAAAAATAGAACAGGTTAGATGCACCTAATAAATAAAATTACTAACAAACTCAGGAATCTTTCTTTGTTTCACTGTTCTGGTGCTGAAAATATCACCAATGCGGATCAAAGGAGATACACAGATGAATGCACCTCTTATTTATTATTTGGAGACTACATTTACTGCAGCTGACAGAGGCACAGATTTTTTTCTATTGAAACACGGAATTTACAGAATCATTGTAAATTTTAATAGGGGAAGACTGCAGGAGGGAGCGGTAAAATACAGGGGGTCCCCAGCAAAAACAAGAAACTTTACGAGTCTGATGAAACCCGCTGGTTTTCCATCAGGCAGTCACGGGGCAGCTCCAACGACCCGGTGGCTGTGCTGGGTCAGTGTCATCGAGCTCAGTCCGGTTCGGCCGTGAACGAGCCGAGGCAACGTCGTGCTCTGCTTAAGAAGAGGTGTTATTTTCCCGCTTCAGAAGAAGCATCTAACGTGTTTTTACGCGCGCTAACACGTCAATAGTGCAGCGTAGCCTGCTGGAGGTTTTAAGGGTTCAGATGAAAACACCCGACCTCTCAGGCTGCTCACACATCGATCTTAAGTTGTCGCTGTTGCGCTCACATCGTAATACAGTTGTGACAGTTAGTTAAGACATGAAAAAATAAATAAATTTTACATGAATAAGTGATGCTTAGCCTGGTGGGGGGAGGAAAACCTGGCCTAATAAGCACTGGAGGAAACCCTGTCAAGATCGTCAACACTCATTTGCTATTGAAACATGTAAACCAAAAGGCATTATATCCGCTGCTACCTTTCTAATTTTAAACTCAGTAACTTATGCTGTAACTTCACCTTGCCCTGCCTGCTCCTTGCTGCCCGCCGGTGGCTGTGATCACAAGCGACAACATAGTAGTTCCCGCTGCTTCTTTGGGAAACAGCGCAAAAAAAAAAAAAAAAAACTTGGGATCTTGTAGGCGTGGCGGTGGGATTTCAGCCTTGACGGGCCACCACGGCTACGCCTATGTAAGAGAAACCCTGGGCTCGCACTGGCAATGTCCACCCATGGCTTTGAACGCACCTCTAAGCAGTGCCGCGAAAAAGTAAAAAAACTAAAAGCTGAGTACAGGTCCGTCAAGGACCACAACAGCAGGAGTGGGGCAGACTGGTGGCACTGGAAGTGGTTTGCCAAAATGGACGCCATTTATGGTGAGAGGCCAGTGAGTAATGGCCGAGAGAGCGGCGTGGACACAGCCACTCCAGCTTACACTGGCCCTCAGGACAACGGTGAGTGAGTACTTATCATAATAATTAATAATATGACCTCCGTTTGTGCTACACTGTACTATAGTGTGGACAAAATGCTGTGCTAGCTTCGGGTAGCGCTGATGTGCGAACAAAAGTCTAGGCTAACTCCAGGCAGTGTTGCCAACTCTTTTTGACTGAAAGTAGCTGAAGTCCCCCCCAAAAGTCACTGATGTCGCCAAATGACGTCACGTGCTAATTTGCATACGACACAATGACGTCATCTGGTTTGCGTGATGACGTCACCACGTTTGCGTCATGATGTCACCGGTCTTGTACAGTAAATCATATAAAACCCATGTGATTTTATTAAAAAAATTATTTAATTTCTTTTTTAATACTTTATTAAAATAAAAAACCCATAGAATACAAAACAGCAGCCTTTAAAACATCAAGGAAAGATGGCACAAAAAATGGAAGGAATCAGGCTTGGGCAGTATTACGGTATTACCGTATACACGCGGTATTACAAAATAGCGACCGTCATGAAAAACAGCTGTGCGACTGACCAGTTCCTCTATCCTCCCCATACTCCAGCTCTGCAGGGAGAGCGTGTTGGCTGTGTCAGAAAACGACCTCCAGCTTACAAAGTCAATAAAAACCACAATTTTAAAAAAGCTGGAGGCCAAGTATGAATCTGATTCAGTGCGCAAATTAATGCGAAAATGCACTTTCCTCGATCCTCGTTATCGTGGCAGATATGAGCTTGAGGACAACGCACTGG
Source organism: Nothobranchius furzeri (assembly GCF_043380555.1). Taxonomy (NCBI): domain Eukaryota; kingdom Metazoa; phylum Chordata; class Actinopteri; order Cyprinodontiformes; family Nothobranchiidae; genus Nothobranchius; species Nothobranchius furzeri. Next base: position 92,362,232 of record NC_091742.1, on the reverse strand, counting down.
CTGAAATCAAAGCTGAATTACAGGCTGAGATCGTGAGCTTAGAGGGGCAAACAGCACCAGAAGCAGTGGCCATCCGAACCATAGAGGAACGAGCACAACCTGAATCCCCACGCAAAAAGATGCGTCTGGGAGCTCTCCTGCAAAAACGAGCCACTGACGCTGCGCCGGAGAGTCTCGTCAGCGCAGAGCAACGAGCTGGAGCTGAAATAACAGCGTAATGTTTGGAACCTGTTATTCAAGGGGACAAAGACCCTCTTCTCTGCTCACAACCCAAGGTTTAGAGCTGAAAATGTCTCTTGGATGAGAGTTAATAACCAGAAACGTCCAGATGTTTTCATTAAATCTCTTAGGTTGATGGTGTCCAGGATGACTGAGAATCTACACCTACATGCTGAAGCATGACTCATCACTAAAGTCAAAAGGAAAACTGAAACACTTAAATGTAGCTGCTATCAGTAACAATCTAACAGATTTAAACTATTAAAAGCTCTAAACACTCTAAATATTTCAGGAAAGCAAAAATCACAACTTTGTGTGTGAGATTTATCATTATTAATAGGGCTGCAACAACGAATCGATAAATTCGATGAAAATCGATTACTAAAAGCGTTGGCAACGAATTGCGTCATCGATTCGTTGTGTCGCACAACTCTTCCAAAAGCCCCCCCCCCCCCCCCCCCCTTCCCGCCCGCCGTTGCGCGCAGACCAGAGCAAGTCAGATCAGCGCGAGGGAGAGCCGCAGATCAGCGCGAGGGAGAGCCGCAGATCAGCGCGAGGGAGAGCCGCAGATCAGCGTGAGGGAGAGCCGGCAGACTTGCGCTGCTGCGAACCGGTTCCGCATTGTTGCGCAGCGATCCAGGCAGCTGCTTCCAGCGCACGGTCCATTCTCAAAGTGACGCAACCAAAAAACTATAATTAGCACACGATCGTTCATGTCCGCACATGTTCTCTATTTTCTGTCTTATTTGTGCCTGAAGCGCGCTACTGCGGAGCTCATCACCTGTGTTGTGGTGATGTCACCTCACGCAGCATCGAAAACGCGCTCTGCGCTTTTCGGTCAGGAGATCCCTTTGATCTGCTCAAAAGTAACTGGTGAGGTGAAAAGGTAAGAATCCAGGCAACAGATTTTCTGGAGAATTAAGAGGAGATGCAGGAAGATGAGAGACAGACAGGACAGGAAAATAGTTCAATAAAAACAAGAAAACAAAACAAAGTGTTGAAAAGTAAAATGTAGGTAGATTTATCTCCACTACACGTTTTTACCAGTAAAAAACAATAAGTTCTACACATGTAATATTTATACATCTGATACAATTCGGATCACCTTCAAAACTCAGTCACACACCCAGGGCCGTTTCAAGACATTTTGGGGGCCAAGGCAAAATGCCACCCCCCACCCCCCCCAATAACTGGGCTCCCCAGAAGCCTCTGTGTAATTCATACCCTCTCCAGTAGTGTTAGTTATATGGTGTTTATAAAAGCTCCTCAGACATTACTGACATGTTCTAATATTATCAGATGAAAAACTAAATTATCAGACATGCTGTCTCATCTGCTGCTTTTCTAAACTTGCAAAAAGTAACAAAATCATTTGAAAGCCACTATTTGTGGATTCTCTGAAAGTTTCCATGGAGTGTGGGACAACTTATTTTTTCATTGATCCTATCGTCTAATCTCACAGCTGAAACAAGCATCCTTAATAATCTGTGCACAGGAAGCTTACCGATGCTGTAGTAAAACAAAAGGTATAATAATTTATTATTAATAAAACCTTGTCGCAGCACTAAAGCAGAAAAATGAGATTTTGCATTAAATATGCAAAATATTTACATATGAATTGTTTTAGAGCCCTTTAATTGGCAGAATCTGATATTAATTTAGTTCTTACAAAAAATGGGTCCCAACATGGTTTGTGTGGCATTGCCATAGTGTGACGTCATCGGCACAGATCCCCTGTCCTCTTATTTGGAAATGGAAATATGGTCACCCTACATTAAACAAACTGTCCACCCGGGCTTTTGCGCTGCACAGAGACGCTTCGCTGCCTACGACTGAATGTCAGTTGAGAGTCAGTCTCATGCAGACGGACCAATGAAGAGAGGGCCTCAAGTTAAGACCCTCTTCTCATTGGTCAGTCCACACGAGGTGGGTCAAAGGTTACTCTGGGCGGGTTACGTGTTGTCAGGCATTCAAGTATTGAGTATATTTACTGCATATTACAGTAATATATTCTGTATGTGACCACATTATGGTGATCCTTGGGTCGTGATGATGGAGCCCTTGAATATTGTTGCCCAGGGTACAACAAAGTGTTAATCTGGCCCTGGTTCTGCCGTCACATTCCCGCAGAAACTGGTTGATCACACCGGGGCCAGACTACTAGCATGTGGTTTTACAACCACAATGTCCTCAGAAGCAAAAACGCTTTTAAAAGGGAGGGAGGAGTCCTAACTGTTGCTGCAGGCGTGTTGTGTGAGAGTGCAGTTATATACTGGTTAATATATTTTTGGGTTCAGTTGCTTTCATGTGGCCTAATGTGAGTCTATTTGGGATCATTGGAATGATCAGCAGCATTTCTTGATGTGACTTTATGGCAGTTGCCCAGGGCATCATCGCAAGGAGGATGGCATTCATTTACTTTTGTTTTGTTTGGTATTTTTTCAGTCATTTTTGGAAATAGTGATCAATTTTGATTAATTCACAGCCTATGTTTAATTACATTTAAAATAAATGTCAACAGATGAGATCAAACAAAACAGATGAGAACTGCCCTTAAGCTGTTTAACTTGGACCAAGCATTTTAGGTCACAGATAGATGTAGCTTAGGGTCTCTGTCTATACACCTTATAAGACAATTTAGGTGATGGCATGTTGTTTTTCTGCTATTGAACTGTTTTCTAATAATGTTGTGTTAAATAAAGTGAAGGAAGGAGAGAAATAACGTTTCCCTAGCAGTTTTCAAAAATTTCCCCATGTAATCCGATTAATCGATTAATCGTGTCGAGACCCCATCCGATTAATCGATTATCCAAATAATCGTTTGTTGCAGCCCTAATTATTAACATTATTATTATTATTACATGACAACATAACCTGCGCCCACCTTGGCTGAAGACCACCTGGACACAACTACGACAGGACACAGCGAAGAAGAGACGCTGGAAAAGGAGAACTACTTCAATCACCTGCACCCAATCTCCAACCTGGTTTCACGGTCAAAGGATCAGAAGGGCTTTTCGGGGACAAGATCAGCTCCCTGACAGGTGGACAACCACCTCAACACACCATGGAAGGACCCAGACGTCTCCCTACTGAGAAGTTGAACTGTGCGCTCTCACATCCCAAACTCCATTCTTGCATTCCAGACCTGGACTTCAAGGAACTCATAAACTTAAGACTGAAACCATCCTGATCAACGGACGAGGACTCTAACCGTTCCAAACCGTTCTTCAACCGGGACTCTCAGTCCACGGACAAGCCCTTTGATGAAGAACGCCTGGCTTGCCTCAGCTTCTGCCATAGTTAGAGCTGCATGAATTGATACTACCTGTTCCTCATTCACAGAAACAGCCGTGTGCGACCTGTAGCTTTAAATTCATCTGATGTTTCAATAAACTCTACTGATGTTTTCTGTGTATTATATGGTCTTGCTAATCCTTCCCAATCTCTTTACAGGAACTGCTCTAAATTGTAGAATTGTTGCATCACAGTAAATTCACATCAACATGTATGAAATAGCTCTTCTTTAGTTTATGATGGTGTTGATTTCACTGATTTCCATTATCTCACTTATGTCTCTGTAAGCTGCTGTTTGTTATTGTCAGTTGTGTTTGTCTTATCATGTTTTATTATTTTATTCTTTATTTTATTTTACTTTATTTGTTCTTTGTTTTCTTTTTGTTTGGTAATTTTATTCGGATAAACAGAAGGGATTATGTTACTGTATGTTTATTAACTGAATGTACACACACACACACACCCCTTGTTAGCGGCCAGAAGCAGAGTATGGGTGGGATGAGGCTGGCCCATACTCTGGAACAGCAGCTGCTATGTGTGGACTCTCATGTGATTTGTTTATTTACATTTGTAGTAAACCTTTCTCCACACTCATCATGACTAAATGATTTAGGTTTCTTCTGGACTTTCCTGCACGAGTCTACATGTTGCTTCACTCTAACACATTTCTTATGAACCAAACAGCCTGAAGACCTTATTGCTGGATGACTTGTCTCCCTCACGTGTCTCTGGAGAGACCACTTGTGAAGAACTTGTTGACAGACTTACCATCTGACTCAGAAGACCTGCTCTCATTCCAGTCATCATCTTCATCTCCAGTTTCAGACCCAGAGTCTGACAGCTCAGAGTCCAGATTCACACCATCTTCATCTCCACTAACTTCAGTCTCTGAAGAATCAGATGTTTGTTCATGAGGGTTCAGATCTGGGTTCCTGCTAGTTCCTGCTCCTCCACCAGTTTCTGCTGCCATCTGGTCAGCTGAGCTGCTGGTTGGAACATCTCTGTCTTCTATTTGCTGCTGATGAAGCTGTGAGACCAGAGGTTTCTCTTCATCATCCTCACTCTTTATAGAAACAGCAGTAACAGGAAACCCGACAGCTTCAGTCTCCTCCTTCAAACAGAGATGCTCTCCCTCCAGACTGGTCCAGAGCTCCTCCTGTTCCTCCTTTATGTGGAGGTGTTCTGGGTCCTGCTGGTCCACACCAGCACTCTGTTCTTCAGGAGCTTCTTCTTTAACCAGCGCCAGCTGTGGAACATCTGTAGGAAACACAGACACATGATGTTACAGACCACCATACCTTTATATTTACACCATGAGTGATACTGGCTACATGATGTGGGAAAAAGGACCAAGAACATGAACTTCATTTAGATAAAAACAGATTTCTACTTTAGGAACAATAAAAACTTCCATCACAATCAGCGTGTTTGTTTCTGACCAGAACTTCTAAGCCTCCTACTCACAACCCAAGCTTTAGATCTGAAGCTGATGTGAGGAGAAACGTCTCCAAGATAAAATCAGCAACTATTCAGTCAAAAGGAAAATGAATAAACACTTAGATGTAGCTGCTGTCAGTAACAATCTTTCACTTTAAAGCTCTCAGCAGGCTAGAGCACTACAAAGCAAAGGAATCTTACTAAATAGCATTTTGGGAGATTTTTTGTTGAGTATATATATATATATATACACTCAACAAAAATATAAACGCAACACCTTTGTTTCTGCTCCGATTTTTCATGAAATGGACTTAAAGATCTAAAATTCATTCCAGATACACAATATTACCATTTCTCTCAAACATTGTTCACAAATCAGTCTAAATGTGTGATAGTGAGCCCTTCTGCTTTGCTGAGATAATCCATCCCACCTCACAGGTGTGCCATATCAAGATGCTGATCTGACATCATGAGAAGTGCACAGGTGTACCTTATACTGCCCACAATAAAAGGCCACCCTGGAATGTGTAGTTTTTTTGCTTTATTGGTGGTCTGGGGACTCAGAACCGGTCAGTATCTGGTGTGACCACCATTTGCCTCATGCAGTGCAACACATCTTCTTCGCATAGTTTATCAGATTGTCAATTGTGGCCTTTGGAATGTTGGTCCACTCCTCTTCAATGGCTGTGTGAAGTTGTTGGATATTAGTGAGAACTGGTACACCCTGTCGTATACGCCGGTCAAGCACATCCCAAACATGCTGAACGGGTGACATGTCCGGTGAGTTTGCTGGCCATGCAAGAACTCTGACATTTTCAGCTTCCAAGAATTGTATACAGATCCTTGCAACAAGGGGCCGTGCATTATCTTGCTGAAACATGAGGTGATGTTCATGGATGTACGGCACAACAATGGGCCTCAGGATCTCATCACGGTATCTCTGTGCATTCAAAATGTCATCAATAAAATGCACCTGTGTTCTTCGTCCATAACAGATGCCTGCCCATACCATAACCCCACCACCACCATGGGCCACTCGATCCACAACATTGACATAAACAAAGCGCTCACCCACATGATGCCACACACGCTGTCTGCCATCTGCCCTGAACAATGTAAACCGAGATTCATCCGTGAAGAGAACACCTCTCCAACGTGCCAGATGCCATCGAATGTGAGCATTTGCCCACTCAAGTCTGTTATGGTGACGAGCTGGAGTAAGGTCAAGACCCCGATGAGGACGACGAGCATGCAGATGAGCTTCCCTGAGATTGTTTCTGACAGTTTGTGCAGAAATTGTTTGGTTATGCAAACCAATTGTTTCAACAGCTGTCTGAGTGGCTGGTCTCAGACGATCTTGGAGGTGAGCCTGCTGGATGTGGAGGTCCTGGGCTGGTGTGGTTACACGTCGTCTGCGGTTGTGAGGCCGTTTGGATGTACTGCCATATTCTCTGAAATGCCTTTGGAGATGGCTTATGATGGAGAAATGAACATTCAATGCATGAGCAACTAGGGCTGCAACAACGAATCGATAAATTCGATGAAAATCGATTACTAAAAGCGTTGGCAACGAATTGCGTCATCGATTCGTTGTGTCGCACAACTCTTCCAGACCAGAGCAAGTCAGATCAGAGCGAGGGAGAGCCAGCAGATCAGCGCAAGGGAGAGCCGCAGATCAGCGCAAGGGAGAGCCGGTACCGGCAGATCAGCGCGAGGGAGAGGCGGCAGACTTGCGCTGCTGCGAACCGGTTCCGCCCAAGGCCGGATTAATTGCCCAGGGCCCAGGGCACGAGCAAAATACTGTATCTATAATTTCCTGCTTTATGAGGACTATGGTGACCGTACGTTCCGTTTTCCCCGGACATGTCCACTTTTCACTCTCTGTCCGTGCGTCCGGACTGCGGGTTCTTGTATTGATGAAAATGTCCGGCTTTTCATCCAGGAGCAGGGATAGAATTATGGGGGAGCTGTATATCCTACACATCCGGGGAGCCGGAAAAAAGTTTTCTATATTATATCATTTTTGGACTCTTTTGAGCAGAGAGCGGCACAGCGCAATGTTGCGCAGCGATCCAGGCAGCTGCTTCCAGCGCACGGTCCATTCTCAAAGTGGCGCAACCAAAAAACTATAATTAGCACACGATCGTTCATGTCCGCACATGTTCTCTACTTTCTGTCTTATTTGTGCCTGAAGCGCGCTACTGCGGAGCTCATCACCTGTGCTGTGGTGATGTCACCTCACGCAGCATCGAAAACGCGCTCTGCGCTTTTCGGTCAGGAGATCCCTTTGATCTGCTCAAAAGTAACTGGTGAGGTGAAAAAGTAAGAATCCAGGCAACAGATTTTCTGGAGAATTAAGAGGAGATGCAGGAAGATGAGAGACAGACAGGACAGGAAAATAGTTAAATAAAAACAAGAAAACAAAACAAAGTGTTGAAAAGTAAAATGTAGGTAGATTTATCTCCACTACACGTTTTTACCAGTAAAAAACAATAAGTTACACACATGTAATATTTATACATCTGATACAATTCAGATCACCTTCAAAACTCAGTCACACACCCAGGGCCGTTTCAAGACATTTTGGGGGCCAAGGCAAAATGCCCCCCCCCCTAACTGGGCTCCCCAGAAGTCTCTGTGTAATCCATACCCTCTCCAGTAGTGTTAGTTATACAGTGTTTGTAAAAGCTCCTCAGACATTACTGACATGTTCTAATATTATCAGATGAAAAACTAAATTATCAGACACGCTGTCTCATCTGCTGCTTTTCTAAACTTGCAAAAAGTAACAAAACCGTTTGAAAGCTACTATTTGTGGATTCTCTGAAAGTTTCCATGGAGTGTGTGATAACTTATTTTTTCATTGATCCTATCGTCTAATCTCACAGCTGAAACAAGCATCCTTAATAATCTGTGCACAGGAAGCTTACCAATGCTGTAGTAAAACAAAAGGTATAATAATTTATTATTATTAAAACCTTGTTGCAGCACTAAAGCAGAAAAATGAGATTTTGCATTAAATATGCAAAATATTTACATATGAATTGTTTTAGAGCCCTTTTATTGGCAGAATCTGATATTAATTTAGTTCTTACAAAAAATGGGTCCCAACATGGTTTGTGTGGCGTTGCCATAGTGTGACGTCATAGGCACAGATCCCCTGTCCTCTTTTTTGGAAATGGAAATATGATCACCCTACATTAAACAAACTGTCCACCCGGGCTTTTGCGCTGCACAGAGACGCTTCGCTGCCTATGACTGAACGTCAGTTGAGAGTCAGTCTCATGCAGACTGACCAATGAAGAGACGGCCTCAAGTTAAGACCCTTTCCTCATTGGTCAGTCCACACATGGTGGGTCAAAGGTTACTCTGGGCGGGTTACATGTTGTCAGGCATTCAAGTATTGAGTATATTTACTGCATATTACAGTAAAATATTCTGTATGTGACCATATTATGGTGATCCTTGGGTCGTGATGATGGGGCCCTTGAAAATTGTTGCCCAGGGTACAACAAAGTCTTAATCTGGCCCTGGTTCCGCCGTCACATTCCCGCAGAAACTGGTTGATCACACCGGGGCCAGACTACTAGCATGTGGTTTTACAACCACAATGTCCTCGGAAGCAAAAACGCTTTTAAAAGGGAGGGAGGAGTCCTAACTGTTGCTGCAGGCGTGCTGTGTAAGAGTGCAGTTATATACTGGTTAATATATTTTTGGGTTCAGTTGCTTTCATGTGGCCTAATGTGAGTCTATTTGGGATCATTGGAATGATCAGCAGCATTTCTTGATGCGACTTTATGGCAGTTGCCCAGGGCATCATCACAAGGAGGATGGCATTCATTTACTTTTGTTTTATTTGGTATTTTTTCAGTCATTTTTGGAAATAGTGATCAATTTTGATTAATTCACAGCCTATGTTTAATTACATTTAAAAATTAGTTGTTTGACATCCCCAGTTATAATAAATATCAACAGATGAGATCAAACAAAACAGATGAGAATTGCCCTTAAGCTGTTTAACTTGGACCAAGCATTTTAGGTCACAGATAGGTGTAGCTTAGGGTCTCTGTCTATACACCTTATAAGACAATTTAGGTGATGGCATGTTGTTTTTCTGCTATTGAACTGTTTTCTAATAATGTTGTGTTAAATAAAGTGAAGGAAGGAGAGAAATAACATTTCCCTAGCAGTTTTTAAAAATTTCCCCATGTAATCCGATTAATCGATTAATCGTGTCGAGACCCCATCCGATTAATCGATTATCCAAATAATCGTTTGTTGCAGCCCTATGAGCAACAGATCTGGTTGACATTCCTGCTGTCAGCATGCCAATTGCACGCTCCCTCAATACTTGTGGCATCTGTGGCATCTTGCTGAGACAAAACTGCACATTCCAGGGTGGCCTTTTATTATGGGCAGTATAAGGTACACCTGTGCACTACTCATGATGTCGGACACTTGTAATTCTCTTGATATGGCACACCTGTGAGGTGGGATGGATTATCTCAGCAAAGCAGAAGTGCTCACTATCACACATTTAGACTGATTTGTGAACAATGTTTGAGAGAAATGGTAATATTGTGTATCTAGAATGAATTTTAGATCTTTAAGTCCATTTCATGAAAAATCGGAGCAGAAACAAAGGTGTTGCATTTATATTTTTGTTGAGTGTATATATATATATACATATATATAACCATTATTATTGTTATTATGATTATGATTATTGTAGTAGTTATTATTATATGTCCAGTAGAGGGTTACTTAGTGACTGAGCAGTGGGCGGAGCCTGTTGTTTTCTACTCATTGTATTATTTTTCAGCGTTTTATTGTGATTCCTTTCGTGACCTCGGTCTGGGACACGTGCTGTATGAATAAACTTGGTTCTTCTTCCACCACAGAGAAAGGCTGCTCTTCCAGCATCATGAACTTCCTTATGGTCCGGTTATTAGCTGAGCCGTCTGACGCTCATACAGACGGGTGTTGGTGAGCGTAGCTGCGTCTGACTGGGAGGTGTTTATCTCTGCAGCCATCCCTGGAAACTCACCTCACTCCACCCAGACTTTGTTCTTTACGTCGTATTAAACCAGCTGTAATCAGCTTCCCCAGGAGCTGAAGCTTTTCATTGCAGGACTCAAAGCTTACATCACTCTCGCAGACGGAGTTACAGTTAGGCGGACATGTTGTTTTACATTGTTGCTGCTGTCCTGCACAGCATGAAGGAAAAGGGGAAGAACCCCAAGTGCTGCACACAGGGTTCACACAGGTGTTGCTGGTATGATCAGAACATCCCAAACTAACACCAACGTAGATACACAATAAACAACTTGTATTAAGTACTGATGAGCTATCTGCAGTGGAACAGGACCAGCTGGCATCCTCACACCAAAAGGAGGAACGGGTGTCTTTTATAAACCAGCCAGGCACTAACTGGTGTGTTTCCATTACCGAAACTTCCCAGTATGACCGTCTCCACTTCACCGGAGCCAGCCGAACCGGTCGTTTTCCAGACCTTTTGAGAGTCTTTGCAGGTTCTGTGGCCTCACCCAGATCACCCGCGGGCAAACCGAGTTCTAACCAGAAGCATCTGTCAGCATTCATTCTGGACAGTTTTACTTATTTTATGCTTCTTTGTGAGAAATGTCCTCATGTCCCCATGTCTGTGGAGGGATCAGACATGGACACTGCTTATTATGGGATAGTAATGGCACTGACTCCTCCTCCAGCTTCGACAAGCCTGTAGTTTCACTTTGGTTCGTTCGGTTGTTTATTTTCTAACTTTGTTGACAACCATGTCAGTCAAGTCCACCATGCGTGCAGCAGAGCAACCAGGAAAACGTGGAACGGACTTCTAATGAATCAAGTGGAATGGATTTCTTTGAGAAAAATCGAAAGAGCAAAAGGTGAACTAAATGTGTGTGTGTGTGTGTGTGTGTGTGTGTGTGTGTGTGTGTGTGTGTGTGTGTGTGTGTGTGTGTGTGTGTGTGTGTGTGTGGTCCAAATGCATACTTTTAAAAAGTGGGAGGGGCATTCCCTTCTGACATAATGGTTGCGACATCTATGAACCACCTCCACTCAGTCAGCCAATTTAGTAGTTTGCTCGTAGTTTAACTCTTGATCAGGGATTGAAGCAAAAAATTCTCATCTGACTGAAAAGTATTGAGGGGGGGAGGGGTTCACATCGTTTACACACAGCCACTATTCAGGTTTATTTTTCCAACAATATTATTATTTTTTTACATTTTAGTAACTTGCAAACAGTCCAACACTCTAAATACTACATGAACATACTCTCCTCTCAGACATCTAGGGATGGGTACCGAATTTGGTACTTTTGAAGGTACCGACCGAATTCCACAGTACCGACCGAGCACCGATTCACTTCAATTGAAACGGTGCCTCGTTTCGGTACCCGTCCTTCACAACGAGAACTTGCCTAGACAGCTACGCATGCGCAAGAGCATTATTTCATCGGTCGCTGCGAGCGAGTTGTGAGATCATTATCTCATCTTAATCTGCTCCGGTAGGTAAATAAAATGTAAGATAACGTTAGCTTGATTTGTTAGCTTCCGTTTCACTAATGGTGCGTTCGCTTTCTCCTCGGAACTCCGAAACTCCGACTAGAAGAACACGAACGCGCTCTAAAGTTTGGCTTCACTTTACTAAATGCAACGGGTGATTGGGTGAAGATGAAACCAGTGACAACAATTTAAGTGTGACGCATCATCGTTTAAATCTGCTCCAGCAGTTAAATAAACTGTTTAAGATAACGTTAGCTTGATATGTTAGCTTCCTATGCCACCATTGTTATCATCTAATGGTGCGTTCGCTTTCTCCTCGGAAATTCTAACTTCCCAGTAGGAAAAATCAAATGAAAAAGGACGGTAAAAGGAATGAAGATACACAGTAAATTTAGTTCACAGTAAAGATGTTTGCTTCAGTTTAATTATCAGCTTATAAAACTACAAGGACGATGTTAAAATACAAACAGTTGTATGTTATTTATCGTGATACTTATCAAATATGGTTATATATCGAGAAAAATATATATCTAATTATAAAAGAGAATTAAAATATTAAACACTCAAAAGTATCGAAAATTGGTACCGTTAAGTACCGGTATCAATTCCTAGGTACCGGGAATTAGTACCGGATCGATTCAAATGTCAAAGGTACTCATCCCTACCAAAAAGAAAGAAAAAAAAAGACGTCAGATTTATCACTCCGTTAAAGGCCTAAATTTGTCATTATCTCAAATCAAATGTCATTGTCCTCAGTCCTCGTCCTCCTCAGATAATACAAATCCTTCTACAAAATTCACAAATGGTCTCCATACCTTCTCAAAAACATCCAATTTCTTTTTCAGTATACATGTTATCCGCTCCAATGGCAAAGCCACCATCATTTGTTTTATCCACTGTGTGATACTCTGCTCCCTTGTTCTTTTCCATTTTAATGCAATTAATCTTTTTGCTTTTAACAAACCCATATCAATAAACATTCTATCACTTTTTGTGGTAGATGTGGGATGGAGGAAGAAGCATCTAATGTAAGTAATAAGAAGCCTTGTGAAACAAATCCAAGCAAATACTACCATGTAATTGATCTCTCTCTCACACACACACACACACACACATATTTTGGTGAAGTCTGATCTGAATTAGTTGAAAGCTAATGTTGCCTATTTTCTGAAATCATCCTATTAAACCTGGTTTTCACAACATGTTATTGGTTTTATTCTTATTTGTATATTTTTCATTTTAGTTTTCATTTATTCTTTCATATTTACTTAGTAGTAGTACCTTAGTTGAGTGTTACTAGGTTAGTGAGTTTGTTGATAGAAGTATATTAACTGAAATGTTTAATTACATTTGTTAAACTCTTACCTATCAGGGAGAAGTTGTTTGTGTTTATTCCAATTATAAATGTGCAGTTTCTTACTGTTCAGAAACACATGTTTTCATATTTTTATTTTTAAATATTTAAATATTTGATCATATTTTAAATCTCAGCCTGAGCAGGCAGGTATTCATAGATGACAGAATTTACTCCGATTAATCACACAGTGGGGAAATTAACTCGCTACAGCAGCACATATCAAATAATGAGATTACACTTAAATACACAAGGCAGTAAGCTATTGTAACCTTCAAAAATACACAACTCTAAGAGCCAAGACTGAACACTTTTCCTGATATCCAAGTGCTTGTCTGACTTGATAGTTTAGATCAAAATGACAGATTTATGTTATGTTAAGTTATTCATAGCCAAACCAAAGCCTATTGTTGCACAACAACACATAGAAGTATTTCTTCTCTCACGCAGCAAGATGAAGTTGATGAAATGGAGGAAGAGGAGGAAAACAACCCCCCTGCACCTAACCCCAAGCAACCCAGTGCTTTGGAGTCTCTCCTTGGGGAAGCCTACATACCAAGAGAGGAGAGGGGACATGCAAAGAAAACTCTTGCAGAGGTGGCAGAAGATGAGATCAAGAGGTGCAGGGTGAGGAGACCTGCAGGACTGCAGGACAATCCTCTGGTCGGGTGGAGAGAGAATGAAAAAGAGTATCCTCTTTTGGCTCGCATGGCTAAGCGATATCTCCGTGTCCCTGGGACCAGTGTCGCGTCTGAGAGGGTTTTTTCAACTGCAGGTGATGTAATCACTGCAAAAAGAAGCTGTCTCACCCCTGGTCATGTGGATCAGCTACTTTTCCTGCAGAAGAATCTTACCGTTCCCAAGTGATGTTCATAAGAGGACAGTTTACTCAGTCTGTCTTTAGTCAAGTTTCATTTCCTGTTCAGTTTTGTTTGTACATTAATATGGAATACCTTTCAGTTTTCACGAGTTAACATTTTTGTACTTTAACGGCATTTGAATGTTTCTGGATACTTGAAGTGTTTAAAGTTTTTGCACAAGACTGTGAAACTGTTGTTTAAGGTTCTGTACCTTTTAACTTCTATTTGCACAAAGTAAAACGAAAGCAGTTAAATTTAACCTTTCTGTCTCTGTTTACATTTGCACTGGCAAATAATGTCTTTTTTCATTTGGTTAAACTTATTAGAATAAAAATGGCATTTGCTTTCAACAGCAATAGCTTTTGGCTGAATTCCTAACGTCTGAATTTAATGATGTCCTAGAAAACACTGGAAACACTTGACATTCTGGGAGAGGCACTCGTCCTAATAGCCATTTTTAATAGCCAATATTTGATTAATTTATCAATGAATGTCAATATTATCAATATACTGCACAACTATGCAGTCATGGAATTACGGTAACTGCAAAAATGTTTTTAAATTGATGACCTGAATTGAATCGATCCGATTACATAGTGATAATCGTTTCTAAATCTCAAGAATCTGAATCGAATCGATTCTGGAAATTTGAATCGATACCCAGCACCACTAGAGTCTGGCCTATTTATTATTATTATTGAATAAGTGGTAACTTAATCTGACGCCAGGGTTACAATAGACTGACAATATATTCATTCATCCACCAGTACCTGTGTCCATGCTGTCCAGGTCCAGGTGGTGAAGAACACACGATGAATCAGTCCCAGCTGATGGATGATCCTGAAGTGGTAGCAGGTTTTCTTTAGCCGTGTTTAGCTAACAGCTGCAATAGAAACAAAGCAGGAGAGCTGATTAAGATGCTGCTTCAGAACAACGCAGGAGATTAAAGATCCAACGCTTTGGTTCTGGCCAAAGGAACAGCAGCAGATCCAGAGGGCAGGAAGTCTAGAGAAAAGCTTTTCTCACCCACAACCTGATTCTGGAGCTCCGATTGTCACGAAGACCGCAGAATATCTTCTCTGGTTCTGGAAAGAACTCCACCAAGTTGTTGAGGAGGAGAAGAAAGTTTCCACAGCCTGGTGAGAAGATTTCTGCAGCAGCAGCAGTTAGTCGCTTTAGCTGATCAACTCTCCCAGAGACTGAAGTGAAGACATTTTTACTGCAGAGCCTCAAATATTCTCCTCACACACCAGAACAACAAGCTAGCTCTGTTAGCAGCTTCTGGTTTCTGCTTTTTCCGGTGGTCGGTGACCAGCGTAAAGGTGCACTACCGCCACCTGCTGGAGTAGAATAAAACACACCTGGCTCTCACACAACTTGGTGGTTTTTAAGACAAAATATTTGTCGTAATGTTTTTATTTTATTTTTTTAACGGTGTCGTCAAAATCCCCGAAAAAACAGGTACACTACATTTTGTTAGGGTTAGGGTTAGTAAGGGTTAGTAAGGATTTACTAAAGCAAGTTAGTGAACAGAAAATGGCCATCTCAAGGTTTTACTCGGATGTCCCTCAGCAGGGTGCAGCACAGTTGAAAGTCATCTGAATGAAAGCTTGATATGCAGCTTCTTTATGAAAGTGTGTAAATATACAGTGTGGTTGCCGTACATATGTTGAGGTTCTCAGACATCACTGTTCACTAACTTGCTTTAGTAAATCCATACTTTGGTTAAATAAATCAGTTGTTGAACCCCCACTCCTCTGTTTGGTCTCCTTTCTTATTACAACCCACCACTTCCAGTCTGGGTTGTAACAATATGCAGACAGACTTTCTCATCTTTGGACCAGAAATCCAGAAAAGGAAATTGCTTAGCCAATCGCCTGACCTTAATGGCATTACATTAATCTCCGAGAACAAAGCAAGGAACCTTGGTGTTATCTTTGACCAGGACATGTCATTCAAATCCCAGGTTTCACACGTTTGTCGGATTTCCTTTTTCCACCTTCGGAATATTGCTAAGATTAGAAGCATCCTTTCCAGAAGTGATGCTGAAAAACTAGTTCATGCATTTATTACATCAAGACTGGATTACTGTAATTCCTTACTCTCAGGAAGTCCACAGAATGTAGTTAAAAGTCTTCAGCTTGTCCAAAATGCTGCAGCTAGAGTTCTGATGAGAATTAAAAAGAGAGATCATATCTCTCCTGTCTTAGCTTCCCTACATTGGCTACCTGTTAAATTCAGAATAGATTTTAAGATCCTTCTTCTCACATATAAAGCTCTTAATAATCAAGGTCCATCATACATCAGTAATCTGATTGTTCCATATGTTCCTAACCGAGCACTTCGCTCTCAGACTGCAGGTCTACTGGTGGTTCCAAGAATATCTAAACTTAGGATGGGAGGCAGATCTTTTAGTTATCAGGCTCCTCTCTTGTGGAACCAGCTCCCAGCCTTAGTCCGTGAGGCAGACACTTTGTCTACTTTTAAGAATAGGCTTAAAACATTTTTATTTGATAGGGCCTATGGTTAAAATCTGATGTTAGCCTAAATCTGGACAAGTGGGGGAGTACAGGGAGGTGGAGTGTACAGTCGGTAAAGACGGCTCTCCCTTGCCCTGCCTCCAACATGCCTACATCTAAATAGGATAGATTATCCAGAGTTATCTCTGTAGTTATGCTGCTATAGGCTTAGACTGCTGGAGGACACAATGACCACTTTTCACACTCTACTGCTTTCTTCTACAATCTGCTCTTTAACTGTACTATTTTGAGCAATTTCAGCTGTTAACTTTATTTTCTCTGTAAGTGTTTTTCTCCCCAGAAGAAGCTACAATGACGTTCTGCCGAGCTGTAGTGGCCTCATGGAGGGGGCCATCGACTAGCACACTGCTGCTAACCACTAATACATTCTCTCTCTCCTGATAATAACTTTTGTTTTCATTGACTTTTGATGTGCTAATACTAGTTTATCCGTTTAATTATAGATCCACTAGGATAAATACAATAAAGTTTATCTTTCACCAAATACAATTTTACTAAGACATCACAATCTAACTATGGACACATTACTTGTCTGTGTGTGTGTGTGTGTGTGTGTGTGTGTGTGTGTGTGTGTGTGTGTGTGTGTGTGTGTGTGTGTGTGTGTGTGTGTGCGTGTGTGTGCGTCTGCTCTGTCTTCTCGATCCCCGGTGAGTCATGGAGGATGGCTGCTTATACTGAGCCAGGATTCTCTGGAGGTTTCTTCCTGTTAAAAGGGAGTTTTCCTCTCCACTGTCGCTTTATGCTTGCTTAGTATGAGGATTGCTGTATAGTCACTGACACTAGTCAGTGACTTGATGCAATTTGCTGGGTTCCTTATATAGGAAATATTATTTCTGATTGGCTTAATGAACTGTGAATTGGAATGTTTATTATGTGAAGTGCCTTGAGATGACTCTTGTCGTGATTTGGCGCTATATAAATAAACTTGAATTGAATTGAATTGAATTAAGTATCTCCTCCTTTGGTATACAGATCCTCACTGAGCCAAGTACTGTGAACAAATAGTTTCTCCATGATATTATCCAGCAAGGTCCCGTTTTTGTCAAAACAAGGGTGAGGTAATGAAAAAATAGAAATATTTCATTAAATTAACATTTAAATTATTTATATGCATCATTAAAATAAAAAAAACATGTTTTGAAATATATAAAGTGCACCAAACTTGACTCAGTCCATTCAACAATTCTAAATGGACAATTATGTAACTCATCAATTAATTATTTGAAAGGATAATTTGTCAATTAAATGCTGAAAAAAATAAACAATACATTAATGAGGCAAGAACTTTTTAAACTTGAAAACTTGAACATACCTACACCCACAAGTCTATTTTTACCTGGAGTCTCCTCTCAAGAGTGGCTGAAGTAATATTACAACTTTGACAGAATACAAATTCTCTCTCTCTCTCTCTCTCTCTCTCTCTCTCTCTCTCTCTCTCTCTCTCTCTCTCTCTCTCTCTCTCTCTCTCTCTCTCTCTCTCTCTCTCTCTCTCTCTCTCTCTCTCTCTCTCTCTCTCTCTCTCTCTCTCTCTCTCTCTCTCTCTCTCTCTCTCTCTCTCTCTCTCTGGAAGCCCCACTCTAAGGGCCTTTGCAGTGTATTAGTGAGTCATATATTGTACAACCACAGTCATAAAGTTTTCAATCAGTAGTTTTATTTCAGTATGTATTTTTCCAGTATCACAAAAAATATAATTTTATATGGTTAAAACCATCTAGCTTATGTGCACTTTTTAAAACACTGCCCAGCAAACATTCGGACGTTTAATGACAGTTGAACGGTCACAACTGTAAAATAATATCACAGGAATTAGGAAAAAATAACATGACATCTACTCTATTTTCCTTGCCCGGACTCGAACCTGGATCCTCCGGGGGAGAGTCACCCACTCTCCCAGCTGAGCTATGACAAGAACTACTGAATATCAGATTTTTTTATATAGATATAGCTCCCATCATTTTGGTCCGACAGGAAGCCAATGGGCCAATGAGGTAGAGGGTGAAGTGTGGGGTAAACTAACCAATCAGAGGACAGAGAAGATCTGCCACAGGCCACGCCTCCAGAGTGCCAAAACCCCTTCACAGCCGAGCGAGCGGAGTCAGAAACCGAGCGCGCAGAGAGGCTGCCGCGCGCGCACGTTTTCCTCTGCCGTGTGCTCGTTGGCAACGCGCACACGCAGGTTTGTCACTTGTGCACATCCTTGTGCGCTCATAGACACAGTTTGCTCCATCTCAGTGCACAAATGACCTCTCGCCATGTATATTTTCACTCGCGAGTCTCGTTCACACGCGCGATGTGGACCCAATCCGCGTGCACGGGTTGTGGCACGGGTCTGACGCCATACTCTGATGCATGAATTAAGAACAGTGCCACTTACACATTCAGTATTCCTCAGTCATTTGCAGTGATGCTTTTCATTATTTTTAATGTTACTGGACTTTTTATTTTATTGATCTTTTTTTTAATCTGTTCTATGAAAACATGAATAAAATGATCAAAAACAGGTGGAAGTGAGCGCATCCATGGAGTATATTTGAAAAAACTTATGTCTCACTCTCAGGTGCTCTTCAGCATCAAATAAATTGTAGAACATGAGGAAGAAGAACCGGTGATCTGAGGCACTCTGAGGATTTCATTTATTAAACAAGGAAACGCCGACGCGTTTCGGTACGACCTTCTTCAGGGCATAAACCTTTATGCCTTGAAGATGACTCACTATGTCACAAAAACTAATGTCCATCCTTTTTTTTTTTCTTTTTTTTTTTTTTTTACAAATTTACAGCCTAACTGACAATAACATCTTAAGGAGACAATTTCAGATGTGTATGTTCAGATTATTTAATATTCTCAATGCTAAATCAATGCTGCACTGATTGTGCCAAAAACACGTGTCTGGTGTGGATTTAAATTAATTAATTTTGCATATCGATATATGTGATAAGCCGTTTAATTTGAAAAAGTCTGTTTCTACTGCTGATTACAAATAGCCTAACAAGTAACTTACTCACCTGGTTCTAGATGCTGAGATTGTAGCTCAGTGCTGCGTGATGCCTGGATGAAGACGCTGCAGCGCAAACAAGAAAGAGACGGTATAAGATGTCATGCTGTGTTTAGGCAGTTCTCACTTCCCGCCGGGCCCGGCGGCAGCAGGGCAGTCCCCGCCACGGCCGCGGTGGTGCCGCTCGCCCGATGTGAAGGACAAACTTGAAATTTTGCTACACCCACACCTAACGTTCTTCTGATATACAAATATTAAATTCATATTGTATGCGTACTTAAAACTTGAAAGAAAGTTCATAAAAAGGCTGCAATCATACTCAAAAACCCAGTAAAAAATCTTACATTCTTCATCATCACAGTGAGACTCAACAGGTGTAGAAGACAGTCCCGCCCCCGTGGTGTCAACAGGTGCCTGTGTGGCTGCAGACATTGTCTCACTGCATCTGGACACGACGATTCAAAAGTAAAATTAATTGGTTAAAGTTTATGAGATACTGTATTGTGTATGTAAACAGCTAGCGAGGGTCCGTCCGTGGACCGTGCGTGGCAGGAGAGGCAGTTAGCTACAATGGTAACGCAAAAAGTTCCTTTGCCAAATTTATAAAGTCTACATACCTCTGATTTGGGCCCGTTTTTATTCTTCCTCCTTCCTTCGCTTCCAGAATGCTGATCCCGATGGCTTAGGTGTTCTTTTCATCGTAAAATATCAAAAGTTTAAACGCGACGACAACATCATGTCCTTCTACAGTGCTGCCCATGCACGTGATCTACGGCACCCTTAACGGTCAAATGCATCGGAGCGGTGGCCCAAGCGGGAGCTTGTCATGCAGCCAGATCATTAGAATTTAAATATTGATGTTTTAATTTCATGTCATTTCAGAGGGGAATTTTGAGTATGTGGAGAGTGCATTTCATATTACAAACATAAGTTTAATCAACTTTATTTATTTATTTATTTTTTTTATTTTGTGCCCTATCCATCAGATGGCGCCCCAGGCGGCCGCCTGTGTCGCCTGTCGGCAAAGCCGGCCCTGTGCTGCTCGCACCCAGAGCGCGCTGCGAGGTGCAGAGAAGAGCAGAGCGACATATATAAAGTTGCCTGGTGAGTTTTTAATGCATTCAGCCGTGCTTTTAATGCAAAATAAATAAGGTTATTGGTCACTACACTTGTTCAACAAGCACAACACAGCACACATAAAGCTACAGTTCAACTGTGTGAACTCTGGCATGTTTAACATAGACAACATATATTGTTAGCCTAAGCAGCGTGATGTGTTTATATTAACTCTGGTTAAAGAGAAAGGAGAGAGAACAAAAAGAGACAGACAGATATGTGCATATAGAAAGAACAGACAGTAAGAGAGAGGATAGACAGTTCACACTGCCATCATCCTCATCAATGCCACAAATAATAGACTAACTTGTTTCACTGTCATTTTACATTTCTGTAGTCAGATATTGTCCAGATTTTTACATTTATGTTGGATATTATTACTTACAATCTAATTTTCTATTTCAGATTGAGTCTTTTTTTGTTGGTTTTTAGAAAACATACATTTCTACCTTTGACTTAGATATTCCGTTCAACAGATATTCATTTTGTAACATTCTGACAGGCAGTTTCCACTCCATATTTTCCTCTAACTATATCAATTTTAAAGTTAAACATCTTTTTACACAGTATAGTAAGTTCACAGTGTTCTGGACTTGTTACGTACACATTCATGCAAAAATAGTTTTCTTTTACAGCAGGAAAAACTACACTCAGCAAAAATATAAACGCAACACCTTTGTTTCTGCTCCAATTTTTCATGAGATGGACTTAAAGATCTAACATTCATTCCAGATACACAATATTACCATTTCTCTCAAACATTGTTCACAAATAAGTCTAAATGTGTGATGTGTGTACACCTGTGCACTACTCATGATGTCGGATCAGCATCTTGATATGGCACACCTGTGAGGTGGGATGGATTATCTCAGCAAAGCAGAAGTGCTCACTATCACACATTTAGACTGATTTGTGAACAATGTTGGAGAGAAATGGTAATATTGTGTATCTGGAATGAATTTTAGATCTTTAAGTCCATCTCATGAAAAATCGGAGCAGAAATAAAGGTGTTGCGTTTATATTTTTGTTGAGTGTAAATGTAGGCCAAATAAACATGTTATCAGCTGGGTATTGGTCTGTGTGTGTTGGTTTCCTGTATGTGTTCATGTTTAGGGTCCTGTCAGTCTGCCTGGTTATGTTCATGTTCATAAATGCTATGCTGCCTTCTGTTTCTAACTCATAAGTGAACTTTATGCTGCCTGTGTCGTCAATGTTATTCAAGTGCTGTGTTAGTGTTTCTGTTTGTCCTTTTGGTATGATTTCCAGTATGTCGTCTACGTAGCGTTTCCATAGTTTTATGTTGCAGTTTGGGGGGGCAGTGGCTATGGCATTTTGCTGCGGGCAGCAGAGGGCGACAACGTCCTCTGCTGCCCGCGGATAAACGGAGAAGGAAGTGACGCCACCATCAGCGTCAGCCTGAGGAAGTCTGCTGCCGTGTTCTTGTTATTGACCAATTGTCTGGCAGCTTCTAGTCAGGTCAAAATGGCAGAGAAACGACAAATGAAAGACATCAGGTCATTTTTCAGTTCACCCAAACGCCAAGTAAGTAGAAAGATTTGAATAATATTAGGGCAATTTGTTATTATTGTCCATATAAATAAATGATATGTTTTGGATATGTTTGGGGCAGCAGTAGCTCAGGTGGTAGAGCGGATTGCCTCATGATCGGAGGGTCATGGGTTCGATTCCATCTCCCGCCAGGGGTATCCTGCTGTTGTGTCCTTGGGCAAGACACTTCACCCAACTTGCCTGTGTTAGTGGTGGTCAGAGGGGCCGACGGCGCCAAATGGCAGCCTCGCCTCTGTCAGACCTCCCCAGAGCGGCTGTGGCTACAAGTAGCTTACCATCACTAGCAGTGTGTGAATGTGAGAGTGTGTGAAAGCGTCTTTGGGTGTCTAGAAAAGTGCTATATAAGTTCAATGCATTATTATTATTATTATTATTATTATTAATGGTCATGAGGCACACAGTACAAAGCTGTACACAAAGAGATGGAGCCAGTCAAGCAGAGACACAGAGCCTCAAGTGAGTTTGAGATATTGGTTAGAGTAATGAAATAAGGAGAATTCTGTCTTTAGACTACTTAAAATAATTGTGTGTGTTTTGTATAGTTGTGGGTTTGAGTTTGGAAAACAACTTGTTGGTAATATTGGTAGAGCATCCAAAAACCTGTAGACAGGTCTGGACTATATATGGACTATATATATGGACCACAGTGGCGGCTCCTGAGAAAAGTCTCAGCGGGGGCGATACATGACGACAAAGTCCACCTTTTTTTCCAAAGTCTACTTGTTTAACTATATTGTGATTTATTGCTCTACAAACCTGTTATCTGAGTCAGTCCATAGTTTTTTAAGCAATGGGATTGTTTTGGCCCTTCAGCAAGGGTTTAGTCCAATATTACAGTAAAGTAAGTAAATCAGAAAGTATCACTCTAAGTGTAAAACAGAAACCAATTTCCAGGGACAAGTGTTTAATGCTGTGATGCAATAGTCATACTTACATCAAATGTGAAAACTAATGTACAATTTCTCTTGAATACAGGCCAGTAAGTAAAATGTACGACCATCAGAACAAACATCAATGACCAAGTTGAACAAAATAACAGAATAGAGAAAGTATAATAAAAAAAACAATCAGCAATAAATCAGCTATTTGTACATTTTTACTAAAGTAAACCTGCTTCCTCATGGATAAAGGCCTGTATGTAAAAAATGTATGGCCATCATAAAACATCTATCAACAAGTTGAACAAAATAAACAAAATACCACAAGCAAAGATATGCAACCTTTTCATTTGTAATGAAACTTTGCCCGTCTGTCTTTCAAAGCAGCAAAGTGATCGATGACCTTCTCACTGAAGTCCGGCCTGGACCAGACTAGCTCTCTCTCTATGGACAGCATGGACAGCGCATTAAGGCGTTCCTGGCCCATTGAATTTCTCAGAAATGTCTTTAGTGTTTTGAGAGTTGAGAAGTACCTCTCAGCCTCAGCTGTCGTCATCGGGGTTGTGATGAGGAGGTTCATCAAAGCGACCGTCTCAGAAAACGTGTCCTGGAGGTTGTACCTCATGAGAAGGTGATGTAACGCCAGCGCACCGCAGCAGCTCCTGAACTCAGGGTTCTCATAGACCAGAGATAGTTCTGTCTTCAGTTTGTTTTTGTTGAGCATGGCGTATGCCTCCATCGTGGCATTCAGAGCATCCGTGGGAAATGTGTGGCAGTGCTGCTCAAACATTTTGTGGCACTGACCAGGTGGTTGGTGAAGGAGAACCTCTCTCTGGTGTGAGTCAGGATGGTGTCACAGATCTCCCACAGCCTCTGCTTCTCGTCCTCTTCCAAGGCCGTTCTCCTTCTGGTGGTGGTTTCTGTGGCCTCCTGCCGCTGCTGTTGAGATGACCAACAATGCCTGTTAGTAAATCCAAGTGTCAGAGCACACTAAAAATTAGACAGACATAAGAATGTGTGGGTCATTTGACAACACTAAGAAGTTTTATGCATCAAAAATAAAATTTCTCTGACTTGAATGTGAAACAGAAGCATGGAAAGTTTGCTTAATTACACTGAAGTGATTTGTAAATGTCACATGGTTGTCTGATATGACAATAAAGTAACAGGTAAAATGCTGATTTTTTTTTTTTGTGTGCTTTGGTTATAATTCTGGTTAGTTTAAAGGGCTATTCCACCCTTAAGTAAAATTTGACCAGCTCTCAAACGGTAGAAAGCCAAGTTTGTAAACTACTTATGGGTGCACTTGTTTATCGGCTTCGATCAAATTCATTTGAGGGGATCAGAAATCGGCCATAGTTCCATGAGAAATTAGTCTTATCCACTGATCTATTGTATGAAGTACTTGAAACCCCAGTTATAATGTGAAAGGCAAATGGATATTTTTTTGGACAACTGTGTCATAACAGATAATAAATAAATAAACAAACAAATAAATAAATTACCTTATTGCCTCAACACTGCTCATGAAGATCTGGAGGGCGTGCTTGATGAAGACTGGATTAATGTCCTTCAGCAGTTTCTTGTACAGGATGTCCACGTGAGGCATAATTTTACTAAACAGCTGCAGATAAAACTGGAAATCCTCGTCCTGCAGCATCCCGAGAAAACCATAGGCCTCTCTCATTGTGTTGCCATCAGTAGAACCAGATGAGTTGATGGTCTCAAAACACTGAATGAGATCTTCCAGGTGCTCGTGCACGGTGTTGACAGTTCTGCTGTTAAAGTTTCATCTTGTGGCTGAAGCTCTGGGCAGCCTTCTAGCGACCACCTCGTCCAGTATGCTGGTGCGTTTGGGTGAACGGACAAAAAAGCTGGCAATACCGCTCAGACCAGAAAAAAAAATTCACAGCAGGGATGGTTGAGGTTGCTTGCTGCAATGTCAGATTGAGCTGATGTGCGTAGCAATGCACATAATGAGCATTTTGGAAATGCTCACGCACCTTTTGCTAGACCCCGGCCTGCTCTCCTCTCATCGCACTGGCTCCATCATAAGTCTGGGCGATGAGCTTCTCCTTGTGAGCATCATGACAGTGGCTGTTTAGTCTGTCCAAAAGCACGTTGGCGATCGAGTTGGCCGTCGAATCCACAACAGGGAGAAACTCAAAAAAACACTCCTGCACTGCATGCTGTGCGTCGATGTATCTAATCACAAGCACGAGCTGCGTCTGTGTTGACACATCGGTGGTCTCGTCAGCTTGGATGGCAACAAATCTAGCCGCTATGACGTCCTCGGTAATGCGCTTTCTGACGACCGCCAGCATGCTGTCCGGCAGCTCGTTCTGAACAGTTTTCAGTCGCTTTTTTCAGGTGCTCCTCAAACACCTCAACCAAAGACACCACCAAGTCCACTAATCCCTGAAAAATGCTTGCGTTCTTTGAGCCTATGCTTTCATCTTTCCCCCGCAAGGCTAATTCAAACACGCCACAGAATTTGACACAATCTATGAGGCAATTAAGGAGATGTTGGTTCCTGCTCACCTCCTCGTTATGGCTGCGGACTGCCAGGCGGTAGCTGCTGTCCAGCTCCTTGGCGATATTAACTCTTCCAAACAAAGAAAACCTGAAGCAGCTGTCCATGTGGATCTTTGACGCTTCGTGTCTCTTCACCTTCTCAGCCAGATGGGGCATGTCGGTGACACCTGTGGTCGTCTACGAGCTGTGGGCCGCCGTGGCGCCAACTGGGTTGAACAGAAGGCATGGGAAGCAGAAAAGTGAGCCTGCTGTCTCACAGCCCACGAGCCAGCTTGTCTGGTCATACCACCTTCTCGAAAATCCTTGATTGTATGATTTTACCGCCTTTAACTGCAGCTTGTTTCATGTTGAGATTTAGTCTTGGTGGTCCTAATAGTTTTGTGGCCATTTATCAACATTGGTACGACGATTAAAAGGAAACTCGTGTTCAATCAATCAATCAAAGCTTTATTTATATAGCGCCTTCCGCAACCCTGTCAGGAAGCCCAAAGCGCTGAACATGGTACAGTTGTAAGTAATTATATTGAATAAATCAACAATAAAAGAAATTCAAATTACAAAATACAAATTACAAAATACAAAATGGAAATTACAAGATAGATGAAACATTCCGGTAAAATACAAATGTGTGAAACACATTTGGATTGAGTGGATGGATTGAGTGTACCAATGAAAACTGTGGAATGGATTCAACATAAAAGAGGGCCAAAATCAAACATGTTCTGGAAACGCCAAGCGGAGGAGGTGTGTTTTTAGGTGATTCTTAAAGACTGGCAGAGAAGGGGACAGCCTAACTGAGGGTGGCAACTGGTTCCAGAGTGACGGTGCTAGGACTGAGAAAGCCCGGTCCCCACGGGTACGACACCTAGACCGAGGGACAGCGAGCAGGCCTTGGTCAGAGGAGCGCAGAGCGCGTGATGGGGAGTGTCTGTTCAGGAGAGTGGCCAGATAGGGGGGACCACCACCCTGGAAGAAATGATAAACAAAGACGAGTATTTTGAATTGTGAGCGATAGCAAATCGGAAGCCAGTGCAGAGAGGCCAGAACTGGGCTAATGTGGTCCCGTTTCCTGGTCCCAGTCAGGAACCTGGCAGCGCTGTTCTGCACAACCTGTAGGCGACGCAGTGTTGACTGACACAACCCTGCATATAGAGAGTTGCAGTAATCAAGCCGAGAAATAACAAAGGCATGCAGTACCCGCTCTAGGTGGGCTCTCGACAGCATAGGCTTGATTTTAGCAAGGCGTCTCAGGTGAAAGAAACTGGACCGGATCACAGAATTGATGTGAGCATCAAATTTAAGTCCAGCATCAAGTTTCACCCCCAAACTGGTAACAACTGGTTTTGAGTATGGAGAAAGAGGGCCAAGATCAGCATAACGATCCACATTCCTGCTGTTGGGGTGAAAAACAATGAGCTCTGTCTTTCCCTCATTCAGATGTAGATAGTTGGACATTAGCCAAGACTTCACCTCATTAACACAGGAGACAAAGGACTGAATAGAGTGACCTTTCTCCTGACACAATGTTGCTCCGGCAGCTCGTCATTATGGAAGTGGTTTGCCGCTCTGTGCGTGTCCTTTACGCAACCTGTACTGGGACGTAACGCGTGACGTAGGCAGAAAGGGAGACGTTCCGGCAGCGCCTAGAATCTGCGTTGTTGCTCTGGAAAGTCGGGGGAACATTTACATTACTTTCTATGAGAGCGATAGGGGTGATCTTACTAATCGCCCCCTATCACCCTGTAAGGCCGGAACACCCAGCAGTGAGGGCTCAAACGGATTGGACAACACAGACAATGCTGGTGATGAGAAGCACATGAAAAAAAAAATCATTTTTTTCTTGGGAGGAAGTCGCCCCAATCGCCCCTATGGACCAGCAGCCCCTGATGGACTAATAAAGAACAACGGCTATTATTTAATGATATATGAGACATTTAAGACACATCAGCACATGAAAAAAAGCTGTTTTTAATGTCCCACTCAGGAATTACTCCTGAAATTTTTACTGTCTAAACAGTAAAAAATCCACTTTATGATGTTAAAATTCTTTCTAAAATACCTAGTTGCAGCCTAAAACATCTAGAAATCCACAGAATAGGGTCTGACCATTTGCTGACTCAAAAATCATGAACAAAAAGGAAGTATAGAAAAGTTAGAGAGGTTTTAGTTGATAGAAATCCAGGTGGACTTCTCTTGGACCATTTCGGGCACCTTTTGGCACAGTTTGTGCCATTGGAATATTCTCAGTTTTTTTTCTTGCGGTTCTTTTCCCCCTCATTTTTTACTTATATTAGAAAGTATTTCTATCTAAAAAAATATATGTTTTTGAGGGTTTTTGGGAAAAATCCCCCCAAAATATATTTATCCTTTCAAAATAAGTGAAAATCATACAGAGGAATTAATTTGACTCCTAATGAAGCAAAGTTATTAACAACAAAATGTAAAATAGAATTTCACAACAAGAAACCAGAGAAAACTGAACAATTATCTTACATAAAAAATCAGGTTGGCCATGAAAATGTAAAAATCACTCACTGTCAGAGCTCCACCAACAGATTTGTGGTTACCACCATAGACTGTACATACTGGACAAACGGATTCCATAGACTTCAATAACACGTTTTTTGTCTATAATGGGAGGTGGCCACCACCGCCATTTTGACCGTGTCACAGGTTCCGTCCAGCCCAGACAATTCCATAAAAGGGAAGAGAGGAGGAGCTGAGGGTGGGGCTGTAAGGCTGGGCTCGAGTGACGACACCCGTGCGAACTAGCTACGAGCTAACCTGAAGCTAACCCAAAGCTAACGCGGAGGTGGGAGCCGAGCTAACGGATGTAGCCACCTAGCTTTAACCCAACCGGAGCTAACTGGAACACCCATCGACCTGAACCTCACACGGAGTTTAGGTGGAGGTTTTCGGCGCCTGTTAGTGACAAGTACCTGGATTTAAAAAGTATTGAATCGGTAAGTTTATAATTTATTTCCGTAATGCAAACATTTTGCTGTGAGCAAGTTTTCAGTACCGTATCTTCCGGGCTATCGCTCCTGAGTCGCACCAGCCATTAAATGTATAATGAAGAAGAGAAAATATATTTAAGTCGTATTTTGGGGGGACATTTTATTATCTTTCTTACAAAATCTGAGACCAAGCGTTTCACATTGCAACACAAGCACCGGTAACCATAACAGAATGAACAACAGCCAGCAGAGGAGAGGATGGCGGTGTTTCAAACCCTCCCGGCCGGCGAGGAGAGCTCATTCCTGGGCTGGAGCCGGCCCTCAGCACCCCGCCACAGGCTCTAACAGATGCTGGCGGTGTTTGAAACCCTTCCAGCGGGACAGGGGAACTCATTCTTGGGCGGGTCGGAGTCGGCCCGCAGCAGCGCGGTGTAGCCGTTATATGTCGCCCCGGAGTATAAGTAGCAGGACCAGCCAGAATATGTAAAAAAGTGCGAGTTATAGTCCGGAAAATATGGCAGTTATTAGTATTCGAGCTAAATTAGCAGCCTAAATACATTTTATATATTTCCAAAATGTGATACTTGTTTGTATCTTGTACAGCCAACTAGTCTTTATTCTGGACTCAGCACAATTTACCAAAAGTAAAGAGACATTCTACAGATGAAGTAAGCACAAGATAACTTACTGGAAGACACGGAGTTATCATCAGAACCAGAACAAGACAGCCTGATAACAGTCATGTGAAAATAAGTTAAAAAGTATGTATGTATAATAGAAATAAAAATATATTAGAATTAGTGTAACTCACTGTGATCCAAACAATAAATCAGCCATAGCTGATTAGTAAATATGACATGAGGTCTGGGAGTTTTTAATTTTAATTTTTATTTTTTTCTTAGATCTGTTAAAAGGTCACCATGGCAGCCTGTGTGTCTCCAACATCAGCTACACAACGCAGCGTGTAAGTTCCTGTCTCACCATTTCATGTATGGTTTTGTACTTTAAACAATTATGACAAACCTGTTATTTTTTCTCCATAGCCATTTGGATCATTGGAGACAGCTGAGTGAGGCGTGGTGCCCAGAGAGCTGCAGAGACAACCTTGGCCTCCCTGACGTCTGTGTCTCCTGGTTCGGTTGGGGCGGACCATCGACATACATACATGTGCCGACACTTTGCGCCCTGTTTTATAAAATGTAGTGTTAAAAATAAATGTTTTTGCTCAATTACTGGAATTTCTTTGGTTAAGACAAAAGTGAGGAATAATCATTTACAAGTTATTTGTACAACAGGCCCATTTTAAATCCCAACAGTTTCTTAGCAGACAATAGAAATGTGTTCTTTACTAACTTTACTTGGTTTAAAAATCTTACTAAAATAGTGCCGTATTGCAAAACCCAATCATACTTATGTAAACATTAGCTTTGTAGATATTTTTTACAGATATATATTTGTGTGCAACAAATCCAAACTTAAATAATTTGTCATTCTTTATTGAAAAACAACAAAATACAGTTATACAGAAGTGTGGGAAAATAATGTGCAAGTATTGCTCTTTAAATGTAATCCTATTAATCTTTAAAAAGAAAAACTCTAAAAATGTCCTGTACAGCATCATGACAGAAGAATGGTGGTCTGTCTGTCAGAATGTGCTGAACAGATTTGCTCTTTGAAGAGGAGTGTCATGTTTGGAGGAAGGTACTTAACCCAAGACATGCAGAATACAACACTGACCAAAAACTGATGGAAAAAATGATTTATTTATAAGGAGGAACTTAAGGTGCACAGATAAGTCTGTGGTTGGAACTGCAACAACAGCTCAGCGTCTGGAGGAGGGAGAACACAGGTGAGCATAGGTTCTGGTTTCAAAATCCATTGTAGGCAGGCAGAGGTGTTCAGCAGACTTACTGTGGTGGGTGTATGTGTTGGCTGGAGGAGGGAGAGGTAGAGAGCTGGGGGAAGCGCAGGAGAGGGAGCAGAGGTGGAGAGAAGCGGGGCGTCCTGGTGGATGGGGCACTGGGTGAGATGAGAGGTGGGTTATGGAGGCTGGTGATAAGGTCCGTGTGTTGAATATCCAAATCCTGGAGTAGAGGTCAGTATCCAATGAGGTCGACAGGAATCCTGAAGAATGGTAAATCCAATATAAGAGCAAAAACACTACGAAATAACATGAATCCTAGGAACACTAGAGGTAACACGAGTGGCTGGTTACTACCAAAACTGAGGCAATCTTCTGGCGTCAAATTGTGTCCTCCATCCACCTTAAATAGGAAAGCACCCCGCTGATTGCTGATCAGGAACGGCTGGGGTGGAGTCACCAGAACCATGAAGAACGTGTCTCCAGAGACAACCCGGGTCCTGGTACCGATCAGGAAGCGGACCTTATCACCCAGAGCTGCCAGGTCATGCTCAAAGCCTTCATGTTCACGCTGCAGAGCCTGAACGCTGGCCAGGTCGTGGCCGTAGTTGTCTGTGTTCAGGGCCTGGTTCTTCTCCTCGATCCACTCTTTGGTCTCATCAGCGTCTCTGAGAAGACATCAGAACTCCGTCTGAGTGTGGGTCCAAACTCTACTGACCCGTAAGCGGCGCATAAGTGTGCGGGGTACCTGTGGAAGCGCTGCACCTCATGGGCGCTGCCCAGCATGTTGCTCCGGTCTTCAGCCAGCTGTTGCAGCGAGCGCCAGCAGTTGTTCAGCTCCTGGAGAGAAACCAAACCCAGTGAGATGAAGGTGGACGCCAGCGGGCTGGACGCCGGACGAGGAAACCTGGAGACGGATCGCTCAGACAGGAAGGGAAGAGCTTCCTCTTACCTTGATGGAATTAAAGTTAGCCGTCGTCTGAACGCCCAACCGTACGGTCTGAGGTCAAAGGTCACAGGAAACACACACCAGTCAGCAGTCATACAGATGCATAAAGATAACTGTAGCCATGGCAACCAGCTGACATGTCCCCACTTTCACCAGCACCTGGTGCCTGCCGGGTCACCTGAATTCCTGTGTGATGTCAGCACGGTCGGCCGTGACTGCGGCCATCAGAGGTGACCTCTGATCAGCTGAATGAACTCACCTTCTAGGGTGACGCCGTCTTACCCCGGGTTTCCACGGGAGCCGTCAGCAGCACGTTACTGCAGCAGCACGTCTTGCTCGCGTAAGCTGCTGCTTGGCCCTTCCCACGAGACGCGAAGCAGCAGGGGAGCAGCTGTCACCGACCGAGCACGAAGTCACACGAGTGACTTCGTCAGTAAACACAACAACAAGCAGGAGAAAACTACAACATGGTTTGTGTTTTATGTTCTGTCCGTTTTATAATCGCCAATACGGACCTGAAAAACAAAGGAGACCGCTAGCTAGGTGATAACTTCTCACGGGGCCGCACAGTTAGTAACCTTTTTTAAAAGTAAAGCAACCGGAAGGCAGTACGTTCTTTATTCTGAAAATCTCGGTAGCTTCTCTCCATTTCCGCGTCCGATTTCCTGTCTTTCCTTCCCCAAAAATGTCGAACTTGACCCGTTTCAGAGGCGTCGCGCGTAGAAAATAGAACCGGCGCGTAAAGGCCGCGACATGCTGCTCCTGAGACGCGGCCGACTCGCGCTGCTGACGGCTCCAGTGGAAAAGGTTCTGTTGACCACAGCGGTTCCTATCAGCAGCTATGACGTGCTGCTGCAGTAACGTGCTGCTGACGGCTCCTGTGGAAAGCCGGGGTTAGAGTCGGCTTCATCCTGTAAACAAACAAATGAGTGGTAACAAAAACACCACGTCTGGTTCTGGTGGAGGCGGAGGACAACACGCACCTTTCCAGGAGCAGAACCCAGATGTTCTTGTTGCTACAAACAGAGACGAGCAGAGTTAAACCAGGAAGTGAGGGACCAGCTGCTGCAGACAGGTGACGCTCACCTGAGCCTGAACCATAGGAGCCTCCTCAGCCATCAGACCTTCTGACTCCAGTTCAGATGCCACCTTGTTGATGTCCCTCAGGCGGGACTCGTTGGCCTTCAGGTCCTGCAGGACAAAAGCACCTGCTGATTATCACCTGAGCTGATCTGACAGCTGCTGCTGGAAGACGGAGAGGAGGAAAAGTCCGACCTTCTGGAAGTCGTCAAACTTCTTCTGCAAGACCTCGACCTGCTCCAGGTCCGACCCGTCTCTCCATCCTCATTCAGCTAAAGACGCGAGTTCAAGTAAAACAACCTAAAGTCACACAAACACAAAGCAGGTGTGGAGAGCTCCCACAGTTTAGTCTTCACTTCCTCACCAGCGAAGTGACCTGGACCCAAAGTGAGCCAGAACCTGCAGACACCTCAGAAACATGTCAGGACCAGACCTGCTCTACCTTCCTCCATTATGGTCTCTCCTTTCTGGGTGACAGCCTTGATGTGAGGTTCATGACCTGTGATCTCAGCCTGCAGAGCCTGGTGCTTCTTCAGCAGGTTCTGGACACCAATCAGGTCCTTCCCTGAGGACACATGTTAGAGTTCAGCATTATGCAGTAGACAGACCAGTTTAACCCAGGGGTTTCTTTCTTCTACAATCTGCTCTTTAACTGTATTATTTCCTGCTATTTCAGCTGTTAACTTTATTTTTTCTCTAAGTGTTTTTCTCCCCAGAAGAAGCTACAACGATGTTCTGCTGAGCTGTGGTGGCCTCATGGAGGGGGCCATCGTCTAGCACACTGCTGCTAACCACTTAATCATTCTCCCTCTCCTGATAATAACATTTTACTTTCTTTGATGTTGGATGTACTACTGCTAGTTTACCCGTTTAATTATAGATTCACTAGGATAAATACAATAAAATTTATCTCTCGCCAAATAGAATATTTACTAAGAAATCACAATGTAACGTGCGTGTGTGTGTGTGTGTGTGTGTGTAAAAGCCATGTGTAGTGTTTATTTATAAAGCATATGTTGTTGGATTTTATCCAGAATCCAGACTTTGAAAATATATAGTTTAATTACAGTTTGATTTATTTGACATCTGTATAATGTTTATTATTTTGTTTTTTCCCCCTTAATACCTAACGTTTGAGTTTAACATGAATATCAGTCATTCATCCCAATACATGAAGTTACACATTTTAAATTTTAATAGGGGAAGACTGCAGGAGGGAGCAGTAAAATACAGGGGGTCCCCTGCAAATACTAACTTTACGAGTCTGATGAAACTTGCTGGTGTTCCCGCTGCTTCTTCGGTAAACAGCGCCAACAAAAACAAAGAAACTTGGGATCTTGTTGGCGTGGCGGTGGGATTTAAGGGAAACGCTGTATGCCCTATAGACTTCTCAACGAGCTGCAGTATTTCTCTGGTCAGATCTGTCTCCGAGTTCCACGAGTGGTCAGCCCGCAGCAGCGAGGCGCCGCATCGGTCAGCCTGCCCGGCCTGACCGCTGGGGATTACCGGATGAAAGAATGGAGCACAGAAGTGTCCCCCCAAGCGGCGCGCCCCGTCATATTTCAACCCATTTTTATCTTAAATGCACTGGGTTTTACCCTATTACCCATCTAAATATGCCCTATTAATTATTTTACCATATTTTACATTTAAATTTCATGGTTAAACAGTACATGCTACATGTTAAACTGATAGTTAGCTAGCTACTTCGGTAAACTCAGCTAGTTTAAAGGCAGCAGTGACATAAAATACGAATATAGATTTTAACTTACCGAAAAAAATGAAGTGGAGACTCCTTGGACGCTCTATTAGTGCAATTAATACCACAGCAAGTCATTTTGTCCAACAATTGCACAAATAATATCCAAAACAGAATTCACAAGCACAGAGACTCAAAATCCCGACACAGTTTCCAGGAGAGACCGAGGCTGTACTGAGGCCTTTCCACGGAGCTAGCTATGTGGTCACGTGGGTCTGAGGCGGCGGTCACGTGTGTCGGATGCTCATTAATTATACAGAATTTTAGGCTTTCAATACACTTAAACAGAAGAGTGAGAAAAAAATTCACCCCCCTCAGAGTTGTCATGAGTATAAACTAGATAATTTAGACAAAAAACCATTTTTTGAACCAGGCTGTAAACATGTTTATTTCTGCTGTGAAAATGGCATTTTTAACATGGGAGTCAATGAGGATTTGCTCGCTTCTGGTACCAGCCCCCAGCGGATGAGGGTGGAACTGCAATTTTTCTTACTTCCGGGTTGGGACCATTTTCTGAGCGGCATTGTGGGGGCTTGGTTACCACTTAGGAAACATGAGCTTGAGGCTTTTCCTTTCCTTGGTTTTGGAGCAGAAGAAGATGGGCCTGGCCATGCCTGTGGCTGAGCGAAGGATACCTGTCCAGGTGATGGTGGTTGCTGGATAGGGTCATATTTTATTGTCGCTATTATGTGTTTTCCTCAGGCTTTTTTACTTCCGGTTGATTTAAAGGCTCAGTGTGTGAATTAGGTGTTGCTGAGGTGGAAAATGATGTTTTTATTGTTTAGACTAGCTTCTTCCCGTTACGTACATATGTAGTTTGTTTATATTGGTGAACAGTAAGCATGGTTTTGGAATGACTTTAAAACCAGAAGTAATTCTGGACCCAGTACAGGGTTGAAGAGGTTAATTATGAGACAATAATGACCTAAGATTTGATTGCATTTGGCAAATGCGAGTACTTATTGGTATTTTCTATTGTCTTGACTGTTTGACAGAACTTTTGGGAGACAGAACTACTCATCAGAAACTGGTTCTTATAATATTCAGATTTAGCTTTTCTGATTGACTGGGTACATTTGTTCCTTAAAGATCTGAAGCATTGCCAGTCACAGATATTGTTGAATGTCTTTCCCTTTTGCCAAGGTTGATGTTTTACACAAATCGGATCTGAATGTTCGGTGTTGATCCAGGGACTGAAACTAAGGCCCTGTCCACACGTAGCCGGAGATCTGCCAAAACGTAGATATTTTTCTACGTTTTGGCCTGTCATCCACACGAAAACAGAGTTTTTTAACACGAAAACTGATCTTTTTAAAAACTCCGGCCAAAGTGAAGATCTGCGTTTTCTCCGTTTTGGGTTTCTGCGTGTGGACAGACAAAACCGGAGTTTTAAGGTCCGCAACATCACTTTCCCTGACAAAAAATGCTGACATCACGTGTGCGACCTGTGTTCACACTAGCCGACAGCATGGATGCACTCAGAGCTGCGCTCGCTTTATCAATTGTCCAAGCACTTTTTGCTTGTTTGTTTTTGCAAGCGGAATTACTGCTCCTTGCGGAAGACCACAGACGAAGGACGAGGTTAAGAACGGCTATTGCCCGGCACCTGGCTTCTCCATGTATTGCCGCCTAAAGGTCTGGAATGTCCTTAACAACGTATTTATCCGGGTACGTGTGGACTGTTTTTTTTTAACGAGGTGGTGTGGATGCAAGTTTTTGGAGGGGCGGATATTTGTTTAAAAAAAAAACCCGGCAACGTGTGGACTAGGCCTAATTTTAACTCCGACTTTTTTTTTAAAGGAGCATGTCTCTAAAATAAAGATAAAGGAGTTTTTAAATTTTAACCAAGCATCCTCAACAATACAGTGGGGCAAAAAAGTATTTAGTCAGCCACCGATTGTGCAAGTTCTCCCACTTAAAATGATGACAGAGGTCAGAAATTTACATCATAGGTACACTTCAACTGTGAGAGACAGAATGTGAAAAAAAATCCAAGAATTCACATGGCAGGATTTTTAACAAATTTATTTGTAAATCAGGGTGGAAAATAAGTATTTGGTCACTTCAAACAAGGAAAATCTCTGGCTCTCACAGACCTGTAACGTCTTCTTTAAGAAGCTTTTCTGTCCTCCAGTCGTTACCTGTATTAATGGCACCTGTTTGAACTCATTATCTGTATAAAAGACACCTGTCCACGGCCTCAAACAGTCAGACTCCAAACTCCACTATGGCCAAGACCAAAGAGCTTCAGAAGGACACCAGGAAAAGAATTGTAGACCTGCACCAGACTGGGAAGAGTGAATCTACAATACGCAAGCAGCTTGGTGTTAAAATTTCAACTGTGGGAGCAATTATCAGAAAATGGAAGACATACAAGACCACTGATAATCTCCCTCGATCTGGGGCTCCACGCAAGATCTCATCCCGTGGGGTCAAAATGATTATGAGAACGGTGAGCAAGAATCCCAGAACCACACGGGGGGACCT
The DNA here is from genome assembly GCF_043380555.1 of Nothobranchius furzeri. Lineage (NCBI taxonomy): Eukaryota > Metazoa > Chordata > Actinopteri > Cyprinodontiformes > Nothobranchiidae > Nothobranchius > Nothobranchius furzeri. Next base: position 92,325,818 of record NC_091742.1, on the reverse strand, counting down.
GGTGAATGACCTGCAGAGAGCTGGGACCACAGTAACAAAGGTCACCATCAGTAACACACTACAACGGCAGGGAATCAAATCCTGCAGTGCCAGACGTGTTCCGCCAGTGCATGTCCAGGCCCGTCTGAAGTTTGCCAGAGAGCACATGGATGATACAGAAGAGGATTGGGAGAATGTCATGTGGTCAGATGAAACCAAAGTAGAACTTTTTGGTATAAACTCAACTCGTCGTGTTTGGAGGAAAAAGAATACTGAGTTGCATCCCAAGAACACCATACCTACTGTGAAGCAAGGGGGTGGAAACATCATGCTTTGGGGCTGTTTTTCTGCTAAGGGGACAGGACGACTGATCCGTGTTAAGGACAGAATGAATGGGGCCATGTATCGTGAGATTCTGAGCCAAAACCTCCTTCCATCAGTGAGAGCTTTGAAGATGAAACGTGGCTGGGTCTTCCAACACGACAATGACCCCAAACACACCGCCCGGGCAACAAAGGAGTGGCTCCGTAAGAAGCATGTGAAAGTCCTGGAGTGGCCTAGCCAGTCTTCAGACCTCAACCCCATAGAAAATCTGTGGAGGGAGTTGAAAGTCTGTGTTGCTCGGCGACAGCCCCAAAACATCACTGCTCTCGAGAAGATCTGCATGGAGGAATGGGCCAAAATACCAGCTACTGTGTGTGCAAACCTGGTAAAGACCTATAGTAATCATTTGACCTCTGTTATTGCCAACAAAGGTTATGTTACAAAGTATTGAGTTGAATTTTTGTTATTGAACAAATACTTATTTTCCACCCTGATTTACAAATAAATTCTTTAAAAATCCTGCCATGTGAATTCATGGATTTTTTTTCACATTCTGTCTCTCACAGTTGAAATGTACCTATGATGTAAATTACTGACCTCTGTCATCATTTTAAGTGGGAGAACTTGCACAATCGGTGGCTGACTAAATACTTTTTTTGCCCCACTGTAGGAATGAGGCTAATTCTATGCCATTTTTCATCCATCCATTTTCTTCCGCTTATCCATAGTTGGGTCACAGGGGCAACAGCTTAAGTCGAGAGGCCCAGACTTCCCTCTCCCCAGCCACTTGGGCCAGCTCATCCGGGGGAATCCCAAGGCATTCCCTGGCCAGGCATGAAACATGGTCCCTCCACCGTGTCCTGGGTCACCCTTTAGGTCTCCTCCCTGTTGGATGTGCCCAGAAAACCTCAACAGGTTAGCGTCCAGGAGGCATCCTGACCAGATGCCCAAGCCACCTCAACTGGTTCCTCTTGACGTGGAGGAGCAGCGAGTCTACTCCAAGCCCCCACAAACGACTGAGCTTCTCACCCTATCTTTAATGGAGAGCCCATTCATCCTGCAGAGAAAACTCATTTTATGTTTATGTTTATGTGCTTAGCAGACGCTTTTACCCAAAGCGACTTACAATTTTTTTTTTTACCTATAGGGCATGTTGTGATCTGTGGGGGAAACCGGAGTACCCGGAGAAAACCCACGCGTGCATGGGGAGAACACGCAACTCCACGCAGAAAGGCCGCAGCCGAGTTTCGAACCTGCGACCTTCGTGTTGCGAGGCAACAGTGCTAACCACTGTGCCACCATGCAGCCACTTGTATCCCAAAGCTCGTGATCATAGGTGAGGGTAGGAACGTAGATCGACCGGTAAATCAAGAGCTTCGCCTTCTGGCTCAGCTCCCTCTTCACCGTGACAGTTTGGTACAATGCATGCATCACTGCTAATGCAGCACCAATCCACCTATCGATCTCACGCTCCAGCTTTCCCTCACTCTTGAACAAGACCCCGAGATACTTAAATTCCTCCACTTGAGGCAGAACCTCATCCCTGACCGGGAGAAGGCATTCTACCCTTTTCCGATTCAAGACCATGGTCTCAGATTTAGAGGAACTGATTCTCATCCAAGCTGCTTCACACTCGGCCGCGAATCGCTCCAGCGAATGTCGATCACATTCTGACGAAGCCAACAGGACCACATCATCTGCAAAAAGCTGAGACCCGATCCTCCAGCCACCAAAACGGATCCCTTCAACAACTTGGCTGCGCCTAGAAATCCTGTCCATGAAAGTTATGAACAGAATCGGTGACATAGGGCAGCCTTGGCGTAATCCAACTCTCATTGGAAACAAGCCCAAATTACTGCCAGCAATATGGACCTAGCTATGACACTGGACGCACAGGGACCTAACATCCTGTGTCAGAGGACCTGGTATCCCATACTCCTGGAGTCCCCCCTGAAGGGCCCTCCAAGGGAAGCAGTCGAACGCCTTCTCCAAATCCACAAAACACAAGTAGATTGGTTGGGCGAACTCCCACGCGCCCTCCACTACTGAGAGAGGGTGTGAAGCCTCGTTCACACTGAATACAGAATGCATGCAGAAGTGATAAGTGTCTGTGATTAAATGTCCACCAGCAGTGATTAGTTGTGTCATCAGAAATAAAGGGAATGTGGTTAATTTTCATGCTGAGCTGTTTCTTGGAGTGCTATGACTCAATCATGACAAAGTTTGAGTTAAAAAAGATAACCGGTTTATTACAATCTAGTCCATGTTAATACAAACATCGGTACACCGGTGGAGAACCATGCAGCCCAAAAGTGGTTCTGTCTTTCCGGCATCTGTCCACTGCTTATAACTCTGCAACAGCATCTCTAAAAATTCTGGTACAGGCACATTCCTAAGCCTGCTTAGAATAGCAAAATGCTATTGTAGGATAATGGAGTCTCCACAGAGCCACCTTGGAATTTATGACTTCTTGACAACAGTCCCAGCTGTCTCTCCACAGCCTTTAAGGTGGGATTTCTTCTTAGGGGCTCAAAATGAATAAAGACACATTCTTTTTAAGCTGCAGTTATTACATTGTATGCTATTATTTTATATACAGATAAATTGTTTAAAGCAGACGCCAGCGGTATCTAACAGCTTTAAATTGCAGTGGGTTATGTACTACAACCATCATGTGCCTGTTATCTAGTCTGTTTCTTAATTACAGGAGGGTATAACAGTTTTTTCTAAATCTTTAAGTAATATTTTTTTGTATTCAGAATTCATGAATGAACATCTCAATGTTTGGTTAAGGACTGAGTTTAAAAAACAAAGGAGATTTGAAAATCAAAATCAAAAGAGGTGGCTCAAGGGCCGAGTAAGGACTTGATCAATGGTAGTTGAGCAGAGGTACAAGACTAACATTAAGGTTGTAAAAAAACTGAATAGTACATTTGGAAGTACTGTTATGTCTCTTTAAATGTGACTTTCGGCTAAATCTTTGTCCACACAGCTCACAGGCAAAGGCTTCTCTCCTGTGTGGACTCTCATGTGTGTGTTTAAATGTGACTTTTGGGTACATCTGTATCCACAGAGCTCACAGGCAAAAGGCTTCTCTCCTGTGTGGACTCTCACGTGTGTGTTTAAATTTGCCTTATGGGTACATCTGTATCCACAGAGCTCACAGGCAAAAGGCTTCTCTCCTGTGTGGACTCTCATGTGATGGTTTAAACTGACCTTTTGGGTACATCTGTATCCACAGAGCTCACAGGCAAAAGGCTTCTCTCCTGTGTGGACTTTCATGTGATCGTTTAAACTATTTTCATGGCTAAATCTTTTCCCACAGAGCTCACAGACAAAAGGTTTCTCTCCTGTGTGGACTCTCATGTGTCTGTTTAAACCATGTTTATGGCTAAATCTTTGCCAACAGAGCTCACAGGCAAAAGGCTTCTCTCCTGTGTGGACTTTCATGTGATAGTTTAAACTTGCCTTTTGGGTACATCTGTATCCACAAAGCTCACAGGCAAAAGGCTTCTCTCCTGTGTGGACTCTCATGTGTGTATTTAAACTAGCCTTATGGGTACATCTGTATCCACAGAGCTCACAGGCAAAAGGCTTCTCTCCTCTGTGGACTCTCATGTGTGTGTTTAAATTATGTTTACGGCTAAATCTTTGTCCACAGAGCTCACAGGCAAAAGGCTTCTGCCCGGTGTGGCCTTTCATATGACGGGTTAAACTGGACGTTTGGCGAAATCTTTTCCCACAGTCATCACAACTAAATGATTTTGGTTCTTTCTCGACTTTTCTACATGAGCCTCCATGTTGCTTCTCTTTCACACATTTTGTATTAACCGAACACTCTGAAGACTTCACTGCTGAATGACTTGTCACTCTCACATGTTCCTGAAGAGACCACTGGTGGAGGAACCGTATACCACACACAGGGCAGCTAAATGATTTGTTGATGGTCTTAATATCCGACTCTGAACACTTGTTCTCATTACAGCCATGGTCTCCGTTTCCAGTTTCAGGCCCAGAGTCTGAAAGCTCAGAGTCTAGATTCACATCATCTTCATCTTCTCCACTAACTTCAATCTCTGAAGAATTGGATGTCTTTTCTTTAGGGTCCAGATCTAGGTTCTTGCTAGTTTCTACTCCTCCACCAACTTTTGCTGTCATCTGCCCAGCCAGGCTGCTGGTTGGGACACCTCCGTCTTTCATTTGATGGTTGTGGAAATGTAAGAGCAGAGGTTTCTCATCCGTCTCCTCTCTCTTCCTTGAAACTGCAGTGAACCAAGCAGAAATATGTAAAAGAAAAATATTCAGTAAAAAGACAAGACAAAAGACCTAGGGGTGTTTTTGCAATCAGTAATATACATAACCAATGTTGGTAAACACATTACTATTTATGGTAATGCAATACTTTAACAAATAACTATGAATCTAATGAGTTGTGTTTAAGTCCAGACATCACTATGCGATTGGTAGAAGGAAAAAAATGCTATCTGCAAATTCTGATTTACGCCTCTCAGATCCGGTCAAACCAGCCGTCCATCGCTGAAAGAGGTGAGATTGTAAGGCTCGCTGCAGAAATAAAAACACAGAGCATCGTCTGTAACCCATAAAATAATAATGAGCATCATGCTGCTAGATCAGCAGCTTGTGATGACAGTTAGTTCTGCTCACTAGGTCAGCTGACCTTAATCCACAAGATGGGACATATGACACTAGAATTCCAGATAAAGAGCTAGGAGCAAGGCCATTTAAACATTTGTAGGCCAGAACCAAAATCTTAAATTCAACACAGAACTGGACTGGAATCCAATGCAGAACGGAAGCAACTGGAGTGATATGATCAAATCTACCAGTGCCAGTCTAAAGACGGGCTGCAGCATTTTGAACAAGCCGCAGCCTAGCAATACATCCATGATCAACACCCAAGTAAAGACTATTGCAGTAGTCTAAACAAAATGCATTAAATGCATGAATACGTTTCTCAAAATGATTCCTCATCAAAAAGACAAAGATTCTTTAAGTGAAAAAAGCATACTTGAACCACATTATTGACTTGAACATCAAATTTAAGCTGAGAATCAATCCAGTGTTTCCCCTAGGAATTTTCCAGCTGTGGCGGTGGTGGTGGGGTGGGGGGCTTGGGAAGAAACTATGACACGTCTCTAAATAAAGTAAAATTCTCTAGTGCAGAAAGGAGACAACCTCTGATTGATTTGAGAACAGGGTCCGAAATTAACACTCGCCAAATGCGAGTAAATTGCTCCATTTGGCGAGTAAATTTTTGAGCTCTACCTGCCACCTGGCGAGTAAATGTTTGCACCAAATTAGTTATGTTTATCAGTCATCTTCCACGGATTTCTGATACTCCTCCCGCCTGCATGCAGCGTACACAAACGTACATGAAACGTGAACGCCGCATCCAACGTCATTTCCACCTATCCCATTCAATCGGTTTATCAAGTTAGCCGTTAGCTTCGTGTTAAAACTAGCGGTGAAATGTGGCGGTTTTTAACTGGAGTCAGCCAGCCTACCAAAAGAAAACTCGTCGAACTGGAAGAAAAACCACCAGGACCAGTGGCAACCAGAAGATTTTGTGAAAAGTGGCGAAATGGAGACGGCAGAGTCGTGAGACAATGGCTACATTATGATGGCCACGTAGCGTTGCTGCCTTTCACAGACAACTGGCCCTCGGCGTTCTTCAAATATCCAAAAAAAATGCCCGTACTTCCGACTTTGTCTTCTTTGAGGGATAATAAATGTCCCAAGTGCTGCAGTCTCCTCCTGCCATTATTTCAGCTTTAGCTAAAAGAAAGTTTTGGTCGTAAACAACAAAGTGCGCATGTGCCGCTGGCAACTTCCAACAGATGATACGGTGGCTGGTAAGGGTCACCGCGCCTACACCGCAGCCAGGGTAATCCACCGAGATTTTTTTTTTTAAACAAGACTGTTCTTATTATTGTCAACTTTTTTACCGGGGTTTACTGCTACACTGGTTACCGTGACAACCCTAGCCCTGATACACTTTCAGATATTCTCATGGTGCAGCTGTGTTCTCCAGAGATCAAGGACTAGGACCCAAAAGAGGCTGTAATGCTTTGGCACAATGACGGTGTCAGGAGTAGGAGGCCAGACTTCATGGACAGAGAAAACAAGGAGTCTGACTAGATTTCAATGAAAGAGTTCATAAAAATATCTCTAAAAATAAATAAATAAATAGTAAAAATGACAAAAGAGTTGTTTTCCTTATTAATTGATGTTTTAATTATTTTGTCACTCTGTTTGGAATCAACATACCGTAAATCCTCTAATACAGGCCCGGGCCTGTATTTGACTCAAGCTCATCAAGCTCCAGGCCTTTATTGGAAGGAGGCAGAGGCTGTCGCATTGGGTCGTGGATGCCATTGCGATGGCTTATGCGGCAGTGGGCGCAGTGGCTCCCCCTGGGATCGTGTGCCATTCCACCAGGAGTGTTGCTACATCCTGGGCGGCGATGAGAGGTGTGCCACTGGCGGACGTCTGTGCTGCGGCGTCCTGGGCAACTCCGTGCACGTTGGCACGCTTCTACCGCCTCAACGTTGGCCACGGGTCCGCGCTCGCTTTGGCGGTGCTGCCTCTGGCGGCTACCTCCTGAGTGACGGTGAGTTTTATGTTCCTCGTGACACTTCTGGCATAAGTCATCCACTCTGTTTACTGCCACTGGCAGTCAGGAGGGAACGAAACAGAACGGGGGTTGCGGTGTAACTATGGTTCTGTGAGTTCCTGGATGACTGCCAGTCACAGGGGTCACTCGGAACTTCTCGGGCGAGAAGATCCCGGGAGACCCGAACGTAGCTATCGGCGCGTAATTTATAGACTCGTGACCAGGTGCGCTACGTGTCACGTGCGTGACTTTGTTTACATTAGTACTCGACCTGCGCAGAGCGCGAGGAGATAGGGCAGATCTTGTACAGACACCGGCTCGTCCGTGAACGAGCCGAGGCGACGCCGTGCTCTGCTTAAGAAGAAGTGTTATTTTCCCGCTTCAGAAGGAGCGTCCAACGTGTTTTTACGCTTTCTCCGAGACATGTCACGTCGCTAAGTTGTTAGCGCCGCGCACTAACACGTCAATAGTGCAGCGTAGCCTGCTGGAGGTTTTAAGGGTTCAGATGAAACACACGACCACTCAGGCTGCTCACACATCGTTCTTAAGTTGTCGCTGTTGCGCTTACGCTGTCATACAGTATTAGATGCGGTTAAAGTCAGACGTGAAAAAATAAATTTTACATGAATAAGTGATGCTTAGCCTGGTGGGGGGAGGAAAACCTGGCCTAATAAGCACTGGAGGAAACCCTGTCAAGATCGTCAACACTCATTTATCTTAATGCTATTGAAAGCATTATATCCACTGCTACGTTTCTGATTTTAAACTCCGTAACTTATGCTGTAACTTCACCTTGCCCTGCCTGCTCCTCCTTGCTGCCGCCGGCTGTGATCACAAGCGACAACATAGTAGTTCCCGCTGCTTCTTCGGGAAACAGTACCCAAAAAAAAAAAAAACAACTTGGGATCTTGTAAGCGTGGCGGTGGGATTTCAGCAGTGGCGTGCCGCCACGGCTACGCCTATGTGCAGGAAACCCTACAATCTTAGCACCATAATTAGACACAACATCCTTTGCATCATATGAGACTAACTACAGGAGCACCACTTGGTGCAAACATCCACTATTATTAACCCCACGAAGACAACTCAGAGCTAAATCCCTAGCTTTAACAGGAGCATAGGCCGGACAGTCATCAGCATAAAGAAGAAAGTCAAGCTCATATTTCCTAAAGATGGCCCCAAGAAAGAGCAAATATGAATTGAAAAGCAGAGGACCAGGTACAGAGCCCTGTGGAACCCCATATTTCAGGGGAGCATCACTTAAGCAGAAGCTACCAATCTTATGGATTTACCAATTTTATTACTCCCCTATCCTCAACTCTCCTAGAGAGCCGGGGACGTAATAACGTGGGGGCTCGTCCGGGATATTCTATTTATTTTCCACTCTTTCCCGAAAATTCAGGTGTGTGTAACAATAATAACATTGTGTTTGTGTCCCTCAGAGTCAGAGCATGGCGACCTTGGACCTGCCTGCGTTTGTGGTGGCTCCTTCGCGCCGGCTGCTGGAGTTGCCACCAATTTTATTACTCCCCATCCTCATCTCTCCTAGAGAGCCGGGGCCGTAATACTTAGAAAGATATAGCAGCGTAGAAATAGGTATGTGATTGGATAATACCGAGACATCAAGACCGGGTTTCTTAAGAAGGGGTTTGATTACAGCTCTTTTCAGACTCTTTGGAACTTGCCCACACTGCAGACTGCATATGTACGCAACTTGCCCACACTGCAGACTGCATATGTACGCATAGCATGATCGGATCATTTCAGTTTTTGTCCATGTGAACAGAGATTCGGAAATTCCGATCAACCAAGATTTCAATTGGATTGAGGAAATTTGGCGCATGTAAACATGGCTGTCTCACTCACAGTCTTATCTTTGTTATAAATATAAGAGCAGAAACTCGGGGCAGTTGCCTTGAGCTTCTGCCCCTGATTGCAGTTTGGTGACTTGTCTGCTTGTTGTCTCTCCTCTCTCTCCAGCTGCAGGTACTGGGTTATTGATAAAATCCCTAACAGTCATGTAATCATTAGTTTAGAAATATAGAATTAAACTAATTTTTATAAACGATATTCTTGACTCTGTCTGAATTAATATGAAGTGTGTGTTCCTAAGGTCGTATTAAATCAAATATTCAAAGACCAATAAGATTGATCATTTATAATTAGATGGAATATCACATCTTATTGATCATTCAGTAAAAGTAACCACTTCCATCACGTTACACCATCAGCATGGCTCTACAATTCATCCTGCAGCATCTGGACTCCTGGGAACCTACACCAGGATCCTGCCAGAAGCAGAAACAGCTGGAGTTAGCAGGTCAGATCCACGGTGTGTAAAGTCCACTCATGGAGGGAACAGGAAGGGAAACCACTGAAGAACCAGGATAAACAGACCCGAGGAAACATGGACGGAGACACAGCGCTGCCCCGTGGCCAGGCGGGAATGTGGAAACGGACCTGTGGCTATTCCAAACACAGGCGCCATCTTGTTAGCGGCCAGAAGCAGAGTATGGGTGGGATGAGGCTGGCCCATACTCTGGAACAGCAGCTGCTATGTGTGGACTCTCATGTGATTTGTTTGTTTACATTTGTAGTAAACCTTTCTCCACAGTCATCATGACTAAATGATTTAGGTTTCTTCTGGACTTTCCTGCACGAGTCTACATGTTGCTTCACTCTAACACTAGGGCTGCAACAACGAATCGATAAATTCGATGAAAATCGATTACTAAAAGCGTTGGCAACGAATTGCGTCATCGATTCGTTGTGTTGCACAACTCTTCCAAAAGCCCCCTCCCCTCCCGCCCGCCATTGCGCGCAGACCGGCAGGTGTTTGGAAGAGGAACATGCAGAAGCAGCGAGACCCCGAAAAAGTTAAAACTTCTAAAGTTTAGGAGCATTTTCAGTTAAATCAGGCAAAGACATTCGTTACCTGCAACGTTTGTAGGTCAGACTTAGCATGGTACGGGAGTGCTGCAGTGATGATGCAGCGTCTTAAACGCAAGCATGTCAGAATCATCAGTGAGGAAGGAGAGAGCTCTGTGTCCGGGTAAGTTAAAAACTTTTCAAAAGTGATTCACCCAAGCCCCGGATTATTACACAGGCTAGACATGCCCTAAGCTCGTAAAAAAAAGTCTATAAAATCGTAAGCGCGACGCTATTAGATAGACGGGGGGGGGGGGGGGGGGGGGGGCTTCTGCGACCCGCTTCCGCCGTCACATTCCCGCAGAAACTGGTTGATCACACCGGGGCCAGACTACTAACATGTGGCTTTACAACCACAATGTCCTCAGAAGCGAAAATGCTTTTAAAAGGGAGGGAGGAGTCCTAACTGTTGCTGCATGTGGCCTAATGTGAGTCTATTTGGGATCATTGGAATGATCAGCAGCATTTCTTGATGTGACTTTATGGCAGTTGCCCATGGCATCATCGCAAGGAGGATGGCATTCATTTATTTTTGTTTTATTTGGTAGTTTTTCAGTCATTTTTGGAAATACTGATTAATTTTGATTAATTCACAGCCTATGTTTAATTACATTTAAAAATTAGTTGTTTGACATCCCCAATTATAATAAATGTCTACAGATGAGATCAAACAAAACAGATGAGAATTGCCCTTAAAGAGCAAGTCACCCCCAAATAAACTTTTTTTTTTGCTGATAAACTAAATAAACGAGTGTCTAATCGTGCTGCAGACACGTGTCGTCAATAATTTGGCACTTCAGTGCATCTTAGTTAAAATTTAAATATTCTGCCTAAAACTGTCAGTGTTGTGTCGTTGTCAGGTAAAAACTCTGCACTGTATTTTAATTTAAATCTGCCACCGCTATTGGCTAAGAAGTATGCTATGATGTAAAGTGGTACATTGTGATGTCACAATGCTGTCGTGAGCCTGTGTGTGTGTGTGTATTTGTTAGCGGCTCCGCCCTCTCGGTCTGCCAGGCAACAGCATGTGTTGCATTTTTCAAACATGAAGTGGGAATGGAGTTAGACTCTGGTAGGGGTTGACTTGCTCTTTAAGCTGTTTAACTTGGACCAAGCATTTTAGGTCACAGATAGGTGTAGCTTAGGGTCTCTGTCTATACACCTTATAAGACAATTTAGGTGATGGCATGTTGTTTTTCTGCTATTGAACTGTTTTCTAATAATGTTGTGTTTAATAAAGTGAAGGAAGGAGAGAAATAACGTTTCCCTAGCAGTTTTTAAAAATGTCCCTATGTAATCCGATTAATCGATTAATCGTGTCGAGACCCCATCCGATTCATCGATTATCCAAATAATCGTTTGTTGCAGCCCTATCTAACACATTTCTTATGAACCAAACAGCCTGAAGACCTTATTGCTGGATGACTTGTCTCCCTCACGTGTCTCTGGAGAGACCACTTGTGAAGAACTTGTTGACAGAATTACCATCTGACTCAGAAGACCTGCTCTCATTCCAGTCATCATCTTCATCTCCAGTTTCAGACCCAGAGTCTGACAGCTCAGAGTCCCGATTCACACCATCATCATCATCTTCATCATCTCCACTAACTTCAGTCTCTGAAGAATCAGATGTTTGTTCATGAGGGGTCAGATCTGGGTTCCTGCTAGTTCCTGCTCCTCCACCAGTTTCTGCTGCCATCTGGTCAGCTGAGCTGCTGGTTGGAACATCTCTGTCTTCTATTTGCTGCTGATGAAGCTGTGAGACCAGAGGTTTCTCTTCATCATCCTCACTCTTTATAGAAACAGCAGTAACAGGAAACCCGACAGCTTCAGTCTCCTCCTTCAAACAGAGATGCTCTCCCTCCAGACTGGTCCAGAGCTCCTCCTGTTCCTCCTTTATGTGGAGGTGTTCTGGGTCCTGCTGGTCCACACCAGCACTCTGTTCTTCAGGAGCTTCTTCTTTAACCAGCACCAGCTGTGGAACATCTGTAGGACACACAGACACATGATGTTACAGACCACCATACCTTTATATTTACACCATGAGTGATACTGGCTACATGATGTGGGAAAAAGGAACAAGAACATGAACTTCATTTAGATAAAAACAGATTTCTACTTTAGGAACAATAAAAACTTCCATCACAATCAGCGTGTTTGTTTCTGACCAGAACTTCTAAGCCTCCTACTCACAACCCAAGCTTTAGATCTGAAGCTTATGTGAGGAGAAACGTCTCCAAGATAAAATCAGCAACTATTCAGTCAAAAGGAAAATGAATAAACACTTAGATGTAGCTGCTGTCAGTAACAATCTTTCACTTTAAAGCTCTCAGCAGGCTAGAGCACTACAAAGCAAATGAATCTTACTAATTAGCATTTTGGGAGATTTAGTGTTGTTAAATGTTGATGTGGCACACCTGTGAGGTGGGATGGATTATCTCAGCAAAGCAGAAGTGCTCACTATCACACATTTACACTGAATTGTGAACAATGTTTGAGAGAAATGGTAATATTGTGTATCTGGAATGAATTATAGATCTTTAAGTCTATCTCATGAAAAATTGGAGCAGAAATAAAGGTGTTGCATTTATATTGTTGTTGAGTGTATATATATATATATATATATATATATATATATATATATATATATATATATATATGTATGTATGTATGTATGTATGTATGTATGTATGTATGTATGAATGTATGTATGTATGTATGTATGTATGTATGAATGTATGTAACGGCATGAAGGTTCTCTGATTTGTGCCAAAGGTCACATTTGCCCAGCTGGGTCAAGCTAGGTCAAACAGTACTTTGAATCCACAGATTAAACCCAAGGAGCCAAGATGTCTGCTCAAGATTATAACATCATCTGCTGTTCCATCCCAGAAGGAGGACACTTCAAGCCACGATGATAATAATTAGATACTAATTAATAAACTCATTGTTTATTACTGTTTAATATAATCATCATAACATGGTCACTTGGTTCATTATAAAGGTATTTTAATTACATGAAATGGTTATTATGCTTTGGGTATAATAATGATTAATTATAATGATTATAAAGATGTGTTCAGCAAAGAAGACCTTCACATTATCCAGCTAACACAGAGTTCAGATAACAATAACTGCATCACATGTTTTTGACGCATGACCAAGCTTTCTTCCAGAGAGTGGGAGTGGTCTGAGAGTTTGGTAAAACTAACCATCACAGATTTCACGTCGAGTTCTGAACAAGACATCATCCTGAGGAGCCAGGGACGGCCGCCCTGAACCTCTGCCGAGCTGTTCAGTCACACCGACAAGAATGGCTAAAGAACAAACGAACCGTAAACGAACTAACGAAGACTCTACCAGAGTCATTGATTTCTGAAGTTAAGTTAAAAGATGAGAACGTGCATCTGCCAAATGCTTCGTACAGCCGTGTACCCAGGACATCTCTGGACCAGATGATCGGGCACTTGCGTCTTCTCTACCAGCCGAAGTGTCCACCTTGGATGAAACCATCCTCCTGATGTCCGGATCCACAAAGGGGGTCCTATTTGGGTGAGGTAGAACATGACAGATGACGTTTGATGCTGTTTCTCTCAAAATAACTCAGTTATCCGCAAAACATCATTTTCACCCAGAACGCCTTTCATTCTCTCTGAAGGAAACCTTCTTAGAACTGCATTCACGCATCCAAAACTCTCATTCTCATTTTAGCTCCATTCAGTCACAGGTTTGCTTTTAAACAAGTAATATCAAAGCTGTTAAAGATTGTCATCAAAACTGCCATCTATGAACTAGGGGTTGTATGAACTAGTCGACTAGTCGACTTCACGGCTCTGTAGTGACTTTTTATGCCTGTCATCAACTATTCGCTGTCACGTGATAATGACTGACAAGATGCAGTCCTCCAGCAGGTGATGAGCCCCTGCGTTGGGAGGCGGAGGCGACGCGCTGTGCCAGAGCGTCGGTACTGACACCGGCGGTAAAACGGACATTTAACCAAACTGTGACCTTTTCCCTCTTGAAATTTTACCTTCCCCTCACCCCCATCCTAATCTTAACCAGTTTGTGCATGCAAAGCTCTGATCGTTGATGCGCTCCAGACATCTGCGTCCTGAGCACCGCCAAACCAGGTGTCACCACCTCAAAAACAAATTAAACATGCAATCGTTCATGTCGGCTCATTTCCTTTAATGTTTTCTGCCTGTTATTTGTGCGTGATGCGTTTCGCTGCTGCGGAGCGAGGTTCTTCACCTGTTTTGTTCTCCGGTGACGGCGCACCCCCAAAATTCCACTATCTCCGCTCCGCTACGAACTCCGCAGCAAAAACGGTCCCGTTGTAGTCGGCCGGCGAGCAGCGGCACCCCGCTCTTTTTGTGGTCGGTAGATCTTTTAGAACTGCAGTTAAAAGGTAACTCATAAGGTGAATATATATGAACCCAGGTAGCAGTTTCTCTTTAGGATTGAGAGGAGATGCAGGAAGATAATAAACAGAGACAGGACAGATAAATAGTCAAATAAAAACAAGTTTATTTTTGTACCTGCTGGTTGCAACAAACAGACACCATTGAAGGTAATCAGAAGTGAGGAACAGAAAATGAAATAATTATTTTAATGTTTAGAGGAGCAGGAACTCCGAGAGGCTGCAGGCGCATCAGTGAGTTTGCGGCCGCTGCGCAGGGGGAGGGGGGAGAGGGCTGAAGCAGAAACTACCGTTGTTAAAAGAAATGTGTTTAACTTTGAAAATGTGGGCGCAATTTTAATTGTCAAAACTCCCGCGAACCTACCGACCCCCTAGTTCTAACAGTGAATAGCACGGTGTTAGAGCTGTGTGTGCGAGGTTTTCCCCATTACAAGTATATATATATATGTATCTATAAATATATATATATATACATACACATATATATATATAAATATATAGTTATTATAATCATCATCATTAACATTGTTATTATGATTATTGTAGTTGTTATATGTATGTACATTATATATATATATATATACAGGTGCTGGCCAGTAAATTAGAATATCATCAAAAGGTTGAAAATATTTCAGTAATTCCATTCAAAACGTGAAACTTGTACATTATATTCATGCAATGCACACAGACCAATGTATTTCCGATGTTTATTACGTTTAATTTTGATATTTATAGGTGACAACCAATGAAAACATCAAATCTGGTATCTCAGAAAATTAGAATATTCTAAAGGCCAATGAAAAAATGTTTGTTTCTCTAATGTTGGCCAACTGAAAAGAATGAACATGAAAAGAATGTGCATGTATAGCACTCAATACTTAGTCGGGGCTCCTTTTGCCTCAATAACTGCAGTAATGCGGCGTGGCATGGACTCGATCAGTCTGTGGCACTGCTCAGGTGTTATGAGAGCCCAGGTTGCTCTGATAGTCGTCTTCAGCTCCTCTGCATTGTTGGGTCTAGCGTATTGCATCCTCCGCTTCACAATACCCCATAGATTTTCTATGGGGTTAAGGTCAGGCGAGTTTGCTGGCCAATCAAGGACAGGGATACCATGGTCCTTTAACCAGGTGCTGGTGGTTTTGGCACTGTGTGCAGGTGCCAAGTCCTGTTGAAAGGTGAAGTCTGCATCCCCATAAAGTTGGTCAGCAGCAGGAAGCATGAAGTGCTCTAAAACTTCCTGGTAGACGGCTGCATTGACCCTGGACCTCAGGAAACAGAGTGGGCCAACACCGGCAGATGACATGGCACCCCACACCATCACTGACGGTGGAAACTTTACACTGGACCTCATGCAACGTGGATTCTGTGCTTCTCCGCTCTTCCTCCAGACTCTGGGTCCTTGATTTCCAAAGGAAATGCAGAACTTGCTTTCATCAGAAAACATAACTTTGGACCACTCAGCATCAGTCCAGTCCTTTTTGTCCTTGGCCCAGGCGAGACGCTTCTTGCGCTGTTTCTTGTTCAAGAGTGGCTTGACACACGGAATGCGACACCTGAATCCCATGTCTTTCATGAGTCTCCTCGTGGTGGTTCTTGAAGCGCTGACTCCAGCTGCAGTCCACTCTTTGTGGATCTCCCCCACATTTTTGAATGGATTTGTCGTCACAATTCTCTGCAGGGTGCGGTTATCCCTAGAGCTTGTACACTTTTTTCTACCACATTTTTTCCGTCCCTTCGCCTGTCTGTTAATGTGCTTGGACACAGAGCTCTGCGAACAGCCAGCTTCTTTAGCAATCACCTTTTGTGTCTTGCCCTCCTTGTGCAAGGTGTCAATGATTGTCTTTTGGACAGCTGTTAAGTCAGAAGTCTTCCCCATGATTGTGGTGCCTTCAAAACAAGACTGAGGGACCTTTTAAAGGCCTTTGCAGGTGTTTTGAGTAAATCAGCTGATTAGAGTGGCAGCAGGTGTCTTCTATATTCAGCCTTTTCAGAATATTCTAATTTTTTGAGATACCAAATTTGGAGTTTTCATTAGTTGTCACTTATGAATATCAAATTTAAATGTAATGAACATTGGAAATACATTGGTCTGTGTGCATTGCATGAATATAATGTACAAGTTTCACGTTTTGAATGGAATTACTGAAATATTTTCAACCTTTTGATGATATTCTAATTTACTGGCCAGCACCTGTATATATATATATATATATAATGTTTTTATTATATAATTATATTCTATTGGTATTATTATCATCATCATTAATATTGTTTATTATTATTATTGTTACTATTATATTATATATATATGTTGTTATTATATAATATATTATTATCGTTATTATTGTCATCATCATTAATATTGTTTATTTTATTATAATGATTATTGTAGTTGTTAATATTATACGTCCAGTAGTGGGTTACTTAGTGACTGAGCAGTGGGCGGAGCCTGTTGTTTTCTACTCATTGTATTATTTTTCAGCGTTTTATTGTGATTCCTTTCGTGACCTCGGTCTGGGACACGTGCTGTATGAATAAACTTGGTTCTTCTTCCACCACAGAGAAAGGCTGCTCTTCCAGCATCATGAACTTCCTTATGGTCCGGTTATTAGCTGAGCCTTCTGACGCTCATACAGACGGGTGTTGGTGAGCGTAGCTGCGTCTGACTGGGAGGTGTTTATCTCTGCAGCCATCCCTGGAAACTCACCTCACTCCACCCAGACTTTGTTCTTTACGTCGTATTAAACCAGCTGTAATCAGCTTCCCCAGGAGCTGAAGCTTTTCATTGCAGGACTCAAAGCTTACATCACTCTCGCAGACGGAGTTAAAGTTAGGCGGACATGTTGTTTTACATTGTTGCTGCTGTCCTGCACAGCATGAAGGAAAAGGGGAAGAACCCCAAGTGCTGCACACAGGGTTCACACAGGTGTTGCTGGTATGATCAGAACATCCCAAACTAACTGATAGGTAATTTGATTTTATCCCATATTACCTTAAAGGACGACACACCCAGAGAGAGAGTAAATTGATTATTTGTTAATGTTCGATCACCATGCGTGAGCTGGGCCCAGACATCCAGCCCCCACTCTGCTACAGCCTCAAAGCCTTCACCTCACCAGCTCTGCATACCTGCGGTCTCCATCAGGAGACCAGAATGTTAGGTAATATTTAATCTCCATAACCCTGGACCCTGAAATAAACACACATGACAACAAGGAAGACATTTTACCCTGAGTCTCCAAAACAAGGAGAGTTAATGCAGGAATGGCCTTCTCCAAGGCTTCTTCCCACATCACTCCCGTGTGCTCCCAGTTCGTCAGGGGCTTTATTTACAAAATGGATGGGGGAGAAATCTTTCTAGACTTCAGCTGGTCCAGAATTCAGCAGCTAGGTTGCTGACTGGAGCTGACAGAAGACAACACATTTCTCCAATTCTGAAATCTCTCCACTGGTTGCCCGTGCAGTTCAGGATAAATTTCAAAATTATGCTTCTGACTTACAAATCCTTGAACCATCAAGCTCCTCCATATCTGTGTGAACTGGTCCATTACTACAACCCGCCGCGTGCTCTCAGGTCTGAAGATAAGCTCCTCCTAGCTGTTCCAAATGCTCGTTTAAAAAGCCGTGGAGAAAGGGCTTTCTCTGTCTGTGCACCGAAGCTGTGGAACGCATTACCACTGCTAGTGAGGCTAGCACCAACAGCTAGCATTTTTAAATCACGCTTGAAAACTCGCTACTTCAACCTAGCTTATACAACATAATTATGACCATCACTTACATCTGCATTGTTTAAAAATGGACTTTACAATATCAACTTCCATACTATTGAGGTTCTTTTTTAAAATGTTTTTCTAATTTTTTATTCTCCGTGTCTTATATATTTTTAGCTGTTAGCTTTTGAGAATTTTGTTGTATTTCCTTTTTATCGTTTATCTGTGTTCGACATGTTTGTATACCGCCGGTTTGATTAACTAACATCTTTAGTGTACAGCGCCTTGTTTGGTTGTAGTGCCTTGTGAATGCGCTTTATAAATTAAATTGGATTGGATTGGAAGTTACAGAGGTTTCTCAATCAACATCCTTGCTCAACCTTTTCATGAACAGCCAACACAGAGATTCATGATGTGTAATGGGCATCTTTTAGGCCTCAAAAAGGTACATTTATAAAAATACCCAACACTAACACCAACGTAGATACACAATAAACAACTTGTATTAAGTACTGATGAGCTATCTGCAGTGTAACAGGACCAGCTGGCATCCTCACACCAAAAGGAGGAACAGGTGTCTTTTATAAACCAGCCAGGCACTAACTGGTGTGTTTCCATTACCGAAACTTCCCAGTATGACCGTCTCCACTTCACCGGAGCCAGCCGAACCAGTCGTTTTCCAGACCTTTTGAGAGTCTTTGCAGGTTCTGTGGCCTCACCCAGATCACCCGCGGGCAAACCGAGTTCTAACCAGAAGCATCTGTCAGCATTCATTCTGGACAGTTTTACTTATTTTATGCTTCTTTGTGAGAAATGTCCTCATGTCCCCATGTCTGTGGAGGGATCAGACATGGACACTGCTTATTATGGGATAGTAATGGCACTGACTCCTCCTCCAGCTTCGACAAGCCTGTAGCTTTACTTTGGTTCGTTCGGTCGTTTATTTTCTAACTTTGTTGACAACCATGTCGGTCACGTCCAGCATGCGTGCAGCAGAGCAACCAGGAAAACGTGGAACGGACTTCAGCAGACGGAGTCATTTCTAATGAATCAAGTGGAATGGATTTCTTTGAGAACAATCGAAAGAGCAAAAGGTGAACTGAATGTGTGTGTGTGTGTGTGTGTGTGTGTGTGTGTGTGTGTGTGTGTGTGTGTGTGTGTGTGTGGTCCAAATGCATACTTTTAAAAAGTGGGAGGGGCATTCCCTTCTGACATAATGGTTGCGACATCTATGAACCACCTCCACTCAGTCAGCCAATTCAGTAGTTTGCTCGTAGTTTAACTCTTGATCAGGGATTGAAGCAAAAAATTCTCATCTGACTGAAAATTATTGTGGAGGGGGAGGGGCTCACATTGTTTACATACAGCCACTATTCAGGTTTTGATTGGTTTTAAGGTCAGTATTCTTGTTTCTGAAAAACTTGGAATAACCCGTTCACATACACAGTGCGGCATAACCCCCCCCCCCCCCGAAATAAATTATTGGACATTTTATATTTAAACGCATCAGTCTGGTGCATTTTTGGGGGAGAAGTAGAGTTACAGGCTGGTAGGCATGTATGATAAAGTATCTATACATGTTCATTATAATGATATATTTGAGTTAACAATGTTTTCCTGTCCTTTCTTAATCCATTATGAACACAGACTACAGTGAAATCCACTGATGCATCCATGCTGCTCAGCACCAGAACTGCACTAGGTACCAAAAGAACCAATCAGCTGGCAGAAGAGCTCCCTGGTGAACGTGTGAGCTGCAGAACTTGCAAAACTACGTGACTCAATTTAAGGAACAAAGTAGAATCCAGCTGCTGTTATTTATTTGTTGTTGGTGTTTATAGAAACTAAATCTATCTGCAGGGCTTTAGGCCCAGGGCAGAGTTTTATACCTCAGACCAGCTTTAGATCATGACCTGTTATTAATAATATCATGTTCTTTACACCAGTCTGAATATTCTGTAATGTTCACAGACATCCAAACCTTAGAAATGAAATATAATCAATATTAAAATAAAAATTATTAATATAATTTTTTCATTAGGATGAGTTATCTGTTATACTTATTTACATTTGATAGTAAGTAAGTAAAAGTTTATTTATAGAGCGCCTTTCACAGATATAAACCACAAAGCGCTGTACAACATGATAAAGATCAGGGCAAATACCTCTAACCAATAAAAACATCCGAAAAACAATAGCAGTGATAAACGTAGAAAATAAAATCATGAGTACAAACAAAGTGAAGGTGTGAACCCGAACAAAGCCATCATTCTGAAACATTTAGGGAGGGAACGCCTGGATGAAAAGGTGAGTTTTTAGATGATTTTTAAAGACCTCTACAGTGTTAGAGAGACGGAGATTAGAAGGTAGACTGTTCCAAAGTCTGGGTGCAATAGTCTGAAAGGCCCTGTCCCCTTTGGTTTTCAGTCTGGTTCGAGGAACAGCCAGGAGGTTTTCAGATGTGGATCTAAGGTTCCGAGAGGTGGTGTGTGGGTCAGGACTAAAACTTTAAACTGTATTCTATATTCTACCGGGAGTCAGTGGAGGGACTGTAAAACTGGAGTGATGTGAGCTCGTCTGCTGGATTTGGTTAGGAGTCTGGCTGCTGCATTTTGGATGGCTTGAAGGCGTGAGAGGGAGGTTTTGCTGAGACCAGTAAAAAGAGCGTTACTGTAGTCTAAGCGTGATGACACAAAGGCACGGATGATTTTTTCCAGATCTGCAGTAGAAACCAGTTTACGGACTTTTGAAATGTTTCTCAGTTGAAAGAAACAAGAGCGGGAGATGGTTTTGACGTGTGAGTCTAAACTTAAAGCTGGATCAAAAATAACTCCTAGGTTTCTAATGTTGGCCTTGGCTGATGGGCAAAAAGAGGCAATTTCTTGCTCGATTTTTGGCTGAAGTTCCGGGGGTGCAGCGATCAGGGTCTCTGTCTTGTTAGCATTGAGGACAAGAAAGTTGCTGGACAGCCAGTTACTGATCTGGGTCAGGCAGAGTACAAGTGTGGCACAGCCTGTCCAACTGGTGTGGCATAAAGGACATATAGAGCTGAATATCATCAGCGTAGAGGTGGTAGGAGATGTCTGGGAAAGACTGAATGATGCCAGCTAGGGGAAGAATATAGAATGCGAATAGTAGAGGCCCTAGAACTGAACCATGTGGGACCCCGCATGTTAGAGAGGCAGTATCTGAAGAGAAGGTTTCTGACTTCACTGTGAATGTTCTGTTAGTGAGATAGGAAGAGAGCCAGTCTAGAGCAGAACCTGAAATCCCAGCCAGGGCCTTTAACCTGTTTAGTAGAACGTTGTGGTCTACAGTGTCAAAAGCTGCACTGAGGTCAAGCAGGACCATGACAGAGCATTTCCCTGAATCAGCAGCCATCAGGAGGTCATTATGCACCCTTACTAGAGCAGTCTCAGTTGAGTGCTGCTTCAGAAAGCCAGACTGGAAGGGGTCAGAGATCTTTGACTTAGAAAACCAGGATCTGAGTTGGGTTTTAACAACCTTCTCAAGTACTTTACTGATGAAAGGTAGCTTAGAAATGGGCCTAAAGTTACTGGTGGAGCTGGCGTCAAGGTTGGGTTTCTTTAAGAGAGGAGTCACTACTGCATTTTTAAAGTAAGATGGAACACAGCCTTGGCTCAGTGAGCTGTTGATTATATTCAACAGAGATGGACTGATAGAGGCAAGGGACCCGACTAAAACAGAGGGAGGTAAGATATCTGATGAGCATGATGAGAGTTTCATCTGACTGATTATTGAGGCTAAGTCATTTAGTGTAATTGGGGAGAAGGAGGTGAAAGACTCGGAGCACTGGGGGGCCTCCTCTCCTGAGGGGGCGAGGGCTGGTGGAATGCTGGATCTCAGATTCAGCACCTTGTTTTCAAAAAAGTGGAGAAAGGTGTTACAGTCATCAGCTGAAGATAGCTGAGCCTGCTGTGGAGGAGAAGACACGATGCTGGAGATGGTATCAAACAAAACCTTAGGATTATTCTTATTTTGACATATGAGGTTGCTGAAGACAGAAGACCTGGCATTTTCTACAGCTTCGTTGTATGACTCGAGATCTTTAAAATATTCGCGATGAACAACCAGACCTGTCCTCTTCCACCGTCGTTCCGCTTTTCTAAGTTCAAGAATCTGGTTGTTCAGCCAGGGTGAACTGGAGGCACTGGAACTGCGGCTGGTTTTGTAAGGGGCGACCTGATCTAGAATTTTGAGGCAGTGATCATTAAATGAGTTGGTAAGGAGCTCTACGTCATCAGAGGAAGGAGGTACAAAGTCAAAGAGGGAGGAGAAATTTAAAATGGTAGAACTGTTGATAATACGTCGTTGCTTAGCAGAGACTGGTAAAAGAGATTCAGAATTTAGGTTAATATGAAAAGAAACTGACTTATGGTCACTGAACACAACATCATTTATCTGCAGCTTATCAACAAGAAGTCCGTAGGAAAAGACCAGATCCAGGGTGTGGCCTGCTCTGTGAGTGGGACCAGACACGTGTTGAGAGAAATTAAAAGAGTTCATCATGTTTAGGAACTCCCTAGTGGAGCTGTTAGATCCTCAGCATGGATGTTGAAATCTCCAACAATGTATCAATCAATGTATCATAGACAGTATCCTGTCTAGTTTAATAGTTGAAGATGGGAGATCCTGAAAGTCAGACAGGAAGGATGAAGTAGATCCAGGTGGGCGATAGACCAGAATTCCATAAACTGGTTGAACTCGACCAATTTTAATCATGATCATCTCGAATGAGCTGTAGGAGTTTGAGGATATAATTTGGCACGAAAAGTGTTTCTTAAAGATAACAGCTGTTCCTCCACCGCGGCCTGTGGTTCGTGGAGCAGAGAAGAAAGAGCAGTCTTGAGGACAGAGCTCAAGGAGATGAGTGACGTCATTTTCGCGCTGCCAAGACTCGGAAATCCACAAAACGTTTAATTTTTTGGTCTGGAACAGATTGTTGAGGATGTGAGACTTGTTGGCGATGGAGCGCGCGTTAATCAACATCATTTTCGCGGAGGAATCTGGCGATGTGTGTACCGCGGGCTCCATAATGGCGGGCGGCTGGCGGGCTAAGCTACGTAGCGACTCCAGGCTACGCCCGCGGAGGTTCTTTGTCTCCCACGCCTTCAGGTAGCGTCCTGCATCAGGGGCTCCATTTAGCAGCGAGATCAGCCCAACTCTGTTAAGTTTCTGTTGGATCCGCCACAACACAGCCGCGGAGCAGCGATCGGGAAGAGCTTCGCCTCTCAGGATCTTTCGAAGCTGAATGAAGAAGCCGGCTCTCGTCCCCCGTTTCCTCTTCCATGGCCTCCTGGGCAGCGGCAGGCCGACAGGTAACAGAGGGCCGAGATCTTGGTTAACGCCAGGTTCCAGAGGCGGTGGGAAAGCGGGTCCGGTATCGGAGTTCTGGAGGTTGATCATCGCGGACCTGATCGACAACAGTAAGTCTCGATCATATGTTAGCAGGGACTCCGCACCAGATAGAGAAAAAACAATATAAAACACCAAATAACGAAAAAAGATCAGGAGCCTAGCAGACGATGATTAATATTATTTAAAGCTAACTGACGTTGGCCAGCCACATGAATTCATTTTAATGGATGTTAATGGTAATTCTGCTGTTTTGTTGATTATCATATTGTTATTGTGTAATTTTTGTATTACTCTATGGTTACATGCTAATCATAATCCTTGTTAAAAAAAACTGGTTAAAAACTGAAAAAAAAAAAAGATTCAAACTATTAGTTACGCGAGTTAAAAACTGTTTCATGTATTGCCAAAATGTATTTTGAGAAAAGAAATGTACATGCATGTAAATGGTTACTATGGTAATTTGAAGGATGAAGAAAGAAAAGATTGTAAAAGCTATAGCTGTGAGAATAAGAGATGAGAATTTTATTTAGCTGTAAACAATAATTGCATTATTGTTGTGCAGGCTAGGTTTTTATGCTCGGTACGGGACTGAAGTGGATTGGAGTCCTGGATTCTCTCCGGATGGAGATGGCGAGCCTGTGCCCGAACTGAACTGAATCCCGATCAGGAGAACATCATTCTTCTATACTGAGCCAACATTCCAGTGGTAACCACTCAGACCACTGAACCTGAGTTTTACAAGACCGAGGAGACTTTCTTTTTGACTAGACTACGACCAAATAGAAGACTGACTTTGAGCTCTACCTGACTAGGTTTACTGATATAGGGGGAAAGGCCTAATTGTTTAATTATATGTCTATTGCAGCTGCTCTATTTTTTGTTCTATTTTCATATTTCTATATAAAATTACAAATCTGGTGCAACTGTGTTTTTTTGCTCATTCTTTGGATCCAGCTATTCCATTTCCCACTCACTGGTAATTTGTAAGGTAATCCTGTTGGACCTAGAGTCTGGCCTATTTATTATTATTTTTTGAATAAGTGGTAACTTAATCTGACGCCAGGGTTACAATAGACTGACAATATATTCATTCATCCACCAGTACCTGTGTCCATGCTGTCCAGGTCCAGGTGGTGAAGAACACACGATGAATCAGTCCCAGCTGATGGATGATCCTGAAGTGGTAGCAGGTTTTCTTTAGCCGTGTTTAGCTAACAGCTGCAATAGAAACAAAGCAGGAGAGCTGATTAAGATGCTGCTTCAGAACAACGCAGGAGATTAAAGATCCAACGCTTTGGTTCTGGCCAAAGGAACAGCAGCAGATCCAGAGGGCAGGAAGTCTAGAGAAAAGCTTTTCTCACCCACAACCTGATTCTGGAGCTCCGACTGTCACGAAGACCGCAGAATATCTTCTCTGGTTCTGGAAAGAACTCCACCAAGTTGTTGAGGAGGAGAAGAAAGTTTCCACAGCCTGGTGAGAAGATTTCTGCAGCAGCAGCAGTTAGTCGCTTTAGCTGATCAACTCTCCCAGAGACTGAAGTGAAGACATTTTTACTGCAGAGCCTCAAATATTCTCCTCACACACCAGAACAACAAGCTAGCTCTGCTAGCAGCTTCCGGTTTCTGCTTCTTCCGGTGGTCGGTGACCAGCATAAAGGTGCACTACCGCCACCTGCTGGAGCAGAATAAAACACACCTGGCTCTCATACATAACTTCCGCTGGTGGTTTTTCCAGACAAAATATTTGTCGTAATGTTTTTTTTAACGGTTTCGTCAAAAGCCCCGAAAAAACACGTACACTACATTTTGTTATACTTCTGACCCATAACCTAATTGTTTTAGTGAAGGTATTTAGAACAGATTGCTGCACTCAAAAGGAACAGGAAATGTATGGGATTTGTGCCAATAGGATCAAGAAAAACACTTTGGAGAGCAAACAAATTTTAAGACACTGAGAGAAAAAACATTCGTTTCAAAAGAAAAACTTACGATCTGAATCAGATTCTTAAAATGATCAACACTTTGACGGTCAAACAAAAATTAAGAAATTGACAGAACAAAAATATTGACTAAAGGAAAAAAACATGTTTCAAAAGTAAAACTTGCTATCTGAATCAACTTCTTAAAATGAGTAACAAAGTATGTTTCCTTTTTCTGTTTGCCTCCATGTGTTTTTGTTATCAATTTCCTTAGTTTTGTTCTAGCTGCACACAGCTTTGCTCTCACTACCAGATTTGCACTTACACTGTCTGGCTTTCCCCTTTGCAATCCCTGAGTTTTTGGTTGCAATTCTGACACAACCCTTTCGGGTGGGTGGGACTTCTGAGAAGTCCTCTCCCATAGTACAGTGGTTTCTCTTGAGTGACAGTTCAGTGACCTGGAAGTGATGTAGCCTCCAAGACTTTTTTTTCCACCTGGTCAACAACATGAATTTTGAGCCCCAAACACGTTATTTCAATTCAATTTAATTCAAGATTATTTATATAGCGCCAAATCACGACAAGAGTTGTCTCAAGGCACTTTACTTAATAAACATTCCAATTCAGGTCAGTTCATTAAGCCAATCAGAAATAATGTGTCCTATATAAGGAACCCAGCAAATTGCATCAAGTCACTGACTAGTGTCAGTGACTATACAGCAATCCTCATACTAAGCAAGCATGCAGCGACAGTGGAGAGGAAAACTCCCTTTTAACAGGAAGAAACCTCCAGAGAATCCTGGCTCAGTATAAGCAGCCGTCCTCCACGACTCACTGGGGATCGAGAAGACAGAGCAGGCAGACAAAGACAAAGACAAAGACAAAGACACAGACACAGACACAGACACAGACACAGACACAGACACACACACACACACACACACACACACACACACACACACACACACACACACACACACACACACACACACACACACACACACACACACACACACACAGAGACAAGTAATGTGTCTATAGTTATATTGTGATGTCTTAGTAAATATTCTATTTGGTGAAAGATAAATTTTATTGTTTTTATCCTAGTGGATCTATAATTAAACGGATAAACTAGTATTAATACATCCAACGTCAAGGAAAGCAAAAAGTTATTATGAGGAGAGGGATAATGTTTTAGTGGTTAGCAGCAGTGTGCTAGTCGATGGCCCCCTCCATGAGGCCACCACAGCTCAGCAGAACGCCGTTGTAGCTTCTTCTGGGGAGAAAAACACTTACAGAGAAAATAAAGTTAACAGCGTGTCGTGCACTGTTCCTATGTCTTATATATTCTGGAAGTTGTGCAAATGCAGGGATGGGCGTAGATATTCTGATGGAGTGGGGCTGGGTTGGTGCCCTCGGACTCCGTGAGGCTCTGCAATGCTGTTGCTTTGGGCCCTGGCAAGATGGGCTGGGGTCTCCATGCCCTGGGTGGCAGTTTGACAACAGAGGTGCCTATTGGGGCCAGTGGGGGAGCTGTCTCCCTGGAGGGCTAAGCCCAACCAGCCACTCCTCCCCATCCCCGCATATTTTTCTCCCCCTGCTCCCTCACATCATCACACAAACATGCACATAGGACCTTGGGGGGTGGACCCCATTTCTGCATTCCTGTGGCAACCTGCCCCCCAATTTTATTTGCACCTTATACACTTCCACTGACGACATTCCACGCAAACACACACTTAGGGCCTTGGGAGTGAGCACATTCAACGGCATTTGGCAGGGGGATTTCTCAGCCTCATCACGAGTGTCGGTGCCCACTTCCAATTTTAAACTGCACTTAGACACCGAGGGCTGTGTGTGCAATTGGGGTGGTGCGGTGGCATCAGCTGGCATAGGCCAGACAATGCCCACACTGCCCGCTCACCACAGCCATGGAATACATCTCATCAACACACAACAACACTATATTGGAGCAGGCGGAGGGAGACTAGGGGTCTTAGCACACCTCTGCTGTTGCTTGGCTTCCTGGGGCTGGAGGCTAGGAGGGAGTTCTGGCCGTCTAGTTGGGGTCTGGGGTGGTGGGTTGCTGTGCTCAGCGTTGGGCGGGGGAGCCTGCCCAACAATAATGCAATTACAGAGAAACACACATCTGTCTCTCTGGAATGAGCCGTCGCTCATTATTCGACCATCACCATCGCTGCAGGTTTTTAAGAGAAGACACGTTTTTATCGTCTGGTTTTCTGTGATGGGTTTTTATCTTAATTGCTGAGTTATGACCTTTTTATCTATTTGTTTTAATGTTGTTTTTATTATCCTTATTGCTCATTTGTGATTTTATTCTGTCGTGTTCAGTGCCTTGGGTCCCCGCAAGGTTGGTGGAAGGCGCTATATAAATAAAATTTGATTGATTTGACATTTGATGGGTTCTGATCTGAACAGGGAGAGACTGAAGATCAATAATCAACAAGAAATGACGTGAAAGCTGCAACCTGATGAGGAAATCATCTGACCGACTACAAATCATTCTGGAACAGAAGAACAGAACACACTCATAACAACTGAATGATGGAGGACACTCTAACAGGTCTGCAGAAAACCTTTAATGTTCAAATGATTCAAAAATTAAATCATAACCCTAGACAGATGAAGACACGAGACATTCTGTATAAAAGACGATCATGTCTCCTGTCAAGTGTTGATGATCCAACAGCGGACTGAACCAGAATCACTCTGAACTCTGTCATTTACCATCTAAACACACATTGTTCATGATACTTCCTCAGTAGCTTTTTTCACACTACTGGCTCTGTCAGGTCCATCTTTTTCAGGATTCATTTTTAGTCTAAAAATTTTCATTGTTTGTATTTTTATTATGGTCTTTGTTCATCTTTTTTTTATTTATTTTTTTAGTTTTGTCATTCTTATAAAGCGCCTTGTGAGCTTATCTTGAGAGATGCTATATACAAATATTTTTTCTTCTGCCTAGTGGTATGCAAGCACATTACAGCAGTACTTGGAAACAGTTCATATTTCATTTCCCAGATGATGGTTCAGTGATTCGACAACATTTGCTGAACCTTACTTAAAAACCAAAACAAAACAAAAACATTGGACTGTGATCTGTAATGCTTAATTAATTCACAAATGAATAAACCCACAGCTTTTATCAGTGATAATGGCAAAAAAATGCCTAAACCACAACTACATGAAAAAAATCAGAACAGGACAACCGCACAATGCTGCGCTACTGAGAGGGTGTGAAGCCTCGTTCACACTGAATACAGAACGCATGCACAAGTGCTAAGTGTCTGTGATTAATTGTGCACCAGCAGTGATTAGTTGTGTCATCAGAAATAAAGGGAATGTGGTTAATTTTCATGCTGAGCTGTTTCTTGGAGTGCTATGACTCAATCATGGCAAAGTTTGTGTTAAAAAAGATAACCGGTTCATTACAATCTAGTCCATGTTAATACAAGCATCAGGTGCACCGGTGGAGAACCATGCAGCCCAAAAGTGGTTCTGTCTTTCCAGCATCTGTCCACTGCTTATAACTCTACAACAGCATCTCTAAAAACTCTGGTACAGGCACATTCCTAAGCCTGCTTAGAATAGCAAAATGCTATTGTAGGAGAATGGAGTCTCCACAGAGCCGCCTTGTAATTTATGACTTCTTGACAACAGTCCCAGCTGTCTCTCCACAGCCTTTAAGGTGGGATTTCTTCTTAGGGGCTCCAAATGAATAAAGACACATTATTTTTAAGCTGCAGTTATTACAACATTGTATGCTATTATTTTATATACAGATAAATTGTTTAAAGCAGACGCCACTGGTATCTAACGGCTTTAAATTGCAGTGGGTTGTGTACTACAACCATCATGTGCCTGTTGTCTGTTTCTTAAATACAGGAGGGTATAACAGTTTTTTCTTAATCTTTAAGTAATATTTTTTTTGTATTCAGACTTCATGAATGAACATCTCAAATGTTTGGTTAAGGTCTGAGTTTGAAAAACAAAGGAGATTTGAAAATGAAAATCAAAAGAAGAGGTGGCTCAAGAGCCGATCAATGATAGTTGAGCAGAGGTACAAGACTAACATTAAGGTTGTAAATAACTAAATACTACATTTGGATGTACTATTGTTAAATAAATCCCTCAAGCCTTTTGTGGATGCTCGTATGTCTCTTTAAATGTGTCTTTCGGCTAAATCTTTGTCCACACAGCTCACAGGCAAAAGGCTTCTCTCCTGTGTGGACTCTCATGTGATCATTTAACCTTGCCTTTTGGGTACATCTGTATTCACAGAGCTCACAGGCAAAAGGCTTATCTCCTGTGTGGAATTTCATGTGTGTGTTTAAATTATTTCTATGGCTAAATCTTTGTCCACAGAGCTCACATGCAAAAGGTTTCTCTCTTGTGTGGACTTTACTGTGATCATTTAAATATGACTTTTTGGTACATCTGTATCCACAGAGCTCACATGCAAAAGGCTTCTCTCCAGTGTGGATTTTCATGTGATCGTTTAAATGTGACTTTTTGGTAAATCTGTATCCACAGAGCTCACAGGCAAAAGGCTTCTCTCCTGTGTGGACTCTCATGTGTGTGTTTAAATTATTTTTCTGGCTAAATCTTTGTCCACAGAGCTCACAGGCAAAAGATTTCTCTCTTGTGTGGACTCTCATGTGTGTGTTTAAACTATGTTTATGGCTAAATCTTTGTCCACAGAGCTCACAGGCAAAAGGCTTCTCTCCTTTGTGGACTCTCATGTGTGTGTTTAAATTATTTTTCTGGCTAAATCTTTGTCCACAGAGCTCACAGGCAAAAGGCTTCTCTCCTGTGTGGACTCTCATGTGTGTTTTTAAACTATGTTTACGGCTAAATCTTTGCCCACAGAGCTCACAGGCAAAAGGCTTCTGCCCGGTGTGGACTCTCATATGACGGGTTAAATTGAACGTTTGGCTAAATCTTTTCCCACAGTCATCACAACTAAATGATTTCGTTTTTTTCTGGACTTTTCTACATGAGCCTCCATGTTGCTTCTCTTTCACACATTTTGTATTAACCGAACACTCTGATGACTTTACTGCTGAATGACTTGTCACTCTCACATGTTCCTGAAGAGACCACTTGTGGAAGAACCGTATACCACACACAGGGCAGCTAAATGATTTGTCGAATGTCTTAATATCTGACTCTGAAGACTTGTTCTCATTACAGCCATGGTCTCCGTTTCCAGTTTCAGGCCCAGAGTCTGAACGCTCAGAGTCTAGATTCAAATCATCTTCATCTTCTCCAATAACTTCAATCTCTGAAGGATCTGATGTCTTTTCATTAGGGTCCAGATCTAAGTTCTTGCTAGTTTCTGCTCCTCCACCAACTTTTGCTGTCATCTGCCCAGCCAAGCTGCTGGTTGGGACACCTCCGTCTTTCATTTGATGGTTGTGGAAATGTAAGAGCAGAGGTTTCTTGTCCGTCTCTTCTCTCTTCCTTGAAACTGCAGTGAACCAAGCAGAAATATATAAAAGAAAAATATTCAGTAAAAAGACAAGACAAAAGACCTAGGGGTGTTTTTGCAATCAGTAAAATACATAACCAATGTTGGTAAACACATTACTATTTATGGTAATGCATTACTTTAACAAATAACTATGAATCTAATGAGTTGCTTTTAAGTCAGACATCACTATGCCATTGGTAGAAGGAAAAAACACTATCTGCAAATTCTGATTAACGCCTCTCAGAGCCGCTCAAACCAGTCGTTCGTCGCTGCTACTGTGGAGCCTAGAGATACCCTGACAGCAGCATCGCGTCGGCCCCTCCCTTCCTTTCCCTAACACTGTAGGTGCGCAGCAGCAAAAATGTAAACAAATATCTGCCGAACCTTTACTCCGTGAGAGTGCTGTAAAGTTTGTATCCTACAATGAAATCACAGCATGGAGGAAGCTCATTAAAATGCGTCAAAACAGTAAATGTAATATGTGTTTTAAGAAGAAACTGGGCGGAAAGAGGTGAAATTGTAAGGCTCGCTGCAGAAATAAAAACACAGAGCATCAACACTCGTCTGTAACCCATAAAATAATAATGAGCATCATGCTGCTAGATCAGCAGCTTGTGATGACCGTTAGTTCTGCTCACTAGGTCAGTTGACCTAAATCCACAAGATGGGACATATGACACTAGAATTCCAGATAAAGAGCTAGGAGCAAGGCCATTTAAACATTTGTAGGCCAGAACCAAAATCTTAAATTCAACACAGAACTGAACTGGGATCCAATGCAGAGAGGCAACAACTGGAGTGATATGATCAAATCGACCAGTGCCAGTCTAAAGACGCGCTGCAGCATTTTGAACTAGCTGCAGCCTAGCAATACATCCATGATCAACACCCAAGTAAAGACTGTTGCAGTAGTCTAAAGCCGGGCGTACACTGTGCGACTTTTTCACTCGCAGCGTTCAGCTTCAGCTCAAACTGTACGACTTCCTCGCAGGGCAGATCTCACGAGTCATGCGCTCACACTGCACGACCCAGTTCTCGCATGCGACCTGACTGCTCACACTGTACGTCTGGTAGCAACACGTCAGCCCTAAAAATATGCTAAAAATAGCAGTTTTTACTCAACAAGGAGTGCTGCAGGAGGACAGGGATTTATGGGGGTTGGATGAGTAAAACGAAATAAAGAAAGTAAATCTGTGTTTAGTGATCAGTTTAATTTGACATGAACACGACAAACACGCTTTCTTGACAATCTTTGTGAGTAAAAAAAACGTGTAGAAACAAAAACGAACAGCGTGTGTTATTAGGGAAATAGCGAGCGAGCGGTGTTGATGCAGGATTGCGCATGCGCCGTGAGCGGTTCTGATACTTTTTGGGTCGCAGCTGCTCGCAGCGCCGCTTCAACAGTACGATACCCTCACGAGGGATGAGCAAAATATTAAACACGCCAGAAGTCTGTGCGACCTCACGACTGCTGATCGGCAGCTGGTCACGTGGTGTTAATCGCCTCTCGTAACCCCCTGTACACTACACGACCGCTCGGCGCAAAACTCGCCCCGATGTCGTGGATTCTCGCACGACTGGAAAATCGGCTCAAAAAAGTGAAAAAGTCGCACAGTGTACGCCCGGCCTAAACAAAATGCATTAAATGCATGAATACACCTCTCAAAACGATTCCTCATCAAAAAGACTTATAAAGATTCTTTAGGTGAAAAAAGCATACTTGAACCACATTATTGACTTGAACATCAAATTTAAGCTGAGAATCATTCTTAACACCCAAATTAGACACAACATCCTTTGCATCATATGAGACTGAGTAACTACTGGAGCACTACTTGGTGCAAACATAATTAACTCCATCTTAGTCTCATTAATCTGGAGAAAATTAAAACCCATCCACAATTATTAACCTCAAGAAGACAACTCAGAGCTAAATCCTTAGCTTTAACAGGAGCATAGACCTGACAGTCATCAGCATAAAGGTGAAAGTCAAGCTCATATGAGCAAATATAAATTGAAAAGCAGAGGACCAAGTACAGAATCCTGTGGGACCCCATATTTCAGGGAAGCATCACTTGAGCAGAAGCTACCAATCTTAACAGTCACATACCTGTCAGCCAGGTAGGAAGTCATCCAGAAGAGTGCTGAACCAGAGACCAAAAAAATTCTCCAGTCGATTGAGAAGTATAACATGATCAAGAGTATCAAAAGCAGCGGTCAGATCTAAGAGTAATAAACAGACTGTCACCTACTTCAGTATATTGGTAAATATCATTGAACACTCTCACAAGTGCAGTTTCAGTACTATGCTTTGCTCTAAAAGCTGATTGAAAAACTTCTTAAATTTGTTATTATCGAAATGGTCTGACAATAGCTTAAAAACGACTTTCTCAAGAACCTTAGAAAGAAATAGCAGCGTAGAAATAGGTCGATGATTGGATAATACCGAGACATCAAGACCAGGTTTCTTAAGAAGGGGTTTGATTACAGCTCTTTTCAGACTCTTTGGAACTTGCCCACACTGCAGACTAGAGTTGATTGAATTATGAACCATATTTGAAATAGCTGGCCAAACATTTTTAACAATAGAGGATAGAATGATGTCGAGTGCAGAGCGGGATGGTTTCATCCTTCCAACAATTTCATCCAACATATCTGGGGGTACAGAATCAAAAGAATTCAAAGTAGTTGAATCAAAACAGATTTCTTCATCAATAAAACTAAATTGCTGGGGAATTTGAACAAGAATAGTTTCAGTTTTGCCTATAAATTATGTCAGAAACCTCTCAGCAGTAATCGAGGAGACTTTAAGTCCACCTGCACACGAAGGATTTCAAATCTCATCTACGGTAGAAAATAGTAGAAGAAGATGAAGAAAATATCATTTCTATAGCTCCTCTCAAGATAAAATTCACGAGGCGCGTCACAAAAACAAAAAATGTAAAAATATAAAAAAGCATTTAGAAAATGTTTAAAAATATATTTAAAATGAGCAAAAATAGGCAGTTGTCATTAAAAAATGTTAAGAAAGAGAGAGAGTGAACAGGAAAGAGGGAAATCAGTGGATCCTGAGGAAGGTGGAATAGGTAGGGAGAGCAGAATAAAGAGGGAGTGGTGAAGAAGGTCATACAAAAGCCAGCTTGAACAAGTGAGTCTTCAGCTGCTTTTTAAAGGAGACCACTGAGTCCACTGATCTCAGGCTCAGGGGGAGAGAGTTCCAGAGTCTGGGGGCCACAGCAGCAAATGATCTGTCACCTTTGGTCTTTAGCCTGGTGCTGCACAACCAATAGGCTTTGATCACTGGACCTCAGGGACCTGCTGGGGGTGTAGGGACTATTAAGATCACCAATGTAAGATGGTGCGTGTCCATGTAAGGCCCTATAGACCAGAACCAGGATCTTGAAATGAACCCTGAAGTTGACTGGCAGCCAGTGAAGCTGGAGGAGAAGCGGGGTGATGTGGGTGTATTTGGAGGACTTGGTCAGAAGCCGAGCACAGGCATTCTGAACCATCTGTAGACAGTTCAGGGAGGTTCTGCTCAGACACGTGAAAAGAGAGTTACAGTAGTCTAAGCGTGAGGAGATGAAGGTGTGGATAACTGTCTCAAGTTATGAGCGGGACAGAATGTGACTCAGCTTAGCAACGTTCCTGCGATGGAAGAAGGAAGAGCGAACAAGAGAACTGACATGAGAATCCAGGGTGAGAGCTGGGTCAAAGGTCACGCCAAGATTCCTGACAGAAGGTTTGGTGTGAGAAGCAAGCTGACCAAGAGAGTATCTGACTTTGGGAACCAGCTTGTCTGGGGCACAGATGAGGATCTCAGTCTTATCTTCATTCAGCTGTTGAAAGCTCCCAGCCATCCAGGTTTTGATAGAGTCTAAGCAGGTGTGTAACAGCTGCAGCTTAGACATCTCATGGGGCATAAATGAGATGTACATGTCGGATGTCATCTGCATAAAGATGGTAGGAGATTCCTTTGAAGGAGCTCAGGATGTGCTGAAGAGGAAGCAGATCGAGGAGGAAGAGCAGAGGCCCCAGCACAGAACCTTGTGGGACACCATGGGTAAGGGAGGTGGTGGAGGACCTAAACTTGGAGAGGGCCACAGAAAAGGAGCGCTCAGAAAGATAAGAGAAGAACCACTCCAGAGCAGATCCTGATAGGCCTACCCAGTCTCTCAGCCTCTCCAGTAGCAGGTGATGGTCAACAGTGTCAAAGGCTGCAGTCAGCTCCAGCAGGACCAGAACAGAACAGTCCCCTGCATCACTGTGAGTCAGAAGGTCATTAGAGACCCCAAGAAGAGCTGTTTCAGTAGAATGAGCTCTACGAAAACCTGACTGTAAGCAATCATAGATGTTATGTTCATCAAGAGCAGCTGTGAGTTGTTTAGCTACAACCTTTTCCAAGATCTTGGAGATGAACGGAAGATGGGTCTGAAGCTGCTATGAAGAGAGGGGTCAAGACTCGGTTTTTTAAGAAGCGGGTGGATTACAGAGTTCTGAAAGTAAGCAGGGACCTGACCAGAGAAGCATTAATTATAGAGACTAGTACTCTTAGGTTATGCTCATTAGAGCTAATAATATCAGATAAAAAAGTGGATTTTGCCTTTTTTTACAGCCATTTGATAGGAACACCATGCAGACCTCATGTCTTCAAATGAGGGCTGTGACCTAGAGTTCTTCCACTTCTGCTCACATTTCCTGCATTAGGTGAAGATTCTCTGTCATCCTGGACATGATCATCCTGAGCTTTAATATAAAAACAGCTGGACATTTCTGGTCATCTTGAAGACGTTTTTCTTCTCATCCTAGAGGCTTCACATTGGTTGTGAGTAGAAGGCTGTGAGTTATGGTCAGAAATAAACACACTAACGGTCTTCGTTTAGTTTCTCTTTTGAAAACGTTTTAGTCTAAACAAAGGTGATGTTATTGTTCATAGAATTAAAATTCAAGTCAAAGTAGGACCTGTGGTTAGTTGGCTCATTTGAAAAATGTAATGTTTTTGACCTTGAAAGAATCAGGAATCGTTAGGAACTGGAATTGAAACAGGGGAATCGTTCAAATTCAAATTATGCCTGTTACGGTTGCCAGTCTGGCCTGGGAAGAGTAGGAGCCAGGATCACCCAGCTCTGGTGAATCAGCCTGACACCGCCGCTCATTCTCCTCTCTCCCAGGCTGCTGAGGAGCACAGCTGAGCTGAATCTCACTGATCACCAACACCTGTATAAAAAGGCTGTGCCTTCAGCAGTCTGGGAGGCAGCAGTGCAGGGGTTCTGCTGTCCTCCCGGTTTTGTTTGTTTTCAACCCCTTTCGTTTAGATTTGTTTGGATTCGTTTGAGTTTTAAACTGTGGTAGTTTTTAACTCTTGGAGATAAGTTTGGGATGATCCAGTGGGATCCTTTGATGTTTATGTTCGGTTTTAAGGTTAACTGTTTGTGCAATTTTACTGACCTCGGTTTTAAACACCTTTCGTTGTGGTAAAGCTTTTAAAATAAGTCTTTAACAGGTGTTTTAGTCAGTGGATTGTTTTGGAACTTTTGTCAACTTCAGGATTTTAAAACACCTTCTGTTCGGTTAAGCTTTTAATACAAGTTTAACCAGGTGTTTTATAGTTGATAATTTGCTGTGTAATGTTAACCTTTTAGTAGGACTGCAACAAACGATTATTTGGATAATCGATGAATCGGATGGGGTCTCGACACGATTAATCGATTAATCGGATTACATGGGGAAATTTTTAAAAACTGCTAGGGAAACGTTATTTCTCTCCTTCCTTCACTTTATTTAACACAACATTATTAGAAAACAGTTCAATAGCAGAAAAACAACATGCCATCCCCTAAATTGTCTTATAAGGTGTATAGACAGAGACCCTAAGCTACATCTATCTGTGACCTAAAATGCTTGGTCCAAGTTAAACAGCTTAAGGGCAATTCTCATCTGTTTTGTTTGATCTCATCTGTAGACATTTATTATAACTGGGGATGTCAAACAACTAATTTTTAAATGTAATTAAACATAGGCTGTGAATTAATCAAAATTGATCACTATTTCCAAAAATGACTGAAAAAATAAGTTGTCACACACTCCATGGAAACTTTCAGAGAATCCACAAATAGTGGCTTTTAAACGGTTTTGTTACTTTTTGCAAGTTTAGAAAAGAAGCAGATGAGACATCATGTCTGATCATTTAGTTTTTCATCTGATAATATTAGAACATGTCAGTAATGTCTGAGGGGCTTTTATAAACACTGTATAACTAATACTCCTGGAGAGGGTATGAATTACACAGAGGCTTCTGGGGAGCCCAGTTATGGGGGGGGGGGGGGGGGCATTTTGCCTTGCCCCCAAAATGTCTTGAAACGGCCCTGGGTGTGTGACTGAGTGTTGAAGGTGATCTGAATAGTATCAAATTTATAAATATTACATGTGTGTAACTTATTGTTTTATAGGTAAAAACGTGTAGTGGAGATAAATCTATCTACATTTTACTTTTCAACACTTTGTTTTGTTTTCTTGTTTTTATTTAACTATTTTCCTGTCCTGTCTGTCTCTCATCTTCCTGCATCTCCTCTTAATTCTCCAGAAAAACTGCTGCCTGGATTCTTACTTTTTCACCTCATCAGTTACTTCTGAGCAGATCAAAGGGATCTCCTGACCGCAAAGCGCAGAGCGCGTTTTCGATGCTGCGTGAGGTGAAATCACCGCAGCACAGGTGATGAGCTCCGCAGTAGCAGAGCGCTGCAGGCACAAATAAGACAGAAAATAGAGAACATGTGCAGACATGAACGATCGTGTGCTAATTATAGTTTTTTGGTTGCGCCACTTTGAGAATGGACCGTGCGCTGGAAGCAGCAGCCTGGATCGCTGCGCAACAATGCGCTGTGCCGCTCTCTGCTCAAAAGAGTCCAAAAATGATATAATATAGAAAACTTTTTTCCGGCTCCCCGGATGTGTAGGATGTCCAGCTCCCCCATAATTCGATCCCTGCTCCTGGATGAAAAGCCGGACATTTTCATCAATACAAGAACCCGCAGTCCGGACGCGCCGGACAGAGAGTGAAAAGTGGACACGTCCGGGGAAAACGGAACGTACGGTCACCATAGTCCTCATAAAGCGGGGAATTATAGATACAGTATTTTGCTCGTGCCCTGGGCCCTTTAGAGTTCATGGGCCCTGGGCAATTGCCCAGTTAATCCGGCCTTGGGCGGAACCGGTTCGCAGCAGCGCGAGTCCCCCCCGCTCATCTAATAAGCGTCACGCTCACGACTTTAGACTCTTTTTTTTTTACGAGTTTAGGGCATGTCTAGCCTGTGTAATAATCCGGGACTTGGATGAATCACTTTTGAAAAGTTTTTATTTACCCGGACACAGAGTTCTCTCCTTCCTCGCTGATGATCCCGACATGCTTGCGTTTACCGCTGCATCATCCCGTGCCATGCTAAGTCTGACCTAAACGTTGCAGGTAACGAATGTCTTCGCCTGATTTAACTGAAAATGCTCCCAAACTTAAAAAGTTTTTACTTTTTTGACTCTCGCTGCTTCTGCCATGTTCCTCTTCCAAACACCTGCCGGCTCTCCCTCGCGCTGATCTGTCTGCGCGCAACGGCGGGCGGGAAGGGGGGGCGCGCTTTTGGAAGAGTTGTGCGACACAACGAATCGATGACACAATTCGTTGCCAACGCTTTTAGTAATCGATTTTCATCGAATTTATCGATTTGTTGTTGCAGCCCTACCTTTTAGAGAGATGTTTGCTTGTGTTTTTAATACCTTTTTGTTACTAATGAACCCATTTTAAACTCCTCCGCCAGTTCTTATGTTATCCCCATCCTTCACATTTTTACAAGACCTGTCGGGGACGTAATAAGTGGGGTCTCGTCCGGGATTTTTTATTTTAACATCAGACCGTGAAGGAATTCAAAAATCCCCTGGTGGTGGTATTTTAATGGTGTTTTATTTGTTTTAAATGTTTTAAGCAGCAGATGGATTCATGGATCACTGGCGGGTGAATCTGGAGGTCCCGCCCCCGCAGGAGGATCCAGCCAAGCAGGAGAAGAGGATTAAAACCGTGGATCCAGATATGACCCCCACAGGCAGGCTCAGATGTTGCACCTAGCGGGTTAGTGTTGGTGATTTGGTTCACCATCTAGGGAGCATCCCAGGAAGGGCAGGGGCTAACCCCCCTCTCTTTGCTGGTTGGTATGTGCATCTGCACATGTGCTTAATCTGCCCGCCCGCGACGTGCATGAAGATTAGGGATTTTAAATAGCCTGATTTGTTATCTGGGGCTCTCTTGTTTTAATCCTCCAGTGTCTTCATTCCTCAGAGTCTTCGTCCCCTTTGCCCTTCGAGAGTCTTCGCCCCTTCGCGAGTCTTCGCCCCTTCGCGAGTCTTTGCCCCTTCGCGAGTCTTCGCCCCTTCGCGAGTCTTTGCCCCTTCGAGTCTTTGCCCCTTCGCGAGTCTTCGCCCCTTCGCGAGTCTTCGCCCCTTCGCGAGTCTTCGTCCCTTCGACAGTCTTCGTCCCTTCGAGAGTCTTTGCCCCGTCGAGAGTCTTTGTCCCTTTGCCCCTTCGAGAGTCTTCGTCCCTTCGCCCCTTTGAGAGACTTCGGCCCTTCGAGAGACTTCGTCCCTTCACCCCTTCGAGAGTCTTTGCCCCTTCGAGAGTTTTCGTCCCTTCGCCCCTTCGAGAGTCTTCGTCCCTTCGAGAGTCTTCGTCCTTTCGCCCCTTCGAGAGTCTTCGCCCCTTCGTCCCTTCGAGAGTCTTCGCCCCTTCGAGAGTCTTCGCCCCTTCGAGAGTCTTCGCCCCTTCGAGAGTCTTCACCCCTTCGAGAGTCTTCGTCCCTTCGAGAGTCTTCGTCCCTTCGAGAGTCCTCGTCCCTTCGAGAGTCTTCGCCCCTTCGAGAGTCTTCGCCCCTTCGAGAGTCTTCGCCCCTTCGAGAGTCTTCGTCCCTTCGAGAGTCTTCGCCCCTTCGAGAGTCTTCGTCCCTTCGAGAGTCTTCGTCCCTTCGAGAGACTTCGTTCCTTCGAGAGACTTCGGCCCTTCGAGAGATTTCGTCCCTTCACCCCTTCGAGAGTCTTTGCCCCTTCGAGAGTTTTCGTCCCTTCGCCCCTTCGAGAGTCTTCGCCCCTTCGTCCCTTCGAGAGTCTTCGCCCCTTCGAGAGTCTTCGTCCCTTCGAGAGTCTTCGTCCCTTCGAGAGTCCTCGTCCCTTCGAGAGTCCTCGTCCCTTCGAGAGTCCTCGTCCCTTCGAGAGTCCTCGCCCCTTCGAGAGTCTTCGCCCCTTCGAGAGTCTTCGTCCCTTCGAGAGTCTTCGTCCCTTCGAGAGTCTTAGCCCCTTCGAGAGTCTTCGCCCCTTCGAGAGTCTTCGCCCCTTCGAGAGTCTTCGCCCCTTCGAGAGTCTTCGTCCCTTCGAGAGTCTTTGTCCCTTCGCCCCTTTCAGAGTCTTTGTCCCTTCGCCCCTTTCAGAGTCTTTGTCCCTTCGCCCCTTTCAGAGTCTTTGTCCCTTCGCCCCTTTCAGAGTCTTTGTCCCTTCGCCCCTTTCAGAGTCTTTGTCCCTTCGCCCCTTTCAGAGTCTTTGTCCCTTCGCCCCTTTCAGAGTCTTTGTCCCTTCGCCCCTTTCAGAGTCTTCGTCCCCTCATCCCTGAGAATCCTGTGTTCCCTCATCCTCCAGAGTTTTTTTTTCAAGAAAAAGTTTTAAAAGTTAGGTTTAGTGTGTTTAGTTTTTTTTACTAACTTTTATTCTTTTTCTTTCATTTATGTGTGGGGGTGTAACGGTTGCCAGTCTGGCCAGGGAAGAGCAGGAGCCAGGATCACCCAGCTCTGGTGAATCAGCCTGACACTGCCGCTCATTCTCCTCTCTCCCAGGCTGCTGAGACAGTCTCTGCTCAGAGAAACGAATAAATATGCCTGAGAAAAATGATCAGGGATCATCATATATTTTTAAACATTTTATGAGACTAATTCACACTCATGTTACAGCCCCCTGTATTTGGGCTGATGAGTTTATCTCCCTCTGTTCATCCTGTGAGGTGAACCCCATGATCCAGCTAAATTCCCCCACCAGAGAGAGCCATTATCTGGAACCCTTTGGCCTGCTGCTGCTCCCCACAGGGCAGCTGGTGCACATCAGCTGATTAAGAGGTCTGCACAAACAGTTGAAAAGCCAGACTGAGAGGAGCTGGAGAGAGAAGCGCAGTGAATCGAGAGGTTTTGAAGGTTTTGATTACTTTATTTGTTCTTGTTTTCTTTTTGTTTGGTTATCCTATTCAGATAAACAGGAGGGATTATGTTATGTTTATTATTAACTGAATGTATTATTCTATGCCTGAAAGCACACACACACACACACACACACACACACACACACACACACACACACACACACACACACACACACACACACACAGACAGTCTTATCTTTATTATAAATAAACTCTGAGAGCAGAAACCTTTCTCCACACTCATCATGACTAAATGATTTAGGTTTCTTCTGGACTTTCCTGCACGAGTCTACATGTTGCTTCACTCTAACACATTTCTTATGAACCAAACAGCCTGAAGACCTTATTGCTGGATGACTTGTCTCCCTCACGTGTCTCTGGAGAGACCACTTGTGAAGAACTTGTTGACAGACTTACCATCTGACTCAGAAGACCTGCTCTCATTCCAGTCATCATCTTCATCTCCAGTTTCAGACCCAGAGTCTGACAGCTCAGAGTCCAGATTCACGCCATCATCATCATCATCTCCACTAACTTCAGTCTCTGAAGAATCAGATGTTTGTTCATGAGGGTTCAGATCTGGGTTCCTGCTAGTTCCTGCTCCTCCACCAGTTTCTGCTGCCATCTGGTCAGCTGAGCTGCTGGTTGGAACATCTCTGTCTTCTATTTGCTGCTGATGAAGCTGTGAGACCAGAGGTTTCTCTTCATCATCCTCACTCTTTATAGAAACAGCAGTAACAGGAAACCCGACAGCTTCAGTCTCCTCCTTCAAACAGAGATGCTCTCCCTCCAGACTGGTCCAGAGCTCCTCCTGTTCCTCCTTTATGTGGAGGTGTTCTGGGTCCTGCTGGTCCACACCAGCACTCTGTTCTTCAGGAGCTTCTTCCTTAACCAGCACCAGCTGTGGAACATCTGTAGGAAACACAGACACATGATGTTACAGACCACCATACCTTTATATTTACACCATGAGTGATACTGGCTACATGATGTGGGAAAAAGGAACAAGAACATGAACTTCATTTAGATAAAAACAGATTTCTACTTTAGGAACAATAAAAACTTCCATCACAATCAGCGTGTTTGTTTCTGACCAGAACTTCTAAGCCTCCTACTCACAACCCAAGCTTTAGATCTGAAGCTGATGTGAGGAGAAACGTCTCCAAGATAAAATCAGCAACTATTCAGTCAAAAGGAAAATGAATAAACACTTAGATGTAGCTGCTGTCAGTAACAATCTTTCACTTTTAAGCTCTCAGCAGGCTAGAGCACTACAAAGCAAAGGAATCTTACTAATTAGCATTTTGGGAGATTCAATGTTGTTATATGTATAAATACATTTACAGTGAGGCAAAAAAGTATTTAGTCAGCCACCGATTGTGCAAGTTCTCCCTCTTAAAATGATGACAGAGATCAGTAATTTACATCATAAGTACATTTCAACTGTGAGAGACAGAATGTGAAAAAGAAATCCATGAATTCACATGGCAGGATTTTTAAAGAATTTATTTGCTAGCAACCTGCTAACTAAAGCTAATTGACTTTGGCCAGCCACATGAGTTCATTTTAATGGATGTTAATGGTAATTCTGCTAACAGAAGGGAACAAATAATTATTTTTGTTTTATTTTTCCAAATGAATGTGAATATTGTGGATCTTAAACATCAATTTTGTTGATTATCATATTGTTATTGTGTCATTTTTGTATTACTCTATGGTTACATGCTAATCATAAGCCTTGTTAAAAAAAACTGGTTAAAAACTGGAAAAAAAAGATTCAAACTATTAGTTACGCGAGTTAAAAACTGTTTCATGTATTGCCAAAATGTATT
The DNA here is from genome assembly GCF_043380555.1 of Nothobranchius furzeri. NCBI lineage: Eukaryota > Metazoa > Chordata > Actinopteri > Cyprinodontiformes > Nothobranchiidae > Nothobranchius > Nothobranchius furzeri. The sequence continues at coordinate 92,282,983 of NC_091742.1, read as the reverse complement.
TTGAGAAAACAAATGTACATGCATGTAAATGGTTACTATGGTAATTTGAAGGATGAAGAAAGAAAAGATTGTAAAAGCTATAGCTGTGAGAATAAGAGATGAGAATTTTATTTAGCTGTAAACAATAATTGCATTATTGTTGTGCAGGCTAGGTTTTTATGCTCGGTACGGGACTGAAGTGGATTGGAGTCCTGGATTCTCTCCGGATGGAGATGGCGAGCCTGTGCCCGAACTGAACTGAATCCCGATCAGGAGAACATCATTCTTCTATACTGAGCCAACATTCCAGTGGTAACCACTCAGACCACTGAACCTGAGTTTTACAAGACCGAGGAGACATTCTTTTTGACTAGACTACGACCAAATAGAAGACTGACTTTGAGCTCAACCTGACTAGGTTTACTGATATAGGGGGAAAGGCCTAATTGTTTAATTATATGTCTATTGCAGCTGCAGTATTATTGTTCTATTTTCATATTTCTATATAAAATTACAAATCTGTTGCAACTGTGTTCTTTTGCTCATTCTTTGGATCCAGCTATTCCATTTCCCACTCACTGGTAATTTGTAAGGTAATCCTGTTGGACCTAGAGTCTGGCCTATTTATTATTATTATTGAATAAGTGGTAACTTCATCTGACGCCAGGGTTACAATAGACTGACAATATATTCATTCATCCACCAGTACCTGTGTCCATGCTGTCCAGGTCCAGGTGGTGAAGAACACACGATGAATCAGTCCCAGCTGATGGATGATCCTGAAGTGGTAGCAGGTTTTCTTTAGCCGTGTTTAGCTAACAGCTGCAATAGAAACAAAGCAGGAGAGCTGATTAAGATGCTGCTTCAGAACAACGCAGGAGATTAAAGATCCAACGCTTTGGTTCTGGCCAAAGGAACAGCAGCAGATCCAGAGGGCAGGAAGTCTAGAGAAAAGCTTTTCTCACCCACAACCTGATTCTGGAGCTCCGATTGTCACGAAGACCGCAGAATATCTTCTCTGGTTCTGGAAAGAACTCCACCAAGTTGTTGAGGAGGAGAAGAAAGTTTCCACAGCCTGGTGAGAAGATTTCTGCAGCAGCAGTTAGTCGCTTTAGCTGATCAACTCTCCCAGAGACTGAAGTGAAGACATTTTTACTGCAGAGCCTCAAATATTCTCCTCACACACCAGAACAACAACAAGCTAGCTCTGCTAGCAGCTTCCGGTTTCTGCTACTTCCGGTGGTCGGTGACCAGCGTAAAGGTGCACTACCGCCACCTGCTGGAGCAGAATAAAACACACCTGGCTCTCACATAACTTCCGCTGGTGGTTTTTTAGACAAAATATTTGTCGTAATTTTTTTTTAACGGTTTCGTCAAAAGCCCCGAAAAAACAAGTACACTACATTTTGCTATACACACACACACACACACACACACACACACACACACACACACACACACACACACAGTTTGATGGAGGGATTTCTATCCAATCAGTGAGAACAGGACGTGCACATTGATTGGACGAGGTTTTTCTAGGCTTGTATGTTTCAATTGGGATTAAAATTATTCTTTATTTTGAAAAAAGAAAAAAGTTTCTTTTTAGATGATAGCAGTATGTGAGGTATCTCAATGACAAAACTCTAACATGAGACTGTGCTCTAACCTGTCACATAACGAGCTAAATGAAATTCAAACATTTGAAATGGACCGTATGACAGCTTCTAACGTTGGCCCTGCCCTGCTTTACCTCTAAATTACAGTTCCTTTATTCGTGTCCATCCTAGAGCTCCTCTCTGACTTTTAAAGTTAGCAGAGTTCATCCTTGGTAGGGTTATTTGGGTTATTTATTTAGCACATACATTGAGCAGTTACATTTGTTGTATTCTTTCAAATTTCACAACATTACAACAACAATGCTCAAATGGGGTAGGCTGAAGCAATGAAGCTTATGTGCACCTACCCCACATTACAATATTCACTCACTCATTTAACCCTTCACGACTAAAATCAGTTTGTTCATTCCAGTCCTCCTAAATAACCCTCCAATCATCCAACTGGAATCCTTAAGGGTCCCGAAACGTCCATCCTGTCAGAACAGGCCTTGGGAGCCCAGGTGTTACTAGAACTAATGGTGTCTCCTCACCAGCGTGAGCCTCCAAACTGTGAAGGTTGGTCTCCAAACATGAACTTTAAATTCATGCCTTTCTCCTCTTGTAGCACTTTAACATGTTTTAAAAGGCTTGTATCATGATAAGTTACACCTCCCAGACCAAAGATAGGTCCATATAAGATAAAATATTATAAACACTATAGAGACGTCATTATTTATGAAATAGAAGTTATTTTCCTTTTCCTGAGCCATTACTTCAGCCAAGATATAGGATACATGGATTTGATGAAACCATGCTGTCTCATGCAATCCTATATGCGTAACACACACACACACACACACACACACACACACACACACACACACACACACACACACACACACACACACACACACACACACACACACACACACACACACACACACACACACACACACAATGGGTTCCTTTGGGGTACACACAGCCACATGCCCAAAGCCCTGACACCTAAAGCACATGAAAGGAGGTTCCTCAAATGCCCTAACTGGGTAGATGAGCAAGCCCAAAATGACACGAGCAGGGAGCTCCACCGTGTCAAAAGTTATCAACAGTGAAGTGGATCCATGGGCGTCAAACCCCAGACGCTGAACAGCCACCATTGCCGGCCCACTCAGGAAGTCAAACACATCAGGCTCAGAAACGTTGTTTGATATACCGTATACCACCTCCTTAACCAAAGCACCAGAACACAATTCAGTAACAGTCCCCCCCACCCCCATAAACACCTCAAGTTTCAGTGCTTTGAGGCACTGGGCCTTCGTCCAACATACCACTGTCAACAGCCCACTAAACATAACCATAGCATCAAGAACATCCCCTATCACCGCACACAGCTCCCTGGTCACAGCGAATGGGTTAGAGGTTGCAAAACGCACACCTGCCTCCGCCCTGATGAAGACCTCAAAGCTGCCCTCCTGAAGCCTGTGCATCTTCACCTGCGCATCCCAATCTCCGTCCAAAGTATCACTGCTTCCCCCACGGTCTCTCTTACCAGCCCCCGACCCAGCCGAATGAACGGCCACACTAGTCTTTCCCGCTCCCTTCTTCCTCATCCATCACCACAAATGAGGCCGATGCAGAGTGAAGTCGGGCCACCATCTTACCGGGCCCATACAGACCGTCGGCCGACCACCGAACAACCCCCTCAGCCAACGCAAATCCGGAGCACAAGCCACAACCCGATGTTCACTCTGCCGGGATCCTTCTCCGGCTCTCTGTCTCTGTTTGCTCGGGTTTCTTGCAGCATTTGTGAGTCACAATCAGCAGTTTTGTGCAATTGCATTTTCTCATTTGTGCATGTGGTAAGGACAAACAAACAAACAAACAAACAAAGGTTTGAATTAGTTATTCTCTAAATGTGATGGATTAAATGGTGCAAAATCATTAAAGCAGAAATTCCACATTTTGTAACTTGCTGTAAATCATTTGTGTAACTGCAATGAAGAATGTGTGAAGTGTAATAGTAGTTTTGCATCTGTGAGTGACAGTAAAATAGGCAAGTTATTTTTTTCATACACAAGTATGTAGACGTGTCTTGCCCCATTTGTTCTGGATCAACTGGGCCAAAACTGTAACTGTAAGAATTTTTTGATGTGTGACTCAGCGAATACAATTTGTGTACTTGTACCAAAAATTCTGAATAAGTGAAGCAGTCGTTTTGTATCAGTGAAAGACAGGATTTTTCTAGATTTGTCTCATTGATTTCAAGTTCACAGTGACGAAACACAAATCTGTTTGCACCATATATTGCTGATCAACTGGGGCAAAAGTGTAACTGTAGCAATTTTTTGATGTGTGACTCAGCGAATACAATTTGTGTACTTGTACCAAAGATTTTGATCAAGTGCAGCTGTTGTTTTGAATCTGTGAAAGATAGAAATTTTCTCTGTGCTTTCAAGTTCCCAGGTTCGAGACACAAATATGTTTGCACCATATCTTTTGGATATACTGGGGCAAAACTGTAACTGTAGGTTTTTTTTTTATGTGTGGCTCAAAATTTTCAAATTAGTGTACTTGTACCTATGATTTTGAGTAAGTGTAGCTGTTGTTTTCTACCTGTGATAAAAAGACAAATGTTATTGCACCACATTTACCTTAAAGACAGAAAGAAAACAATCTTTTATATAGTAACTCTCAAGATAAAAATCACGAGGCTCTTTGCTGCTAAATGAAATATCCGGGACCTTCCATGGACATCATCCTAAAATCATTCTTTTATTTATTTATTTATTATTATTTTTTATTTTTTTTTTCATCCCTCGATTCTAAATGACACTTCTGGAAATAGATGGGCGTGACTTTAGGCTCCCTTTGTAGCGGTCACACTTTATAGCGTGACGACTGCAAATGAGTTATGACCAATAAGATGTGATGATTCCATATAAATATGAAATATCAACCTGATTGATCTTTGAATGTTTAATCAGAAGATTATAGTTACTTTTACTTGTTCAGGGATCATGAACACACTTTGTATTAATTCAGACAGAGTCAGGTATGTAGTTAAAAAGGAATTTTATTTTTTTCTAAACTAATGATTATACATGACAAGATATGAATAATGAGCAAAAAAAGCTGCAGCACAGAAATGTGAGCTCACCCCAACTACACTGAGAGAGTCGGAGGAGGACAGAAAGACCCAGCTTACCTGGACCCAGCAGCCAGGTCCAGGTGGACAGAGCAGAACCGGACCAGACCAGTCCACCTGAGGCCAGCAGCAGCTTTCAAGCTACCACCAGGCAATTCTAGGATACACTATCGGCCACTAGGCCCGGAAGCCCAGGATCTACTAAACACTAACAACTAAAAAGGAAAAATACCAGCAACCAGCATCTGGGTAAGCCACAGGCTACAGGCAGCAACTCAAGCAACTGGGCTACAGGCCTCAACACAAGCTACCAGCTACAAGGAAACAGGTTGAGCTATTGTGTAGAGGTCTGGGGAAATACGTACAAAAGTCATTTACAAACAATAACGACAATGCAAAAAAAGGCTATCAGATTAATAACAAATGCAGGATATTGGGATCACACAAATGAACTTTTTATTAAAACACGGACAATGAAGTTCCAGGAATTGGTTCAACACAAAACAGCATAAATAGTATATAAAGTAAGAAATAAATTAATACCTGATAAAATACAGAAACTGTTAACAGAGAGAGAAGGAGAACACAACTTGAGAGGGATACTAAATTTAAAGATACAAAATGTTAGAACAATATTAAAAAGTATGTGTATCACAATAATAGGGGTTAAATTATGAAACAGTTTAGAAGAAGAAATTAAAGTAAGTACAAATATAAACCTGTTTAAAATGAATTATGAAAAACATATACTAAATAAGTATAGAGAGGAAAATAGATGATTTATGTGTTTATCATTTATTCTAAAGAAAGGAAAGTTTGAGTATGAATTGTAAAAAGATGTGTTTTTATTTTGTTTTTTCCCGTATGGTTTGGTTGTTTGGGTGATTTGTACTATCTGTTGTTTTAATGTGGTTTTGTGTTACATTTGGTACAGTAATACTAAGTAAAGAATAATTTGCATAAAAGGGGTAGGGACATATTGTCACACCCTGTCCTGTCTCCCCGTTTTGGTTCAGCCTTGTGTCTCGTTAATTGCTCCCACCTGCCTCTCGTTTCCCAATCACCTTAGCTCCCTGCCCTCGTGTATTTAAGCCCCTTCTGTTCTGTGTCTTGTGTCGGTCCATTGTTTCATTGTCCAGCGTGTCTCAGAATAAATCAGTGTAAGAAAATCCTACCTGTCTGCCTGTTTCCTCCCCGGTCTGGATCCTCGCCTCGCCTCACCTCGGCTTCATTCACCGGCACGCGTGACAGAATGGACCGACCCGTTAAAGGATCCAGCGGGGAGGTTCTTCCATGGGAGTACCTGCTCTGGTGGCTTACCCCGACCCACCAGCCGGCTTCTCCTTCTCCAGCCCCAGCTCCGCCTCGCCGCCGCCTTCCCCGACCGTCAGCCTCGGTGATCTTCGCCGCCCTTCCGGAACCGGATGGGAGTTTGGATCGGGAGACGCTCCTGGATCGCTCCGGCTTCGAGGGCACGAGGCTGGCTGTCTGTTCCCCTGGAGTCGGTCCACGGCTTGGGGAAAGATGCTGGACTCCACCGCGATCCGGTGTCCCGGGACGGAGCTGTGAGTTCGCTGCTGCCCCTGCCCGGCGCAGCAGTTTGGACACACCCCCGGCCAGACCAGCAGTCCCATCTCCTGCCGAATCAGCGCCTCCGTCATCTCCAGAGGGAGGAGCGTTGGCCGCAGCCCAGCTGACCGAGCTTGTCAGTCTCCCGGCGGAGCTTGGCCGGTTCCGCCAGCTCATCAACTCCCAGGAATCCCGCCTGGACGCTCTATCCTCCTCTTCTCACCCAGCAAAGCTCGCCGGTCTCTGGGCTGAGCTGGCCCAGCTCCATCGGGCCCTCAGCCTCCGGAAGCTTCAGCTGGACAGTTTGTCCTCCCTGCTCTCTCCGTTCCCAGCACCGCCGGTTCACACGCAGCCTGTCCAGGCAGCCCCTCCTGCAGCTGCTCCGCCTCGCCTCCACTCCAGACGTCAACGGATCCGGCCCAGAAGCAGACGGGTCGGGCCCAGAAGCAGACGGTTCAGGCCCAGAAGCAGACGGTACCGGCCCAGAAGCAGACGGGACCGGACCAGAAGCAGACGGTTCCGGTTCCGGTCCAGAGGCCGGCGGTCCAGAGGTCGACGGTCCAGAAGTCGATGGTCCAGAAGTCGAAGGACCAGAAGCCGACGCCCCCGGAATAGAAGCCGACACCCCCGGACCATAAGCAGACAGTTCCGGTTCCAGTCCAGAGGCCGGCGGTCCAGAGGTCGACGGTCCAGAAGTCGAAGGACCAGAAGTCGACGCTCCCGGACCAGAAGCCGACGCCCATGGACCAAAAGTCGATGGTGGTCGACGCCCTGTCCTGTCCTGTGGTCGACGCCTCCTCGTGTTCTGAAGTCGACGTCTCCTCGTGTTCTGAAGTGGACCCCTCCTCGTGTTCTGAAAACGACCCCTCCTCGTGTTCTGAAGTCGACGCCCCCTTGTGTTCTGAAGTCGACGCCCCCTCGTGTTCTAAAGTCGATGCCCCCTCGGGTTCTGAAGTCGACACCTCTACCTGTCCAAGGGTCGACGCCTCTACCTGTCCAAGGGTCGACGCCTCATCTGAAGTCGACGCCTCATCTGAAGTCGACGCCTCAACTGAAGTCGACACCTCATCTGAAGTCGACGCTCGTTCCACTCCAGAGGTCGATGCTCGTTCCACTCCAGAGGTCGACGCTCGTTCCACTCCAGAGGTCGACGCTCCCTCTGGTCCGACGTCTCCGCCGTCTCCGGTTCCAGTGGTGGTTCTGGAGGTCGCACCGTATCTGGTCCAGCCCTTCCACGAGGCTCCGATCCAGCCCGTCCAAGGGGCTCTGTCTCCGGTTCAGCCTGCAGAGACTTTGTCACCGGCCCAGCCTGCAGAGACTTTGTCACCTGCCCAGCCTGCAGAGCTCCTCCTCTGCCGCAGATGCAGGCCTCCAAGGGCCCGTCGCCTCCTCCTCTGCTGCAGACGCAGGCCTCCAAGGGCCAGTCGCCTCCTCCTCTGCTGCAGACGCAGGCTTCAAAGGGCCCGTCGCCTCCTCCACGGCCGCAGACCCAGGCCCCCAAGAGCCAGTCGTCGCCTCCTCTGCCCCAGGCGCAGGCCCCCGGACTTTGCTGGTTCCTGCCTCCTCTTCATTGGGCCCTCGGTTCCTCTTGGCCCTCCCTCCGGGTCCCCCTCCTCCCGCCCTACATACAGTATACATACCAAGTAGTGTTTCTTCACTGTTGGATCCTGTGCTGCCTGACCAGCCAATGCTTGTGCAAAGAGAGGAGGACAAGAGGACGTACAATGCACAGAACTACAACAGACGCCATCGGGCAAAGCTGCTAAGTGAAGTGTTGCGTGATGATCGGGTGTGCGCGACAGATGTAAAGACACCAGGTATTTTGAACCAAAAACATTACTCACTCAGGTCTTATAGGGTGGACTTGTCACAGGGACTCGTTTGCATTTGATTCCTTTGCCCTTACCTGAGTTATCTTGCCTCAGCTGATGTTGTTTGGTTGCTGCCAGTGGACACGTCAGGACTGTGGGGTGTGTTAGTGTGTGGGAGAGGGGAGTGTGAATACAAGGTTGAGCTCCAGTTCACGGCACACAGTTGTCCCGTGTCTACTAGTTCAAGTAGAACACAACAGAGGAGGCCGGATCCATGCCATGTCTCACTGTTGGCTCCATTACTGTTTTAAGGGTTTTAGTCCAGACGTTTTAATAGGTGAAAGCAAGAGTACTTGTAGGCTTTTAAAACAGACGAGGGACCCCAGTGCTGGCTCCCTCTTAGCTCCGTATGGTCAGTGGACCTTTGTGTTGGTATGTTTGAGAATTTTTGAGATGTGTTTTAATTGAGAATCCCCATTTTAAACATGTAACCACGAGCCTTTTTAACACTGTTATTTAGTAAGTAAATAAGTAGTAACTTTATTTGTATAGCACCTCTCACACACAAAAAGGTCACAAAGTGCTTCACAAGTTAAAAGGCAACAACATATAAATACAGTAAAATACAGCCACAATATACATAGTGTCAAATACAACCAATCCGAATGAGACTAAGTTTAAAATGCCTGGAGAAACAAATGGGTTTTAAGATTGCTCTTAAAAACATCAACTGAGTCGATTGAGCGTAAAGACAGAGGTAGCTCATTCCAGAGCCTAGGAGCGACGGCCTGGAATGAGCGATCTCCTCATGTCTTGAACTGAGTACGTGGGACCATTAAAAGGTTTTGATCCAGTGATCTCAGCCTGCGAGAAGGCGTGTAAGGGCAGAGCATGTCTCGAACATACAATGGAGCCAGACCATGCAGCGCTCTGAAAGTCAGCACAAGAATTTTAAAATTGATGCGAGATGAGATTGGAAGCCAATGAAGAGCTTTTAAAATGGGGGTAATGTGGGCCCTTCTGTTGTCACGGGTCAGAATTCTAGCTGCACAATTCTGGACTTGTTGTAAGCGGGACAGCTCTTTTTTGTTTAGACAAGAAAATAAACTATTACAGTAGTCTAAACGGGATGATGTAAATGCATGAATAATCAACTCAAGATCAACTTTAGACACCATTGTTCTGAGTTTAGAAATTTCTCTCAAGTGGTAAAAACAGTTTCTAGTTGACTGCTTTGAGTGATGTTCAAGAGACATTCCCTTGTCAAAGAAAACTCCAAGATTTCTAAGGGTAGGTTTTACAGACAAACTCAGATCACCTAACTGCTGGTGAATCCCTGGAACAGCATTATCGGGGGCAATCACCAGTACTTCAGTTTCGTCTGAGTTCAGCCGTAAGGCTGATGTCAGTGTTGCCAACTCAGCGACTTTGTCACTGTTCCTAACGACTTTTGGACCCCCCTCAACGACTTTTTTTTCCAAAAAGCGCCTAGCGACAAACTTAGCGACATTTCTCAGGACCCGTTGCTACTTTCTGTAGAACTTTCATGTAGATATTCCACACAGATTAGCAACAAATAAACCGTTTGCACTCTGAACCGTTCTTCTGGGAGTAAGGAAAGAGAATGATAATCTGCGCATGTGCACGAGGACTGACCAATCATAAAACGTTTTCGGCCGGTCTGATTCGCTGAAGACAGAGTACAGCTGCAGAGCAGGAGACCGCCTATTTACGTCTGCTGCTTTCATATTGCTGCAGGCTCACGCTTCTACTAGAGACGGCGCGGGCATCAACCTGCCATCTCTGGTTCTGCAGCCATCAGACACTTTGGTTTTTCCTGCATTTGGCAAATACAGTCATCGGGAGTTTCAACTACCGTCCCGTTTACACACGCAGCTCTGTGGCTCATCTGAATTTCCTTCAGTGACACAGGGATGGTTATACTTTGAGACACCCGCTCCCTTTTGCTCGGTGCGCCGTTATTATCACGATGGAGAGAATACACAACAGAGAAGTAGAGAAACTATGAGGTGTAAAAAAACAGCTTTTTAGGAAAATGTCTGTGAGAATGAGGAGAGCAGGAGGTCTGAGTTAAATCCTACAACAGAACTGTTTGGATCACCACACCATATCTGTCTTAATGCCACTTTATTGGTAGTTTTGGAATTTATTGTACACATCAAAGCAATTTGGGCCATTTTAATCATACTAATTAATAACTTTAACGTATAACATAGTTTTTATTTTCCTCCCTTTTAGTCCTACTATATATATATATATATTTTTTTTTAGATGCTATGGGGAAAACGAACGCTAATGTGGCGTGATGATGTCATCAATATGTAAATTAGCACGTGACGTCATCTGGCGACATCTAGTGACTTTTGGGGGAACTTCAGCTACTGTCAGTCAAAAACAGTTGGCAACACTGGCTGATGTTACAAGCCATCTTCCCAAGCTAGCCTCACTGTTATAAAGATATTACCATCTCAGGGTTGACTTGTATTTCTATTTGTGTGTGGGCGTGATATCAGCCGCTCTTTAAACTGCCTGCACGCCGTAGGAGCTAATAAGCAATCACCAATAACCTAGACTCTGATTCTGGCAACACAAACTGTTTGAAGCTCAAGGAAGACTCAGTTCAACCACAAACACACCCTCAGTCACCTGTGGCTTATGTGTGCTCAGGTTAATGACTTTATACTGACTAGCCCAAGCACCTTAGAGTGGGATAAAATGTAACCAGCTTCTCACCTTTTCCGGTTACCCGATAATTCAATTCAGTTCAATTCAAGTTTATTTATATAGCGCCAAATCACGACAAGAGTCGTCTCAAGGCACTTCACATAATAAACATTCCAATTCACAGTTCATTAAGCCAATCAGAAATAATGTTTCCTATATAAGGAACCCAGCAAATTGCATCAAGTCACTGACTAGTGTCAGTGACTATACAGCAATCCTCATACTAAGCAAGCATGCAGCGAAAGTGGAGAGGAAAACTCCCTTTTAACAGGAAGAAACCTCCAGAGAATCCTGGCTCAGTATAAGCAGCCATCCTCCACGACTGGGGACAGATGGAGGCCCCAGACAAAGTTGCTCCTTTTAGTTTCTCACAATAAGAAACCAAGGTTTTTATTCAAAAAAGATGAAAAAAGAGTAATCCAAACAGAATAACCCCAACGCAGCGGGTAAAGATCCTTTTACAGATCACAAGGCACAAAAAACCCCCAATCACACAGCCTCGAACTCTCTCGAACTCCACCTTTTATCTCTGCCTCCCCCTTCCTCCTTGTCTCCTGCCTTCTTCTGCTGTCGTCTCCATGGCACCTCTTCCTGTTCATGAAGCACAATGTCCGGTCCTTGCTGGTAACATGAGCTTGCTCCTCTCAGCGTCTTCTGCAGGCTCCCATTTGTTGTCCTTAGGGATTACATCATCTCTTCTTGTGGTCATCAGTCAGCAGGGGGAGTTTGGTGGACACCCCCTCCCTTTTCTTCTTCGGTCCAGGGGTTCGACTGGTTATTTCCAACATCACCTAGACAAGATGTCTCATTTATATTTTTCTAGTGGTCGGACCAGTTCCACAGAGGATAAAAAATAACATGCATCTTTACTCCCTACATCTGGTCAGGTCAATACAGGTTACCGTAAATCCTCTAATACAGGCCGGTATTCAGTTAGAGGCCGGGTCTCCAATTTTGGCCGGTGTCGGAGTCAGCGGAGGTGAATAATGGCCGGTCTCTTATTGTGGCCGGGTGGAATGTGGTAACAAGCAAGTACGGGGGGCGGTTGCGTCATCGTCTCACTTTTGATTTGCCAGTGATAGACAGCGAGGGTAACTTTAACCGTGTGGAGACGAAGAGGAGGCGAAAATTTGATATCAAGTTCAAAGAAAACATGCTGATTATGCTGCAGAACACTCTGGGGAGCAGTAGCAGGGGTTGTATGAACTAGTCAACTTCACTATAGTGCAGGGGTCGGCAACCTGTTCCCATCAAAGAGCCATTATTACCCGTTTCCCACAGTAAAGAAAACACCGCAGCAGCTGCAGCGTTGTGGGAGGGGCCTACCATCAGACAGCAGAGAGCTGCTCACAACAGGTGACAGCAGCCGGTACCGGTCGCTCGTGTACGTCAAAGTTATCTTACATAAGAAGATAATCAATACAACGATTTACAAAAAATGGATCCAGAAGTTGTAGCCCGTCTCTGCCTACAATATTTTGATATTTTTCACCCTGTTGGTGGTTTTACTGAGCAGGTGCCACTTTTGTCATACGTTTCTTTTTAAAACATGTTTAGACTGTTCAGAATACAAATCCAGGCTCTGTCACGTTTGATTGTTGTAATTAAACTTTGTAAGTGGGGAAGGTCAGAAAAGGATCCGATCAATTTGTTTTTCCCTCATTTACAGTGACGGAGATAACGGCGCAGTGCGCCTGGCTCTGGTGTTAATCACGTTAAATTATATCTATTTGCAACAATTTTCACAAGAAAACAAAACCGTTAAAAGCAGGGCTTGTGTTGACCGGACAGTTCCCGTATTTGACCGTTTATTTTGACGGAGAGAGAATTACCCCGACGCATGCAGACGAACTGACACTTTATTCGTTTCGCGCAGATGTAGCTAAATCACTCAAGAAATGATTCTCATCTGAGCTGGACACTGAGCTCAGCGCAGCTCGCTGTCAGCGCGTACGTACGGCGCACAGCGGGCTGAAGATGTGGAGAGGGGCTTGGAGCACGTCGCAGAACCAGAGCGCATGCAGGAAGATTCCTCCGACTGAAGCGAGACTTGTCACTTAGAAAATGTTCCCTGATTATGAAGCTTTGGCTGAATAGCGCTTGTTCCTGTCTCCAATGTGGCGACACATCCAGGAGCTGAGGAGAATCCCAGAATCTCACATCTTCAGCTCATAAAGCGCCTATGATTACGCAACCCGGTCTCACAGTAGACCGGGTTGGAACTGTTCAGGTTTACGCAGACAATGTTTACATTTAGAATTGGCTTACAGATGTAAAATTAATGCAGTAAAATATAAAGCATTTTATTTAAATATCCATTCATTATTTTACAAGCACAGAGAGCCGCATCAGATGGATGGAAGAGTAACAATCAGGTGTCGCCACCTCAAAAACTAATTTAACACGCAATCGTTCATGTCGGTTCATTTCCTTTGATGTTTTCTGCCTTTTATTTGCGCCTGATGCGTTTCGCTGTGGAGCGGGGCGCATCACCTTGTCCTCCGGTGATGCACCGATCACTGATGCGGCCGGCAAGCCATCGAGCACTCCGCTGTTTTTGCGGTCGGTAGATCTTTTAGAACTGCAGTTCAAAGGTAACTCATAAGGTGAATATATATGAACCCAGGTAGCAGTTTCTCTTTAGGATTGAGAGGAGATGCAGGAAGATAATAAACAGACAGGACAGAAAAATAGTCAAATAAAAACAAGTTAGTTTTTGTACCTGGTGGTTGCAACAAACAGACACCATTTAAAGGTAATCAGAAGTGAGGAACAGAAAATGAAATAATTATTTTAATGTTTAGAGCAGCAGGAACACTGAGAGGCTGCAGGCGCATCAGTGAGTTTGCGGCCGCTGCGCAGGGGGAGGGGGGAGATGGCTGAAGCAGAAACTACCGTTGTTAAAAGAAATGTGTTTAACTTTGAAAATGTGGGCGCAATTTTAATTGTCAAAAACTCCAGCGAACCATTAGTTCATTTTGCTCAAATAGAAATAGAGGCCTGCCTCTAATACTGGCCCTCCTTCCAATAAAGGCCTGGAGCTTGATGAGCTTGAGTCAAATACAGGCCCAGGCCTGTATTAGAGGATTTACGGTATATCTACAACATTCATTGTCTAACCATATCAGTGTAGTGAAGAAACATCCATGATTTACGACATCACAGTTCAGGCGGCTACTGCCAGGTCACACACACACATTCAGAACAGAAGGTAACAGGCCTTTCAGCTTGGTTTCATACAAACACAGATTGAGATGTAATCCAGAACTGATTTTTATAATTATGCAGGTCTGGAATCGAAATCTGTTCAGCAATTGAACTTTTAGAATTGGAGCTTTGTTTTTTAAAATCTTTATTTATAATAAAAACTGTTTCAATTTCACCAACCTGCACATGCCTCTGTGTTATGTGTCCTTCATGTTTACCAACCGCTGGTCGTAACAGCGCGTGATAAACGAGTCACAATGAAATGAAAAACTAAAAGTCTTTTTGAAGAATCACCGATTATTTCATGACACACTGCTCAATCATTTCACCACTTGTAATGCAATATTCATAATAATTATATTTAGGCTTTTCCCTAAAGGTCAGTGTGGGATTTTCTGCTGAAACCTGTCTGAATCAACTGAAATCCACCAACAAGATAACAGAGAGGCAGGCACCGGAAATTAAATCAGGAATACAAGAAATTCTTGATTACCATCCAGGGAAAACTGCGGCAGATTACCCACACCATCATACTGGCCGCAGGGTTTAGAGTGTGGGGGGGAAAAATGGCGATTTTCACCCCACGTGTTAGTGATGGTGTTACTAATTTTACCGTTAGTGTTAAAGGGTTAAGAGTCTGTTCTCCTGGTTCTGACTGAAGATGCTGATCTATTGTAAAGCAGCGTTTTATATGAGCCTGAAAGGTTTTGGTGAGAAGAATGACATCAATTCTTGCTTTTGCCATCATTTATTAAAAATTATCTTTTAAAAGTGATCTGAACACAACAAAGTTCATCTGATGCATTTATTTACTGATGACATCATCCAGGGCAGGCCTTAGCCTTTGTGGTGCCCCAAGCAGGGTTTCTATTGGGGCCCCCCATACCAACAAGTCAACACCATTCCTAGGCTACACCATTTGTGTAACATGACCACCATCGTTAGCATCTTTCGTAATTAGCTCACACATCATTAAGTTATTATTGTGGATGTTGATTTTAGCTTTACTGGAGCAAAAAAAAAAAAGCGCTAATTTTTAGTTTAAGTGTGGTACATTAATTCAACAGTTTGAAAGAAACATCAGCAGACAAACACTGAATTTACAGTTAAAAGAAGTTAGGATTACTATTTTTTGTTCTTAAAATTTGAAACGTGTAAAATGTGCTGCACTTCAAAATAAAACCAATTGACACTACAGAAACTAATATAGAAAAATGTTATTTTTTCTCACGTGAAATATTAGTTTTTATTAGTTAGTTATTAAAACATTTTTTTCTCATGTCATCTTGGTGCTCTTGGGGGCCGCCTGGTGGTGTGGGGGCCCAAAGCAGTCACTTAAGTCTTATATGCCTTGGGCTGCCTCTGACATCATCACACAAATAGCAAATTAAAGAAGCCTCCAGGAGTCCTCTGTTCTCACTCATCTGATGACTGTTATGTGTTTGTTGGTCTGAAGGATCTTCAGGGACTGTCTGGGACAACAGTGAGACAGAGTGTCCTCTGGACCGCAACACCATCAGTCCTGTCCAACATAGTCCAGAGCACAGCTGTGATGAGGTCATGCTGTCATAACAACAATAACATGTCACCATGACGACTATTACAGCATCTTTGTGCCAACATAGCAACAGTTGCTAAGGTCTGTCAGCATCATCACATTTACATGTTGTCAGAGTTGATCTTCACAAACATGTAACGTACCAAAAGGGTCAATTTTTCACCATCTACAATGACCAACATAGTGACCTTTCATCTACAGCATAAATACACTTTCTATTTGGACTTCCAGAACCAGAAGGTTCTGTTCAGTGCGTGTTTACATACAGAAGACAAAACATCCAGACAAACATTCTCTCCCAAGGTTCCTGCACTCTCTGTGAAAGCCAGACGTCAACATTCTTCACTCTGAATAAGTGAAGACTCCCTGATTTTATAGTTATAAGTTAAATAATCATATGTGATTAATGAACAAGATCTTTAAATGAAATGTTTGAATAACCTGTGCTTAAATCAATGAATTTGAAATGAATACTGTTCTTACAATGATCCATTTATATCACAAATCACCATGTGTTTGATTTAACAAATTAATCATTGTTTACACTCATACACCTCACAGAAGAGTTTTAAGACATTCTCATTCACAGTAGGGCTGCAGCTATCGAATATTTTTGTAATCGAGTACTCTATCGAATCTTTTTTTCGATTAATCGAGTACTCTAATAAATTACCCTTTTGTGTTTGTAAACCATTATATCAAATAGCATGTTATAATTATGAAAGACCTCTTAAAATGAGCAAGCAATTGCCAGTTATTCTTCAAGTTTTATTCAAAATTAGTTTTCAAAACTTCAGCACTTCAACTTTACTTCACAGTAAACAAATGCCTGTGCAAAAAATAAGTATACAACCTGAGCTTATTTTCCCCTCGTGCGAGAATCTGCTAGCCTGCAAGCCAGAGGATAACTGTTGAAGTAGCGCTGCGAGCGGCTGCGGCCCAAACAGAACCAGAACCGCTCACGGCGCATGCACAAACAGCTCGCCGGCTGTTTCCCTATTAACACACGTCCGTTTTAATTTCTACACTTTTTTCTCACACACTAACAAGGATTGTCGAGAAAGCATGTTTGCCGTGGTTTTGTCAAATTATACTGATCACAAAACATTTATTTACTTTCTTTCGTTTTCCTCCGCCACTCATAAATACCCGTGTCCTCCTGCAGAAACCCCGAGGGACAACGGACATCAATAACACAATAAAAAGTCCGACGTGTTGTGTAAAACTGCTATTTTTTAGCACATTTTAAGTCAGACGTGTTGCTACCAGACGTATGGTGTGAGCTAAAACTGAGTGCTACAAACAAAAAAGTCGCACAGCATCTGCAGAATATATAGAAATACAGGCTAAAAAGCATGATCTTGTAGAGGCTCTGAGTCCGCTTGCAGAAGTGACATTTACACGTGCTGCAGCACGGAGGATGTGGTGTTGTGGTAGGCTAAATCCATTTTACAGTATTTATACTGGACTACGTTTTCCACCTTACGACGTGAAAAATGGTCCCACACCTTTGACATTTTCTGTCTTTTTCGCACTCCACCGAGGTCAACGTTGTCCGCCATGGCTTAAGAGAAAGTTAAGTTACGTTCGCTACTCGCGTGTGCATTCAGCCCAGTGGGCATGTGCGTCACTTATTTCGGTCCGGGTGAAACATGACCCCGGGCGATTGCAAAGCCCTGAATTAATTAAATATGAATTTAACGAATCCTCGAGGCAGAGAATTTGACTCGAGGATTTTTTGTACTCGAATTATTCGAGGTACTCGAGGAATCGTTTCAGCCCTAATTCACAGTGTTAAAAACATCTTTGTATCTGAGGAGGGCGTGGCTTTCTGAAGGATGTTGGTAAATACTCAGAAACGTGTCAATTTCTGATTGGCCAGACTTGGCCAGAAATCATAACAAAGTAGTTTAATAAAACAAAAATTATTTCCCGAGTAATTCACTTTCTCACTGACCCTCGAACCAGCCAAATTGGGAAAGAAGCATCTCTTTTGAAACAATCACCTTTGACCTTAAGTCAAAATCTTTCTGTGACGCTGCAAGTGATTACAGACACAACGGCTCTTTTCAGAGCTACTTCAACTCTCAGACATCCACCTTGGACACCTAACCTGCAGACCCCGGGTTGCATCTCATGGCCAGGGAAGCTGAACTCAGAGGAAGCTACTAATCTCTGAGAATTGTGGTTTCAACGTCCAGTGACCTCACCACTCTGACCGCAACCCTCTGGACCGCCGGGAGCAACTCATACCAGGGTATCGTAAGCCTGCATACTGGAGTCTGATGAGGTTTTTATCAATAAACAACTCTCTAGTTTATAACAAACAACAAACTCTTTTACACCCAGATTTCACAATTTCTCTCAGATACAAAGAACGGTTGCTACAACATCTAGCTTCCACCACACCACCTCCCATTATTCATATCTTGTCATGTATCATTAGTTTAGGAAAAATAATGAAATTCATTTTATAAACTATATACTGACTCTGTCTGAATTAATACGAAGTGTGTTTATGGTCCCTGAATAAGCACAGAACCCTAGAATCTTCTGATTAAACATTCAAAGATCAGATTGATATTTCATATTTGTATGGAATATCACATCTTATTGGTCATAATTAATGTTTTAAATGCTACAAACATCTAACATAATCTACGATAGAAGAAATCAGGCTCTGATGTTCAGAGTGACCCACTTACAGAGAAACACACATCTGTCTCTCTGGAATGAGCTGCCGCTCATTATTCGACCGTCACCATCGCTGCAGGTTTTTAAGAGAAGACTCGTTTTTATCGTCTAGTTTTCTGTGATGGGTAAATAAAATTTGAATGATTTGACATTTGATGGGTTCTGATCTGAACAGGGAGAGACTGAAGATCAAGAATCAACAAGAAATGACATAAAACCTGCAACCTGATGAGGAAATCATCTGACCGACTACAAATCATTCTGGAACAGAAGAACAGAACACACTCATAACACCTGAATGATGGAGGTGTAGAACTGGCTGGCTGGTCAAACTGTAGCGTTGTGGTGTATGCTCTTTTATGAAAGAGGAACCATTCTACATGTTAATTTGTGATATTAATTTTATTAAATTAATAACCAAATTGTATAGTTTTAAGAAGACTCAAAGGTTGTTTTCATCGATAAACTGTCGATAATATCCGTGGGTCTGTGTTTCAGTTCAATGAAGAAACCAGTTTGACAATTAAAAGTTTTAATTCTTCAAAGTAAACTAATGATTTTGAAATTGACAAACAGGAAATAACAATCAACATTGGCAACTTTGTGGGACAATATTTAACAGTTGATATGCTGTTCTTGCTCAAATAGACCTTGTGTTGGAGGTGCTGAAGGTTGAGAGTGATATGATGTGATTATGGATGCGTGTGTGCAAAGTGTAGTGAGAATTGAACATGAGGTGAGATGAATGCGTGTGTGCATCTGATTTTGCTTCAGGAAGAAACAGGTGTCTGAGTGAAAAGTGATGGTTTGAATAAACTTAGGTTTAGTTGGAAAAGCATCAAAACGCTATCTGTCGTGTTCTGCCTCACCGAAAATCGGACCCCCTGTTGGACCCGGGACGTCACCTTAGGATGATGTTTCATCCAGGGCACCTTGGCTGGCAAAGAAGACAAAGATGCGCCGCGAACCGGTCCAGAGTTGCCCTTGGTACACGTTGATGGTAAAGCGTTTTGTCGATGCGCTTTCTTAAGTTAATTCACTCAGAAATCAAAGACTCTGTATGAGTCTGCGTTAGAAGTTGCGATTCAGCTATTCTGTCTGGCTGACAGGAACAGCGTGAGGGGGGAAGAAACTAGCCAACCGGCTCTGTCCCCCCTTTCGGTTTCTTCAGGTCCTCTCTCTTTCGTTGTCAAGCACGAACTGAAAACATAAGACTGAAACTTACCAAAAGCCTTTCTCTTCTCAAAGCAAACGTGTGCGTCAGCAAATGTGTTTTGGAGTTTACTGTGAGAATCTGTGTGTGGGTGTGTTTGAGTGTGTGTGTGTGCTTGAGTGTGTGTGAAGGTCGCTAACAAACATCCTCAAACATTATTTAAGTATGGATTCATTAATCCATTATAATTACACAAAGCATAAGAATCATTCATTTGATTAAACACATTTATAATGAGCAAAATGATAATAATTATTCTTTAACATTAAAATCAAGAAACAAAGTTTAAGACTTGTTATGACGACATTTATGGGAACAACATCTTCTGTGGGAACAACATCTTCTGGCACGAAGCTGCAGGTGGCAGATGTTATGGTTTCCTCCCAGACTCGCTGGCGTTCAGGTCTTAATCTGTGGGTGAAAGTTCTCAGCGACCCAGCTTTGACCCAGCTGAGTCCAACACCACCTTTGTGACAGAAAACCCGTATTTCCTCACGTTACAACTGTTTGAGATATTGCTTGGCAGCAGCTCAGGATGAGTATAAAAAGAGCAGCTAGGGGTAGAGAGGACACAGTCGTTGGAGAGAGTCGACAGGAGAGAGACAGGAGAGACAGGAGAGAGACAGAGCAGAGGTCCTCTGGACGGAGGATGACGAGATGGAGGGGCTTTAGTCTGAGTCTTGAAAAAGTAGTGCAAGACTTAGAGTTGGCGCAAGTCAACTAGTTATTCTTAGTTGGTTTCAGGGTTAGCATTCTCCTTGGGGGAACTGATTAGTCTCATATCTACCTATTTTATGTATTTTTTAATCTTGTAATAAAATTTTTGGAAAAAGAATCCACACTCCTGATTCTTAAAGGTCCACTATAACGCTGCACGTGGGGGCCCCGATCCGAGATTATAGGAGAGGTAAGCATATCTTAATTACAGGTTCCTGAATTTTCAGGATTTGCTTTGGTTTGTGACAGGTTGAGAAAAGAAACCTTAGGTAAGGAAGCTAGTCTTCCCCTCACCCGCGAGTAACGAGACATCCTAAGGATTTATAAGCCAAAACATTAGTAGATTAAAATGGGCTCTGTTTTGCAAGTGTGAAAAAGTCTCTGCCAGCGCGGGAAGGAACCATTTCAAAGGATGGATTAATTAGATTAATTGATAAATCCATGTTAGCCTGATCAACTAGCAGGAATCAATTATTTAGTTGCCACCACACACATGGCTGACAGAGGCGCAAATTAATCCTAATATGACCCAAAGAATTGTCAGTCTGGATGAACTCCACTGAACTTCCGCCTTAGAATTAAAAATCATTAAATAACAGGAGAAATAAAAAGGGAAGTGTGCTATCACAAAAGAACAAGTACGGCATATCATTTTCACCTTAAAATAGGAAACTAGTTCTAATTAGGGAGTCCAAACCAGGGTCTTATACAATAAAACTCACCGACGCCCCACGAACCCTGAGAAAGCAGCGCAGTCTGAGATTCTAACGGAACCAGGTTCTAACGGAACCGACAGAAAAAGACACGCTCGCTACACTGGTACAGGCACTAAGCCTGCTTAGAATAGCAAAATGCTATTGTAGGAGAATGGAGTCTCCACAGAGCCACATTGCAATTTATGACATCTTGACAACAGACCCAGCTGTCTCTCCACAGCCTTTACGGTGGGATTTCTTCTTAGGGGCTCCAAATGAATGAAGACACATTATTTTTAAACTGCAGTTATTACAACATTGTATGCTACTATTTTATATACAGATAAATTGTTTAAAGCAGACACCACCGGTATCTAACAGCTTTAAATTGCAGTGGGTTGTGTACTACAACCATCATGTGCCTGTTATCTAGTCTGTTTCTTAAATACAGGGGGTATAACAGTTTTTTCTTAATCTTTAAGTAATATTTTTTTGTATTCAGCATTCATGAATGAATATCTCAATGTTTGGTTAAGGTCTGAGTTTAAAAAACAAAGGAGATTTGAAAAAGAAAATCAAAAGAAGAGGTGGCTCAAGGGCCAAGTAAGGACTTGATCAATGGTAGTTGAGCAGAGGCACAAGACTAACGTTACGGTTGTAAAAAAACTAAATAGTACATTTGGAAGTACTGTTGTTAAATAAATCCCTCGAGCATTTTGTGGATGCTCGTATGTCTCTTTAAATGTGACTTTCGGCTAAATCTTTGTCCACACAGCTCACAGGCAAAGGCTTCTCTCCTGTGTGGACTGTCATGTGTGTGTTTAAATGTGACTTTTGGGTACATCTGTATCCACAAAGTTCACAGGCAAAAGGCTTCTCTCCTGTGTGGACTCGCATGTGTGTGTTTAAATGTGACTTTTGGGTACATCTGTATCCACAAAGCTCACAGGCAAAAGGCTTCTCTCCTGTGTGGACTTTCATGTGATAGTTTAAACTGACCTTTTGGGTACATCTGTATCCACAGAGCTCACAGGCAAAAGGCTTATCTCCTGTGTGGACTCTCATGTGATCGTTTAAACTATTTTCATGGCTAAATCTTTTCCGACAGAGCTCACAGCCAAAAGGCTTCTCTCCTGTGTGGACTCTCATGTGTCTGTTTAAACCATGTTTATGGCTAAATCTTTGCCAACAGAGCTCACAGACAAAAGGCTTCTCTCCTGTGTGGACTTTCATGTGATAGTTTAAACTGACCTTTTGGGTACATCTGTATCCACAAAGCTCACAGGCAAAAGGCTTCTCTCCTGTGTGGACTCTCATGTGTGTGTTTAAACTAGCCTTATGGGTACATCTGTATCCACAGAGCTCACAGGCAAAAGGCTTGTCTCCTGTGTGGACTTTCATGTGATAGTTTAAACTGACCTTTTGGGTACATCTGTATCCACAGAGCTCACAGGCAAAAGGCTTCTCTCCTCTGTGGACTCTCATGTGTGTGTTTAAATTATGTTTACGGCTAAATCTTTGTCCACAGAGCTCACAGGCAAAAGGCTTCTGCCCGGTGTGGCCTTTCATATGACGGGTTAAACTGGACGTTTGGCTAAATCTTTTTCCACAGTCCTCACAACTAAATGATTTTGGTTCTTTCTGGACTTTTCTACATGAGCCTCCACGTTGCTTCTCTTTCACACATTTTGTATTAACCGAACACTCTGAAGACTTCACTGCTGAATGACTTGTCACTCTCACATGTTCCTGAAGAGACCACTTGTGGAGGAACCGTATACCACACACAGGGCAGCTAAATGATTTGTTGACGGTCTTAATATCCGACTCTGAACACTTGTTCTCATTACAGCAATGGTCTCCGTTTCCAGCTTCAGGCCCAGAGTCTGAAAGCTCAGAGTCTAGATTCACATCATCTTCATCTTCTCCACTAACTTCAATCTCTGAAGGATCTGATGTCTTTTCATTAGGGTCCAGATCTAGGTTCTTGCTAGTTTCCGCTCCTCCACCAACTTTTGCTGTCATCTGCCCAGCCAGGCTGCTGGTTGGGACACCTCCGTCTTTCATTTGATGGTTGTGGAAACGTAAGAGCAGAGGTTTCTCATCCGTCTCTTCTATCTTCCTTGAAACTGCAGTGAACCAAGCAGAAATATGTAAAAGAAAAATATTCAGTAAAAAGACAAGACAAAAGACCTAGGGGTGTTTTTGCAATCAGTAATATACATAACACATGTTGGGAAACACATTACTATTTATGGTAATGCATTACTTTAACAAATAACTATGAATCTAATGAGTTGCGTTTAAGTCCAGACATCACTATGCGATTGGTAGAAGGAAAAAAATGCTATCTGCAAATTCTGATTTA
The DNA here is from genome assembly GCF_043380555.1 of Nothobranchius furzeri. Lineage (NCBI taxonomy): Eukaryota > Metazoa > Chordata > Actinopteri > Cyprinodontiformes > Nothobranchiidae > Nothobranchius > Nothobranchius furzeri. The sequence continues at coordinate 92,259,687 of NC_091742.1, read as the reverse complement.
CGCCTCTTAGATCCAGTCAAACCAGCCGTCCGTCGCTGAAAGAGGTGAGATTGTAAGGCTCACTGCAGAAATAAAAACACTATGACACGACTCTAAATAAACTAATATTCTCTAGTGCAGAGAGGAGACAACCCATAGAAGCACTGATTTGATCTCATTTCAGAGAAAAGTAGAACAGGTCAGATGCATCTAATAAATAAATTTACTAACATAAACTCAGGAATCTGTTTCTTTGCTTCATTGTTCTGGTGCTGAAAATATCATCAATGCGGATCAAAGGAGATACACAGATGAATGCACCTCTTATTTATTATTTGGAGACTACATATACTGCAGCTGGCAGAGGCAGAGATTTTTTCTATTGATACGTGGAATTTACAGAATCATTTTAAATTTTAATAGGGGAAAACTGCAGGAGGGAGCGGTAAAATACAGGGGGTCCCCAGCAAAAACAAGAAACTTTACGAGTCTGATGAAACCCGCTGGTTTTCCATCAGGCAGTCACGGGGCAGCTCCAACGACCCAGTGGCTGAGCTGGGTCAATGCTATCGAGCTCAGTCCGGTGTCGGTACAAGATCTGCTCGGGTGCAAAATCGGCTCGGGATCCTTCGACTGCCGATGACGTCAAAGTACGGCAAACCCACCCGTAATTCCGTAAGGTTCATGTTCAGCCAATCAACTACTTAAACGTCATTGGCAGTCGACGGACCCCGAGCCGATTTTGCACCCGAGCAGATCTTGTACCGACACCGGCTCGTCCGTGAACGAGCCGAGGCGACGTCGTGCTCTGCTTAAGAAGTGTTATTTTCCCACTTCAGAAGAAGCGTCCAACGTGTCTTTATGCTTTCTCCGAGACATGTCACGTCGCTAAGTTGTTAGCGCCGCGCGCTAACACGTCAATAGTGCAGCATAGCCTGCTGGAGGTTTTAAGGGTTCAGATGAAACACACGACCTCTCAGGCTGCTCATACATCGATCTTAAGTTGTCGCTGTTGCGCTCACACCGTCATACAGTATTAGATGCGGTTAAAGTCAGACATGAAAAAATAAATTTTACATGAATAAGCGATGCTTAGCCTGGTGGTGGTGGTGGTGGTGGGGGGGGACCTGGCCTAATAAGCACTGGAGGAAACCCTGCCAAGATCGTCAACACTCATTTATCTTAATGCTATTGAAAACATTATATCCACTGCTACGTTTCTAATTTTAAACTCCGTAACTTATGCTGTAACTTCACCTTGCCCTGCCTGCTCCTCCTTGCTGCCGCCGGCTGTGATCACAAGCGACAACATAGTAGTTCCCGCTGCTTCTTCGGGAAACAGCGCCCAAAAAAAAAAAAGAAAAGAAAAAAAACTTGGGATCTTGTAGGCGTGGCGGACCGCCAAGACTACGGCTATGTACGGGAAACCCTACAATCTTAACACCATAATTAGACACAACATCCTTTGAATCATATGAGACTGGGTAACTACAGGAGCACCACTTGGTGCAAACATCCACTATTATTAACCTCACGAAGACAACTCAGAGCTAAATCATTAGCTTTAACAGGAGCATAGACCTGACAGTCATCAGCATAAAGAAGAAAGTCAAGCTCATATTTCCTAAAGATGGCCCCAAGAGGGAGCAAATATGAATTGAAAAGCAGAGGACCAGGTACAGAGCCCTGTGGGACCCCATTTTTCAGGGGAGCATCACTTAAGCAGAAGCTACCAATCTTAACAATCACATACCTGTCAGCCAGGTAGGAACTCATCCAGAGGAGTGCTGAACCAGAGACCAAAAAAATTCTCCAGTCGATTGAGAAGTATAACCTGATCAAGAGTCTCAAAAGCAGCGGTCAGATCTAAGAGTAATAAAACGACTGTCACCCACATCAGTATATTGGTAAATATAATTGAAAATTCTCACAAGCGCAGTTTCAGTACTATGCTTTAGTCTAAAAGCTGATTGAAAACTTCTTAAACTTGTTATTATCTAAATGGTCTGACAATACCTTAAAAACGACTTTCTCAAGAACCTTATGTTAAGTACGTTCACCTACACAGCCACTAGATGGCCTCCGCTGCTCCCTCCTCATCTGGTTCCCTTCCCAGCTGTTCCGAATTAGTCATCACCTGGTCAGTGTTAAAAGCGGCTATCTGGCGTCCAGTCAAGGAGAAGGTCCAGAGTAGTGTAGACTCAGTTGAGTTTATACTATTCTCTTCTCCTAGTATCACTTGTTTGGTAAACCACGTATTGTTCATTCGTTTTCGGCTACACACTCATTAGGATTTTGGATTTAGGATTTAGGAATAGACACTTTGGATTCTCGATTTCGGACCGTCTTTGACTTTGACTTTAGATCTCCCTTGAGCTATCCTGCTTATCAGGAAAGCTCTTAATATTTATGGTTATTTAACCCCCAACCCTTTCTGCATTGGCGTTTTCTGTTCTTCCCCTTTTCTCTTGTACATGGCTCCTTTTCGTTTTGTGTGTATATATATATATATATATATATATATTTATTGTCGTAAATAATCTGTTTTGTAATAAAATTCTTGTTTTTAGCGACACAGCACTTTATTATTTCATCTGCACACCAATTTTATTACTCCCCTATCCTCAACTCTCCTAGAGAGTCGGGGACGTAATAACGTGGGGGCTCGTCCAGGATATTCTATTTATTTTCCACTCTTTCCCGAAAATTCAGAAAATTAATTCTGAATTAATATGAAGTGTGTGTTCCTAAGGTCGTATTAAATCAAATATTCAAAGACCAATAAGATTGATCATTTATAATTAGATGGAATATCACATCCTATTGATCATTCAGTAAAAGTAACCACTTCCATCAGCATGGCTCTACACTTCATCTTGCAGCATCTGGACTCCTGGGTACCTACACCAGGATCCTGCCAGAAGCAGAAACAGCTGGAGTTAGCAGGTCAGATCCACGGTGTGTAAAGTCCACTCATGGAGGGAACAGGAAGGGAAACCACTGAAGAACCAGGATAAACAGACCCGAGGAAACATGGACGGAGACACAGTGCTGCCCCGTGGCCAGGCGGGAATGTGGATACGGACCTGTGGCTATTCCAAACACAGGCGCCATCTTGTTAGCGGCCAGAAGCAGAGTATGGGTGGGATGAGGCTGGCCCATACTCTGGAACAGCAGCTGCTATGTGTGGACTCTCATGTGATTTGTTTATTTACATTTGTAGTAAACCTTTCTCCACACTCATCATGACTAAATGATTTAGGTTTCTTCTGGACTTTCCTGCACGAGTCTACATGTTGCTTCACTCTAACACATTTCTTATGAGCCAAACAGCCTGAAGACCTTATTGCTGGATGACTTGTCTCCCTCACGTGTCTCTGGAGAGACCACTTGTGAAGAACTTGTTGACAGACTTACCATCTGACTCAGAACACCTGCTCTCATTCCAGTCATCATCTTCATCTCCAGTTTCAGACCCAGAGTCTGACATCGCAGAGTCTGGATTTACATCATCATCTTCATCATCATCTCCACTAACTTCAGTCTCTGAAGAATCAGATGTTTGTTCATGAGGGTTCAGATCTGGGTTCCTGCTAGTTCCTGCTCCTCCACCAGTTTCTGCTGCCATCTGGTCAGCTGAGCTGCTGGTTGGAACATCTCTGTCTTCTATTTGCTGCTGATGAAGCTGTGAGACCAGAGGTTTCTCTTCATCATTCTCACTCTTTATAGAAACAGCAGTAACAGGAAACCCGACAGCTTCAGTCTCCTCCTTCAAACAGGGATGCTCTCCCTCCAGACTGGTCCAGAGCTCCTCCTGTTCCTCCTTTATGTGGAGGTGTTCTGGGTCCTGCTGGTCCACACCAGCACTCTGTTCTTCAGGAGCTTCTTCTTTAACCAGCGCCAGCTGTGGAACATCTGTAGGAAACACAGACACATGATGTTACAGACCACCATACCTTTATATTTACACCATGAGTGATACTGGCTACATGATGTGGGAAAAAGGAACAAGAACATGAACTTCATTTAGATAAAACAGATTTCTACTTTAGGAACAGGGGTGGACCTTTAAAGCGCCCGAGCGCCAATGGCGCTAAATTTTCTCGTCGGGCGGTAAATACTTGACGACTTACCGCCCGGGTGGCGCCCAAGCCTTATTTGTCATTTACACACCGGCTTTCACCTACATCATGGCCCCGCCCTGTAGGAAGCTGCCGTTTTCGTTTCGCGCGCGTGAACCTGCGCGCCTCTAGCCACGTACTGCACTTGTACGATTCGTGCACTTACTGCACGATTCTAGTTATAGACACGTGAACTATAAGTTCACTATTAAAGACAAAGTGGAACCACGCTAGAAACACACAAGCACGCAGGAAGATCGCGCCACCACAGGGATGGGATTTCTTGATGAAATCTCCGGCAAAACGCTTTAAAACTGGTGAGGAGAGGCGAGACAGTTCGACACGGTATGAAGCAGAGAAGCGTGTGCGTAGGTGGAATGATTCTTGGCGGTTTAAAGAAACGGGAGGCGCAGAGAATGGCCGTTTTCGAGTTGAGCAGCGGCTCGCCTGGAAAACAGACGAGAGCAGACAGAAGCAGCAGGGGGAGTGGCTGAAAGCCGGCGTTTAACGCCGGGGACACACCGGCCGCGGAAGCGCCCGAAGCGAATTGCTCACGAAGTCCGGCCGCTGCTCGCCGCTCCTCAGTTCAGACGCGCCCCATTCGAGGCGCGACTCGGCTCAGCTGTAGTTTTTCCTTTAATTACTTGGTGTCCTCCATTTCCTCAGCTCTTTTCCTCTACGTGTGTGTGTGTGAGTGTGAGTGTGAGTGTGAGAGAGAGAGAGAGAGAGAGAGAGAGAGAGAGAGAGAGAGAGAGAGAGACTATGGTGTGAACCAGTTGTTTCTGCCAGTTGAATCTCTTGGACTTCCCTGCATGTGTAGCTCGGGGGTGACGGTGGATGAAGATATCGCGTTAGCATTCACACTTGTTCAATTTTAATTCTGGTGCGTGTTAGCAGCTGAAACACATCCTCACGTGCTTGTGGATATCATATATTGTACATGAAAACATGACTGTAATAATAAGTAAAGGTTATCAGCTGCAGCTTCAGTGTGCTCATAGGAAACGTGACAAAAGAAAACAAAACACATTTCTCTTTATGGCCTATATAGTTGTCATCATCAACGTAACGTGATTTACAGAATACATGTGACCAACTAACATTTCATGTTCTACCACCGGATGTTTGGATCAAAATATGAACCAATCAGATCTTAGATCAGGTGAGAGCCAGGCGTTTCCCGTCATCCCCTAGGTTTTGCAGCCGGTGGAGAGCAACTGCAGCGCCTTGCTCCAAAATCTGCGGCCGCCTTGATCTCACGAGGTTATCGTTGCCTACGTATGCATGACGTCAGAGCAAGTCGTCGTCAGTTCGGACACAAATCTAACGGGCATGCACTGCTCGCCGATCACCGCTGATCCAATCTGCGCAGAACTGGCTCATCTCGAACACAGTCAATGGCTCGAATACAACAAAGCGGAGTTGGTGATGTACTGCGTTGTATGCCGGAAGTATGTGACGACAAAATCGTGTTTTGTTGAGGGAACAAACAAATTCAAACTTGAATACGTTATTATGTTTGTGAATGTGTACAAAATAAAGGTTTATTACATTTAAAACGGCTGAGTTGTTATTTTGACTCGTTTTGGCAGCTGACCAGCGGGGCCGGTAGATTCTTGGCGGGGCCGGTAAATATTCAGAGTTACCGGCCCGGCTGGCCGGTTAGTTTTGAAGTTAATGCCCACCCCTGAGGAACAATAAAAACTTCCATCACAATCAGCGTGTTTGTTTCTGACCAGAACTTCTAAGCCTCCTACTCACAACCCAAGCTTTAGATCTGAAGCTTATGTGAGGAGAAACGTCTCCAAGATAAAATCAGCAACTATTCAGTCAAAAGGAAAATGAATTAAAGCTGCAAGCAGCGTCGTTCGGCCCTCGCAGCTCCGCGCCGCTCCGGCCTGGCCGGCAGCCCGGGGCACCTGGGCACGTCTGGCAGAACAGAAATGTCAACCACCCCGACACCAGAAACCGCGAATGGCCTCCTAGTCCGCACCTCACCCTGACTCAGCATCCGCTCTGAGCTCACCATTAAATTGAATTGTAAGGTTACGGCGTTACGCCAGAATGCGCCATGGCATCAAAGCCCCTCCTTTCTGGAAAGCTATCAGATCTGAATGGTCATTATAGCATCATGAAGACAGTGCATGACCTTAGTGTCATGTTGACTAAATTAGAGGGGACAAATATGGGCATTTCAGCATAAAAAAATTACTTCCTGTGGTCAAGGGGCGGGGCTTAGGTGATGTCAGCTGTCCACATTGTCATTGTTTACAGATATGGTCAATGATCACACAGACAAAGTTCGAAAAAGATCTGATCATGCACATGGGAGTTATTAAATCAAGTAAAGTATTGGCGAAAGGTCAAAGTTTGAGGCTTAGCCACGCCCACACCTTTCAACTTTTGAAAAATCCGACGGTTGAATTTTTCCCCCTACGCCTTAAGAGTATATAGCAGACGTCTGAAGGCGATTGGTGAAAAGGGCGACGGAGCATCACTCTCCAAACAACGTGTGTGAAAACCACTAAATCGAGTACTTGGACCAAAATGGCCGACTTCCTGTGCGACTTTGCACTTGGCTCCAAGAGACTTTTTTGTAGGTCCTGAGACACCACATTAGTGTACCAAATTTCGTAATCCTCAGTCAAAGCATGGCTTGGGGCTATCAATTTAAATGGTCCTAGGGGGCGCTATTTAAGGATATAGGCCACGCCCACAAACTTCAGCTCTCTATTTCTCTTGGGGGTCAGACTAGGATCACTCACCAGAAGTTTCGTAGCGATATCACGATAACTGAAGAAATGAGAGGCAAACGTATTTCCATGGCGTGATGGCGATTTTCGCCATGCTCCCAAAGCCCCGCCTTTTTTTGAAACCTGCCAGTACTGGATACCAAGTGACCTCAACTCGTCTACTGCTATTTGCCAGAGATTCCTGTTGATTGGGTAAAAGGAGTCCAATAGGGAGATGTGAAAATAAAGAGTGGCGTGGCGAAAGGTCAAAGTTTGAGGCTTAGCCACGCCCACACCTTTCAACTTTTGAAAAATCCGATGGTTGAATTTTTTTCCCCCATGTCTTAAGATTAAATAGCAGAAGCTTGAAGGCGATTGGTGAAAAGGGCGACGGAGCATCACTCTCCAAACAACGTGTGCGAAAACCACTAAATCGCGTACTTGGACCAAAATGGCCGACTTCCTGTGCGACTTTGTGCTTGGGTCCAAGAGACTTTTTTGTAGGTCCTGCTACACCACATTAGTGTACCAAATTTCGTAATCCTCAGTCAAAGCATGGCTTGGGGCTTTCAGTTTAAATGGTCCTAGGGGGCGCTATTTAAGAGAATAGGCCACGCCCACAAACTTCAGCTGTCTATATTTCTTGGGGGTCAGAGTAGGATCACTCACCAGAAGTTTCGTAGTGATATCACGATAACTGAAGAAATGAGAGGCAAACGTATTTCCATGGCGTGATGGCGATTTTCGCCATGCTCCCAAAGCCCCGCCTTTTTTCAAAACCTGCCATTACTAGAGACCAAGTAACCTCAAGTTGTCTACTGCTGCTTGCCACAGAATCCTGGTGATTGGGTCAAAGGAGTCCAGTAGGGAGCTGTGAAAAAAAGAGTGGCGTGGCGACAGGTCAAAGTTTGAGGCTTAGCCACGCCCACACCTTTCAACTTTTGAAAAATCCGACGGTTGAATTTTTTCCCCTATGTCTTAAGAGTATATAGCACAAGTTTGAAGGAGATTGGTGAAAAGGGCGACGGAGCATCACTCTCCAAACAACGTGTGCGAAAACCACTAAATCGCGTACTTGGACCAAAATGGCCGACTTCCTGTGCGACTTTGCACTTGGCTCCAAGAGACTTTTTTGTAGGTCCTGAGACACCACATTAGTGTACCAAATTTCGTAATCCTCAGTCAAAGCATGGCTTGGGGCTGACAGTTTTAATGGTCCTAGAGGGCGCTATTTCAGAAAACAGGCCACGCCCACCGGATGTTGACATCAGATTTTTTGAGGGGCCAGACTAGGATCACTCACAAGAAGTTTCGTGACGATATCTTTAGAAATGACTAAATGGGAGGCAAACGTAAGGCCACGGCGGTACGTCTGACTTCGCCGCACCGCCACAGCCCCGCCCTCTGCCGAAAACTCCCATAAAGTGACGCCAAGCAACCCCAACTTGTCTTGAGTTAACAGCTACAAATTTTTGGTGATTAAGTGAAATGGGGCAATTTGGGACCTTTCACAGTAAAACTTGACCTTTTTGCTCCTGAGGGGGCGGGGCTTGTGTGATGTCATCATCCGACCATTCAATTTACTTTGTGGTGGATGAAGAATGACCACAGAAAATTTGGTAACTCTATTCCATTCAGTTATGAAGTCATAGCAATTTAAATTTTTTTGGCGAGTAGTCAAACTTCGAGGCCTGGCCCCGCCCCTTCAACATATACGAAAAGTCAGAATCCTTGTCTCATTTTGTTCACCCATCCCTTCTGAACAATTTTACACAGTTTTTGAGATGATCGTGCGAAAAATGATCGAGCAATCCAATCAGAAACGGACCCTAAAAACGGCAAAAAAGGCAAAAAATCGCCATTTCAACCCAAAATGGCCGACTTCCTGTTTGATATTGACCATGCTTGCAAGAGACTTTTCTGTGCGAACTGTTGAGTACTACAAGTGTACCAAATTTCATAACTGTACGATAAACTAAGCTTTATGGAGAGGGGTTTTTTTCACTTTGTAGGGGGCGCTGTTCAGCCATTTTCTTAGCGATTTTTTTGGGACCTTTAAAATATCAAATTTTTCACCAGGCCTGACAAGTTTGCAAAATATTGTGAGTTTTGGGGTATGCTAAGGTCCCCAAAAAGCCGTTCAAAGGGGCACGAGAATAATAAAAAAAGAATAATAAACAGAGCAAAAACAAGAGGCCTTCGCAGCGCTTTCGCTGCTCGGGCCTAATAAACACTTAGATGTAGCTGCTGTCAGTAACAATCTTTCACTTTTAAGCTCTCAGCAGGCTAAAGCACTACAAAGCAAAGGAATCTTACTAATTAGCATTTTGGGAGATTTAGTGTTGTCATATGTTGATGTGGCACACCTGTGAGGTGGGATGGATTATCTCAGCAAAGCAGAAGTGCTCACTATCACACATTTACACTGAATTGTGAACAATGTTTGAGAGAAATGGTAATATTGTGTATCTGGAATGAATTTTAGATCTTTAAGTCTATCTCATGAAAAATCGGAGCAGAAATAAAGGTGTTGCATTTATATTGTTGAGTACATACATACATACATACATACATACGTATGTATGTATGTTTGTATGTATGTAACGGCATGAAGGTTCTCTGATTTGTGCCACAGGTCACATTTGCCCAGCTGGGTCAAGCTAGGTCAAACAGTACTTTGAATCCACAGATTAAACCCAAGGAGCCAAGATGTCTGCTCAAGATTATAACATCATCTGCTGTTCCATCCCAGAAGAAGTACACTTCAAGCCATAATGATAATAATTAGATACTAATTAATAAACTCATTGTTTATTACTGTTTAATATAATCATCATAACATGGTCACTTGGTTCATTATAAAGGTATTTTAATTACATGAAATGGTTATTATGCTTTGGGTATAATAATGATTAATTATAATGATTATAAAGATGTGTTCAGCAAAGAAGACCTTCACATTATCCAGCTAACACAGAGTTCAGATAACAATAACTGCATCACATGTTTTTGACGCATGACCAAGCTTTCTTCCGGGGAGAGCGGGAGTGGTCTGAGAGTTTGGTAAAACTAACCATCACAGATTTCACGTCGAGTTCTGAACAAGACATCATCCTGAGGAGCCAGGGATGGCCGCCCTGAACCTCTGCCGAGCTGTTCAGTCACATCGACAAGAATGGCTAAAGAACAAACGAACCGTAGTGGGCGGAGCCTGTTGTTTTCTACTCATTGTATTATTTTTCAGCGTTTTATTGTGATTCCTTTCGTGACCTCGGTCTGTGACACGTGCTGTATGAATAAACTTGGTTCTTCTTCCACCACAGAGAAAGGCTGCTCTTCCAGCATCATGAACTTCCTTATGGTTCGGTTATTAGCTGAGCCTTCTGACGATCATACAGACGGGTGTTGGTGAGCGTAGCTGCGTCTGACTGGGAGGTGTTTATCTCTGCAGCGATCCCTGGAAACTCACCTCACTCCACCCAGACTTTGTTCTTTACGTCGTATTAAACCAGCTGTAATCAGCTTCCCCAGGAGCTGAAGCTGTTCATTGCAGGACTCAAAGCTTACATCACTCTCGCAGATGGCTGTGTCTCAATTCAGGGTCTGCATCCTTCGAAGGACCCAGCCCACCCCGCCGACGTGGGCTGGGTCCTCCGTCGGCCGGGTAGACCGGATGTTAACGGCTGTGAATTTGGACAGGCCTAGCCTTCATGAAATCCCGCCTCTCCCTCGGCGAACGTTCCGTCGCCTAGCAACCGTGGAACCGCTGAGCAGAAGGGAGAAGGAACTTTTAAAGATGGAGCTCAAAGTTTTATTTAGCTTTTTAATTATTTCCTTGACTGTTGGAGAGCTAATTCGGAGAAAATACTTTCGACAAGCTGAGCCTGAGCAAAGATGTGATAATAGTTTTTAATACTTTCTAAGGGTCTTCATTTGACCAAAACCGATTTATCACCTTTTAAGACTTTAAGACCCAGCGGGATACCCTCTAGTAAACAATTCTCATTTGTAAACAAAAATAAAATTCAAGAGTTTAATGCAGAACTGATTTTATTTAGATATTTCTTTTATATGTATGTTTAATCTTTCTTAACCATTTTTTCTGTCTAAAGTTCTCCCTTCTCTCCTGTGCCCTCATCTGCTCTGCCTCCCTCTGCAGCCTCATGTCCTCCCTGATCAGCTCCAGAAGCTGGTCATCGCTGGCACCTTCCCCTGGATGCCCATTTTCTCCAGAATAGTCTTAACAAACATGTAAGAAAAAAAAACAGGAAGAGAAAAGAGGACAACGGGTTATTCCTTTCATGGTTTCGTAGAAAAAAATAAACTCGAACGAGTTTTTAAAATATGAGATGTTATTGTACCTCCATGCCACAGCCGCCAAATACTTTGCTCCAGTGATCATGTGGTCCATCTCCGCCCTAAGCTTAATAAATTCCCTGGTTTTCTCTTGTACCTAAAATACAAACTTCTATTAAAATCAGGGGGAAAACGTAGCGGGAGAAGTACGACACGGAGCGGCTGAACATACGAGCGGAGACCGCAATACAAACACTTTTACTGAAACATTTCTAACCAAAATAACGTTCATGTATCACAAAAAGTCCTTAACCTAACAGTTTTCAAGTTTATACTTACGTTTATATGCACAATCCTCTCCGACAGCTCCCGCTTCACTGTCCACCATTGTTTTTAAGTTTTTCTGCCGGCCGGCCCGCAAGGCATCATGGGAAATGCTACCTATTGAAGGATACACCCGACCCATCCTAGCCTGGCAAGCCAGACTAAATAAATGTATTATTTAGTCTGGCCATGCTCCATTGACGGCTCTCGGTTGTGGGGCGGGTTCTACCGTTGTGTTTCAAATGATCTCCGCATTCCACTGGACAATGAATGTGACATACTCTTGTTTCACTCTGTTGCATCATCCCACCCACCAGGCATATAGAGTGCCCTGATTGGCCCACAAAGCGGATAAACTCTGTGATTTGTTCACTAAGCAGATAGAGCACTATGACTGGCCCACCATTATGGACCAATCACAGCTCTTTATGTGTTTGAAACCCCTCTAGAGAGCTGTGATTTGCTAGCCAGAGTCCTGGTAGGAGCTGCTGAGGTTCCAGTGGAGCATGCCTAGACCATTCTTTGCAAAGGAAGAATTTGGTCTAGTTCACTAGGCTAGACCCATCCTTCATTCAGGCGAAAAGAAGGCCGGATTCGTCGACCGCATTTGAATGAGTCTTCGAATTGGGACATGCCTAGTCGCGGCGCTGTGACGTAACCGGCCAACGAATCCGGCCGACGTAGGATGCAGACCCTGAATTGAGACACAGCCGGAGTGAAAGTTAGGCGGACATGTTGTTTTACATTGTTGCTGCTGTCCTGCACAGCATGAGGGAAAAGGGGAAGAACCCCAAGTTCTGCACACAGGGTTCACACAGGTGTTGCTGGTATGATCAGAACATCCCAAACTAACACCAACGTAGATACACAATAAACAACTTGTATTAAGTACTGATGAGCTATCTGCAGTGGAACAGGACCAGCTGGCATCCTCACACCAAAAGGAGGAACGGGTGTCTTTTATAAACCAGCCAGGCACTAACTGGTGTGTTTCCATTACCGAAACTTCCCAGTATGACCGTCTCCACTTCACCGGAGCCAGCCGAACCGGTCGTTTTCCAGACCTTTTGAGAGTCTTTGCAGGTTCTGTGGCCTCACCCAGATCACCCGCGGGCAAACCGAGTTCTAACCAGAAGCATCTGTCAGCATTCATTCTGGACAGTTTTACTTATTTTATGCTTCTTTGTGAGAAATGTCCTCATGTCCCCATGTCTGTGGAGGGATCAGACATGGACACTGCTTATTATGGGATAGTAATGGCACTGACTCCTCCTCCAGCTTCGACAAGCCTGTAGTTTCACTTTGGTTCATTCGGTCTTTTATTTTCTAACTTTGTTGACAACCATGTCGGTCACGTCCAGCATGCGTGCAGCAGAGCAACCAGGAAAACGTGGAACGGACTTCAGCAGACGGAGTCATTTCTAATGAATCAAGTGGAATGGATTTCTTTGAGAACAATCGAAAGAGCAAAAGGTGAACTAAATGTGCGTGTGTGTGTGTGTGTGTGTGTGTGGTCCAAATGCATACTTTTAAAAAGTGGGAGGGGCATTCCCTTCTGACATAATGGTTGCGACATCTATGAACCACCTCCACTCAGTCAGCCAATTCAGTAGTTTGCTCGTAGTTTAACTCTTGATCAGGAATTGAAGCAAAAAATTCTCATCTGACTGAAAATTATTGTGGAGGGGGGAGGGGCTCACATTGTTTACACACAGCCACTATTCAGGTTTTGATTGGTTTTAAGGTCAGTATTCTTGTTTCTGAAAAACTTGGAATAACCCGTTCACATAAATAGTGCGGCATACCCCCCCCCCGAAATAAATTATTGGACATTATATATTTAAACGCATCAGTCTGGTGCATTTTTGGGGGGAAGTAGAGTTACAGGCTGGTAGGTATGTATGATAAAGTATCTATACATGTTCATTATAATGATATATTTGAGTTAACAATGTTTTCCTGTCCTTTCTTAATCCATTATGAACACAGACTACAGTGAAATCCACTGATGCATCCATGCTGCTCAGCACCAGAACTGCACTAGGTACCAAAAGAACCAATCAGCTGCCAGAGCTCCCTGGTGAACGTGTGAGCTGCAGAACTTGCAAAACTACGTGACTCAATTTAAGGAACAAAGTAGAATCCAGCTGCTGTTATTTATTTGTTGTTGGTGTTTATAGAAACTAAATCTATCTGCAGGGCTTTAGGCCCAGGGCAGAGTTTTATACCTCAGACCAGCTTTAGATCATGACCTGTTATTAATAATATCATGTTCTTTACACCAGTCTGAATATTCTGTAATGTTCACAGACATCCAAACTAGGGCTGCTCAATTAATCGAATTTTAATCACAATTACGATCTGAGTTTTGAACGATTATAAAAAACAAAACAAGCCGATTATTTGCTCCTCCCGCTTGCGCTGCCCTGAGTTGCAAATGAAGCGCTCCTCCACAGTGTTGACAAATTAGCGACTTTGACGCTATTTCTAGCAGCTTTTCAGACCCCCTTCTTGACTTTTTAATCCTAAAAGTACCTAGCGAACACCTCAGAAACATCTCTGGTAACCCTTAGCTACTTTCTGGATAACTGTCGTCGACATTTCCTGCAGGTTAGCTAAACACTCCGCCTGCGTGTTCTGGACAGTTCTTCACAACATTAGGAAAGGGAATGATGCAGTGATGTGTCGGTCGCTAAAGACAGCTCTCGGAGCCGGCTCCCTGTTGGATTAATCAGAGTGAGTGACACACACACCGCACCTGCGGACTTCTGAGCCGCTAAAAACAGCTAAATGTGTGCGTGCAGCGCGCTAAACACACGTGCAGCTTGCCCGATTGCTGTGAGACCGGGGTGGGGGGTGGGGGGTGCAGCTGTTGTTGGGACAATTATTACATTAACTGATGGACTTGTAAATAAATAGTTTATAAAAAAGGTAGAAATAAGTTCCTCACGCTGATAAATAATAACTAATCTCTCTGAGGACACGGTGCTAGTGTACTCTCCTACAGCACATTGACACGACTCAATAAATGTTACGCAACATTTTGTGAACATCAATTTATTTACATTTATTTGTTATAAATGCCACTGTATAATTCTTGCTGTCAGTATTTGCAAGATATTGGTATTTGGGTCTGTACTGGTTAGACTTAAATGAGTTAAACCAAGGTCTATATCCCTTGGGTCATAAACTATGAGCTATAAGTATATTGGTCTTTTTATCCTGGGAATCAGGAGTTATTTTAGTGATCATCTTGTTTCTTATTTTTGTCATGATTGTGCCCTGAGCACTTTTATGACTGAATAAAAACAAATAAAATCAACATAAATTGAAAAATCGTCCTAAATAATCGTGATCTCAATTTCAGTCACCATAATCGTGATTATTATTTTCGCCATAATCGAGCAGCCCTAATCCAAACCTTAGAAATGAAATATAATCAATATTAAAATAAAAATTATTATATAATTTTTTCATTAAGATGAGTTATCTGTTATACTTATTTACATTTGATAGTAAGTAAGTAAAAGTTTATTTATAGAGCGCCTTTCACAGATATAAACCACAAAGCGCTGTACAACATGATAAAGATCAGAGCAAATACCTCTAACCAATAAAAACATCCGAAAAACAATAGCAGTGATAAACGTAGAAAATAAAATCATGAGTATAAACAAAGTGAAGGTGTGAACCCGAACAAAGCCATCTTTTTGAAACATTTAGGGAGGGAACGCCTGGATGAAAAGGTGAGTTTTTAGATCATTTTTAAAGACCTCTACAGTGTTAGAGAGACGGAGATTTGAAGGTAGACTGTTCCAAAGTCTGGGAGCAATAGTCTGAAAGGCCCTGTCCCCTTTGGTTTTCAGTCTGGTTCGAGGAACAGCCAGGAGGTTTTCAGATGTGGATCTAAGGTTCCGAGAGGTAGTGTGTGGGTCAGGACTAAAACTTTAAACTGTATTCTATATTCTACCGGGAGCCAGTGGAGGGACTGTAAAACTGGAGTGATGTGAGCTCGTCTGCTGGATTTGGTTAGGAGTCTGGCTGCTGCATTTTGGATGGCTTGAAGGCGTGAGAGGGAGGTTTTGCTGAGACCAGTAAAAAGAGCGTTACAGTAGTCTAAGCGTGATGACACAAAGGCACGGATGATTTTTTCCAGATCTGCAGTAGAAACCAGTTTACGGACTTTTGAAATGTTTCTCAGTTGAAAGAAACAAGAGCGGGAGATGGTTTTGACGTGTGAGTCTAAACTTAAAGCTGGATCAAAAATAACTCCTAGGTTTCTAATGTTGGCCTTGGCTGATGGGCAAAAAGAGGCAATTTCTTGCTCGATTTTTGGTTGAAGTTCC
This sequence comes from Nothobranchius furzeri, assembly GCF_043380555.1. Classification (NCBI taxonomy): domain Eukaryota; kingdom Metazoa; phylum Chordata; class Actinopteri; order Cyprinodontiformes; family Nothobranchiidae; genus Nothobranchius; species Nothobranchius furzeri. The sequence continues at coordinate 92,243,889 of NC_091742.1, read as the reverse complement.
GGGGGTGCAGCGATCAGGGTCTCTGTCTTGTTAGCATTGAGGACAAGAAAGTTGCTGGACAGCCAGTTACTGATCTGGGTCAGGCAGAGTACAAGTGTGGCCAGCCTGTCCAACTGGTGTGGCATAAAGGACATATAGAGCTGAATATCATCAGCGTAGATGTGGTAGGAGATGTCTGGGAAAGACTGAATGATGCCAGCTAGGGGAAGAATATAGAATGCAAATAGTAGAGGCCCCAGAACTGAACCTTGTGGGACCCCGCATGTTAGAGAGGCAGTGTCTGAAGAGAAGGTTTCTGACTTCACTGTGAATGTTCTGTTAGTGAGATAGGAAGAGAGCCAGTCTAGAGCAGAACCTGAAATCCCAGCCAGGGCCTTTAACCTGTTTAGTAGAACGTTGTGGTCTACAGTGTCAAAAGCTGCACTGAGGTCTAGCAGGACCATGACAGAGCATTTCCCTGCATCAGCAGCCATCAGGAGGTCATTATGCACCCTTACTAGAGCAGTCTCAGTTGAGTGCTGCTTCAGAAAGCCAGACTGGAAGGGGTCAGAGATCTTTGACTTAGAAAACCAGGATCTGAGTTGGTTTCAACAACCTTCTCAAGTACTTTGCTGATGAAAGGTAGCTTCGAAATGGGCCTAAAGTTACTGGCGGAGCTGGCGTCAAGGTTGGGTTTCTTTAAGAGAGGAGTCACTACTGCATTTTTAAAGTAAGATGGAACACAGCCTTGGCTCAGTGAGCTGTTGATCATATTCAACAGAGATGGACTGATAGAGGCAAGGGACCCGACTAAAACAGAGGGAGGTAAGATATCTGATGAGCATGATGAGAGTTTCATCTGACTGATTATTGAGGCTAAGTCATTTAGTGTAATTGGGGAGAAGGAGGTGAAAGACTCGGAGCACTGGGGGGCCTCCTCTCCTGAGGGGGCGAGGGCTGGTGGAATGCTGGATCTCAGATTCAGCACCTTGTTTTCAAAAAAGTGGAGAAATCTGTTACAGTCATCAGCTGAAGATAGCTGAGCCTGCTGTGGAGGAGAAGACACGATGCTGGAGATGGTATCAAACAAAACCTTAGGATTATTCTTATTTTGACATATGAGGTTGCTGAAGACAGAAGACCTGGCATTTTCTACAGCTTCGTTGTATGACTCGAGATCTTTAAAATATTCGCGATGAACAACCAGACCTGTCCTCTTCCACCGTCGTTCCGCTTTTCTACAGGAGCGTCTAAGTTCAAGAATCTGGTTGTTCAGCCAGGGTGAACTGGAAGCACTGGAACTGCGGCTGGTTTTGTAAGGGGCGACCTGATCTAGAATTTTGAGGCAGTGATCATTAAATGAGTTGGTAAGGAGCTCTACGTCATCAGAGGAAGGAGGTACAAAGTCAAAGAGGGAGGAGAAATTTAAAATGGTAGAACTGTTGATAATACGTCTTTGCTTAGCAGAGACTGGTAAAAGAGATTCAGGATTTAGGTTAATATGAAAAGAAACTGACTTATGGTCACTGAACACAACATCATTTATCTGCAGCTTATCAACAAGAAGTCCGTAGGAAAAGACCAGATCCAGGGTGTGGCCTGCTCTGTGAGTGGGACCAGACACGTGTTGAGAGAAATTAAAAGAGTTCATCGTGTTTAGGAACTCCCTAGTGGAGCTGTTAGATCCTCAGCATGGATGTTGAAATCTCCAACAATGAGTATCCTGTCTAGTTTAATAGTTGAAGATGGGAGGTCCTGAAAGTCAGACAGGAAGGATGAAGTAGATCCAGGTGGGCGATAGACCAGAATTCCATAAACTGGTTGAACTCGACCAATTTTAATCATGATCATCTCGAATGAGCTGTAGGAGTTTGAGGATATAATTTGGCACGAAAAGTGTTTCTTAAAGATAACAGCCAAAGACAGAGGAGGACTGGATTTACCCAACTTTTATTATTATTTCTTAGCCAACAGGCTGCAATATACCGTAAATCCTCTAATACAGGCCTGGGCCTGTATTTGACTCAAGCTCATCAAGCTCCAGGCCTTTATTGGAAGGAGGGCCAGTATTAGAGGCAGGCCTCTATTTCTATTTGAGCAAAATGAACTAATGGTTCGCTGGAGTTTTTGACAATTAAAATTGCGCCCACATTTTCAAAGTTAAACACATTTCTTTTAACAACGGTAGTTTCTGCTTCAGCCCTCTCCCCCCTTCCCCTGTGCAGCGGCCGCAAACTCACTGATGCACCTGCAGCCTCTCGGAGTTCCTGCTGCTCTAAACATTAAAATAATTATTTCATTTTCTGTTCCTCACTTCTGATGACCTTCAATGGTGTCTGTTTGTTGCAACCACCAGGTACAAAAACTAACTTGTTTTTATTTGACTATTTTTCTGTCCTGTCTGTTTATTATCTTCCTGCATCTCCTCTCAATCCTAAAGAAAAACTGCTACCTGGGTTCATATATATTCACCTCATGAGTTACCTTTGAACTGCAGTTCTAAAAGATCTACCGACCGCAAAAACAGCGGAGTTCTCGCTGCTCGCCGGCCGCATCAGTGATCTCCGGATGGAGATGGCGAGCCTGTGCCCGAACTGAACTGAATCCCGATCAGGAGAACATCATTCTTCTATACTGAGCCAACATTCCAGTGGTAACCACTCAGACCACTGAACCTGAGTTTTACAAGACCGAGGAGACATTCTTTTTGACTAGACTACGACCAAATAGAAGACTGACTTTGAGCTCAACCTGACTAGGTTTACTGATATAGGGGGAAAGGCCTAATTGTTTAATTATATGTCTATTGCAGCTGCTTTATTTTTGTTCTATTTTCATATTTCTATATAAAATTACAAATCTGGTGCAACTGTGTTCTTTTGCTCATTCTTTGGATCCAGCTATTCCATTTCCCACTCACTGGTAATTTGTAAGGTAATCCTGTTGGACCTAGAGTCTGGCCTATTTATTATTATTTTTTGAATAAGTGGTAACTTAATCTGACGCCAGGGTTTCAACAGACTGACAATATATTCATTCATCCACCAGTACCTGTGTCCATGCTGTCCAGGTCCAGGTGGTGAAGAACACACGATGAATCAGTCCCAGCTGATGGATGATCCTGAAGTGGTAGCAGGTTTTCTTTAGCCGTGTTTAGCTAACAGCTGCAATAGAAACAAAGCAGGAGAGCTGATTAAGATGCTGCTTCAGAACAACGCAGGAGATTAAAGATCCAACGCTTTGGTTCTGGCCAAAGGAACAGCAGCAGATCCAGAGGGCAGGAAGTCTAGAGAAAAGCTTTTCTCACCCACAACCTGATTCTGGAGCTCCGATTGTCACGAAGACCGCAGAATATCTTCTCTGGTTCTGGAAAGAACTCCACCAAGTTGTTGAGGAGGAGAAGAAAGTTTCCACAGCCTGGTGAGAAGATTTCTGCAGCAGCAGCAGTTAGTCGCTTTAGCTGATCAACTCTCCCAGAGACTGAAGTGAAGACATTTTTACTGCAGAGCCTCAAATATTCTCCTCACACACCAGAACAACGAGCTAGCTCTGTTAGCAGCTTCCGGTTTCTGCTTTTTCCGGTGGTCGATGACCAACGTAAAGATGCACTACCGCCACCTGCTGGAGCAGAATAAAACACACCTGGCTCTCACACATAACTTCCGCTGGTGGTTTTTCAGATAAAATATTTGTCGAAATGTTTTTTTAACGGTTTCGTCAAAAGCCCCGAAAAAACAAGTACACTACATTTTGTTATACTTCTGACCCATAACCTAATTGTTTTAGTGAAGGTATTTAGTACAGATTGCTGCGCTCAAAAGGAACAGGAAATGCGTCCTAAGACGATTTGGTCATGATAAAATTCATTTAAGTTTATTTATAAAGCACCAAATCACGACAAGAGTCGTCTCAAGGCCATTCATACAGTAAACATTCCAATACAGGTCAGTTCATTAAGCCAATTAGAAAAAAAAGTCCTATATAAGGAACCCAGCATGTTGCATCAAGTCACTGATTAGTGTCAGAGTCTTTACAGCAATCCTCATACTAAACAAGCATTTAGCGACAGTGGAGAGGAAAACTCCCTTTTAACAGGAAGAAACCTCCAGAGGATCCTGGAGAAGACAGAGCAGACACACACACAACATACAGTATACATACCAAGTAGTGTTTCTTCACTGTTGGATCCTGCGCTGCCTGACCAGCCAATGCTTGTGCAAAGAGAGGAGGACAAGAGGACGTACAATGCACAGAACTACAACAGACGCCATCGGGCGAAGCTGTAAGTGAAGTGTTGCGTGATGATCGGGTGTGCGTGACAGATGTGAAGACACCAGGTATTCTGAACCAAAAACATTACTCACTCAGGTCTTATAGGGTGGACTTGCCACAGGGACTCGTTTGCATTTGATTCCTTTGCCCTTACCTGAGTTATCTTGCCTCAGCTGATGTTGTTTGGTTGCTGCCAGTGGACACGTCAGGATTGTGGGGTGTGTTAGTGTGTGGGAGAGGGGAGTGTGAATACAAGGTTGAGCTCCAGTTCACGGCACACAGTTGTCCCGTGTCTTCTAGTTCAAGTAGAACACAACAGAGGAGGCCGGATCCATGCCATGTCTCACTGTTGGCTCCATTACTGTTTTAAGGGTTTTAGTCCAGACGTTTTAATAGGTGAAAGCAAGAGTACTTGTAAGCTTTTAAAACAGACGAGGGACCCGAGTGCTGGCTCCCTCTTAGCTCCGTATGGTCAGTGGACCTTTGTGTTGGTATGTTTGAGAGCTTTTGAGATGTGTTTTAATTGAGAATCCCCATTTTAAACATGTAATCACGAGCCTTTTTAACAGTTATTCATTGATGTTACAAGCCATCTTTCCAAGCTAGCCTCACTGTTATAAAGATATTACCATCTCAGGGTTGACTTGTATATCTATTTGTGTGTGGGCGTGATATCAGCCGCTCTTTAAACTGCCTGCACGCCGTAGGAGCTAATAAGCAATCACCAATAACCTAGACTCTGATTCTGGCAACACAAACTGTTTGAAGCTCAAGGAAGACTCAGTTCAACCACAAACACACCCTCAGTCACCTGTGGCTTATGTGTGCTCAGGTTAATGACTTTATACTGACTAGCCCAAGCACCTTGGAGTGGGATAAAATGTAACCAGCTTCTCACCTTTTCCGGTTACCCGACAACAGACGGAGGCCCCAGACAAAGTTGCTCCTTTTAGTTTCTCACAATAAGAAACCAAGGTTTTTATTCAAAAAAGATGAAAAAAGAGTAATCCAAACAGAATAACCCCAACGCAGCGGGTAAAGATCCTTTTACAGATCACAAGGCACAAAAAAACCCCAATCACACAGCCTCGAACTCTTTCGAACTCCACCTTTTATCTCTGCCTCCCCCCTCCTCCTTGTCTCCTGCCTTCTTCTGCTGTCGTCTCCATGGCACCTCTTCCTGTTCATGAAGCACAATGTCCGGTCCTTGCTGGTAACATGAGCTTGCTCCTCTCAGCGTCTCCTGCAGGCTCCCATTTGTTGTCCTTAGGGATTACATCATCTCTTCTTGTGGTCATCAGTCAGCAGGGGGAGTTGGGTGGACACCCCCTCCCTTTTCTTCTTCGGCCCAGGGGTTCGACTGGTTATTTCCAACATCACCTAGACAAGATGTCTCATTTATATTTTTCTAGTGGTCGGACCAATTCCACAGAGGATAAAAAAATAACATTAATCCTTACTCCCTACATCTGGTCAGGTCAATACAGGTTATATCTACAACATTCAATGTCTATGAATGACACACTGCTCAATCATTTCACCACTTGTAATGCAATATTCATAATAATTATATTTAGGCTTTTCCCTAAAGGTCAGTGTGGGATTTTCTGCTGAAACCTGTCTGAATCAACTGAAATCCACCAACAAGATAACAGAGAGGCAGGCACCGGAAATTAAATCAGGAATACAAGAAATTCTTGATTACCATCCAGGGAAAACTGCGGCAGATTACCCACACCATCATACTGGCCGCAGGGTTTAAAGTGTGGGGAAAAAATGGCGATTTTCACCCCACGTGTTAGTGATGGTGTTACTAATTTTACCGTTAGTGTTAAAGGGTTAAGAGTCTGTTCTCCTGGTTCTGACTGAAGATGCTGATCTATTGTAAAGCAGTGTGTTATATGAGCCTGAAAGGTTTTGGTGAGAAGAATGACATCAATTCTTGCTTTTGCCATCATTTATTAAAAATTATCTTTTAAAAGTGATCTGAACACAACAAAGTTCATCTGATGCATTTATTTACTGATGACATCATCCAGGGCAGGCCCAAGCCGTTGTAGGGCCCCAAGCAGGGTTTCTATTGGGGCCCCCCATACCAACAAGTCAACACCATTCCTAGGCTACACCATTTGTGTAACATGACCACCATCGTTAGCATCTTTCGTAATTAGCTCAAACATCATTAAGTTATTATTGTGGATGTTGATTTTAGCTTTACTGGAGCAAAAAAAACAAAAACAAAAAAAAATGCTCATTTTTAGTTTAAGTGTGGTACATTAATTCAACAGTTTGAAAGAAACATCAGCAGACAAACACTGAATTTACAGTTAAAAAAAGTTAGGATTACTATTTTTTGTTCTTAAAATTTGAAACGTGTAAAATGTGCTGCACTTCAAAATAAAACCAATTGACACTACAGAAACTAATATAGAAAAATGTTTTTTTTCCTCACATGAAATATTAGTTTTTATAAGTTATTAAAACCTTTTTTTCTCATGTCATCTTGGTGCTCTTGGGGGCCCCCTGGTGGTGTGGGGGCCCAAAGCAGTCACTTAAGTCTTAAATGCCTTGGGCTGCCTCTGACATCATCACACAATTAGCAAATTAAAGAAGCCTCCAGGAGTCCTCTGTTCTCACTCATCTGATGACTGTTATGTGTTTGTTGGTCTGAAGGATCTTCAGGGACTGTCTGGGACAACAGTGAGACAGTGTGTCCTCTTGACCACAACACCATCAGTCCTGTCCAACATGGTCCAGAGCACAGCTGTGATGAGGTCATGCTGTCATAACAACAACAACATGTCACCATGACGACTATTACAGCATCTTTGTGCCAACATAGCAACAGTTGCTAAGGTCTGTCAGCATCATCACATTTACATGTTGTCAGAGTTGATCTTCACAAACATGTAACGTACCAAAAGGGTCAATTTTTCACCATCTACAATGACCAACATAGTGACCTTTCATCTACAGCATAAATACACTTTCTATTTGGACTTCCAGAACCAGAAGGTTCTGTTCAGTGCGTGTTTACATACAGAAGACAAAACATCCAGACAAACGTTCTCTCCCAAGGTTCCTGCACTCTCTGTGAAAGCCAGACGTCAACATTCTTCACTCTGAATAAGTGAAGACTCCCTGATTTTATTGTTATAAGTTAAATAATCATACGTGATGAATGAACAAGATGTTTAAATGAAATGTTTGAATAACCTGTGCTTAAATCAATGAATTTGAAATGAGTATTGTTCTTACAATGATCCATTTATATCACAAATCACCATGTGTTTGATTTAACAAGTTAATCATTGTTTACACTCATACACCTCACACAAGAGTTTTAAGACATTCTCATTCACAGTGTTAAAAACATCTTTGTATCTGAGGAGGGCGTGGCTTTCTGAGGGATGTTGGTAAATACTCAGAAACGTGTCAATTTCTGATTGGCCAGACTTGGCCAGAAATCATAACAAAGTAGTTTAATAAAACAAGAATTATTTCCAAAGTAATTCAGTTTCTCACTGAGCCTCGAACCGGCCAAATCGGGAAAGAAGCATCTCTTTTGAAACAATCACCTTTGACCTTAAGTCAAAATCTTTCTGTGACGCTGCAAGTGATTACAGACACAACAGCTCTTTTCAGAGCTACTTCAACTCTCAGACATCCACCTTGGACACCTAACCTGCAGACCCCGGGTTGCATCTCATGGCCGGGGAAGCTGAACTCAGAGGAAGCTACTAATCTCTGAGTATCGTGGTTTCAACGTCCAGTGACCTCACCACTCTGACCGCAACCCTCCGGACCGCCGGGAGCAACTCATACCAGGGTATCGTAAGCCTGCATACTGGAGTCTGATGAGGTTTTTATCAATAAACAACTCTCTAGTTTATAACAAACAAACTCTTTTACAACCAGATTTCACAATTTCTCTCAGATACAAAGAACGGTTGCTACAACATCTAGCTTCCACCACACCACCTCCCATTATTCATATCTTGTCATATATCATTAGTTTAGGAAACATGATTAAATTCATTTTATAAACTATATACTGACTCTGTCTGAATTAATACGAAGTGTGCTTATGGTCCCTGAATAAGCAAAGAACCCTAGAATCTTCTGATTAAACATTCAAAGATCAATCAGATTGATGTTTCATATTTGTATGGGATACAGTGATCCCTCGCTACTTCGCGGTTCGCTTATCGCGGATTCACGACTTCGCTGATTTTTTCTTTGGAGCCTTATTCAAAGGGAAATTCGCTGATTCGCAGTATTTTTCTATGCGACATATGCGACAAGAAATTCCTGGGTTTTTTTCATCAATTTCATCATAAAATGCACTTTTTGTAATAAAACTATAAATAAACCAAGTAAAAAAAATTTCTATGTAAAGGGAGGGTTTTCAAAGTCTGAATACTGAATACGTACCTGTTAAATAAATACTGTAAATATGGTGTCCCTACTTCGTGGATTTTCACCTATCGCGGCCAGGTCTGGAACGCATCTACTGCGATAAACGAGGGATCACTGTATCACATCTTATTGGTCATAATTAATGTTTTAAATGCTCCAAACATCTAACATAATCTACGATAGAAGAAATCAGGCTCTGATGTTCAGAGTGACCCACTTACAGAGAAACACACATCTGTCTCTCTGGAATGAGCTGCCGCTCATTATTCGACCGGCACCATCGCTGCAGGTTTTTAAGAGAAGACTTGTTTTTATCGTCTGGTTTCCTGTGATGGGTTTTTATCTTAATTGCTTGTGTTGTGACCTTTTTATCTATTTGTTTTAATGTTGTTTATATTATCCTTATTGCTATTTTGTGATTTTATTCTGTTGTGTTCAGCGCCTTGGGCCCCCGCAAGCTTGGTGGAAGGCGCTATATAAATAAAATTTGATTGATTTGACTTTTGATGGGTTCTGATCTGAACAGGGAGAGACTGAAGATCAAGAATCAACAAGAAATGACGTGAAAGCTGCAACCTGATGAGGAAATCATCTGACCGACTACAAATCATTCTGGAACAGAAGAACAGAACACACTCATAACACCTGAATGATGGAGGACACGCTAACAGGTCTGCAGAGAACCTTTAATGTTCAAATGACTCAAAAATTAAACCATCATAACAACCCTAGATAGATGAAGACACGAGACATTCTGTATAAAAGACAATCATGTCTCCTGTCAAGTGTTGATGATCCAACAGCGGACTGAACCAGAACCGCTCTGAACTCTGTCATTTACCATCTAAACACACATTGTTCATGATTCTTCCTCAGTAGCTTTTTTTCACACTACTGGCTCTGTCAGGTCGGTCTTTTTCAGGATTCATCTTTAGCCTAAAAATTTTCATTTTTTGTATTTTTATTATGGTCTTTGTTCGTCTTTTATTTTTTGTTTTGTTTTGTCGTTCTTATAAAGCACCTTGTGAGCTTATCTTGAGAGATGCTATATACAAATATTTTTTCTTCTGCCTAGTGGTATGCAAGCACATTACAGCGGTACTTGGAAACAGTTCATATTTCACTTCCCAGATGATGGCGTTCAGTGATTCAACAGCATTTGCTGAACCTTACTTAAAAATCAAAACAAAACAAAAACATTGGACTGTGATCTGTAATGCTTAATTAATTCACAAATGAATAAACCCACAGCTTTTGTCAGTGATAATGGCAAAAAAAATGCCTAAACCACAACTACATGAAAAAAATCAGAACAAGACAACCGCACGAAGCTGCGCTACTATCCCTCCTTGGATGGAGCAGCTGCTCTTTCTAGGAATATGGCCAGTTTTATTAGTCCTTCATGACAACCCAGGGTCCAGACCAGGAAGCAGAGTCATGGTTTAACCCACCCCTCTGCAGCTTCTGTACTGTTACCCACCCACTACCCCGTAGAGACAGTGTCCTGCCCACGGCCAAAATCACACAGATTAAATATCAGGCTTAATAAAGCAAATCATGGAAATCTCATAAATATTAGAACAAATTCAACTGAGCAGAAAACTACAAAAATTAAATGTGGGTTGTTGAACATTAGATCCATTTTTTCTAAGACTTTGTTAGTGACTTGATTTGTGATAATCAGATCTCTTTGCTCTCTCTCACAGAATCCTGGCTGCAGCAAGAGGACTATGTTAGCTTAAACGAGTCGACTCCTTCAAATTATTTAAATCATCATATTGCTCCAAGTACAGGGCGAGGAGGAGGAGTAGCAACCATTTTTCATTCGGACTTATTAATCAGTCCCTTACCAATTAATAGCTACAGTTCGTTTGAACATCTTATTCTTAGTTTTCCTAATCCAGATTGCAAAACTGTAAAACCACTCTTGTTTGTAGTTTTATATCGTCCACCAGGCCCTTACTCAGAGTTTTTGGATCAGATCTCTGATTTTTTTTTATCAGATTTGGTGCTAAATGCTGTTAAGGTCATTGTACTGGGGGATTTAAATATTCATGTGGACATTGAAAATGATAGCCTCAATGTAGCCTTTAGTAATATCTTAGACTCAATTGGTTTTACTCAAAGAATACATAGCTCCACCCACTCCTGCCATCATACATTAGACCTTATGCTGACTTATGGCATTGAGTGTGAGGAAATAACAATCTTTCCACATAATCCAGTCCTCTCGGACCACTTTCTGATAACCTTCGAGTTTTTTTATAACTGAGTTCTCGAGACATGAAAGTAAATTTCACTATAGTCGGTCTCTATCTGACAACGCAGTTGCATCTTTTAAATCAACTGTGCCATCTTTACTGTCCTCAGCATCTCAGAGGCATGTAGCAGAGGGCAATATTTTCAGTTCTAGCCCCTCACAAATTGATGCCTTAGTTCATCATTGTTAATTCCTCTTTATGTGTGGCATTAGATGATGTTGCCCCTTTAAAAAAATAAGGTAATTAGGGACAGGAAGTTGGCTCCCTGGTTTAATTCTCATTAACGAGCCTTAAAACAAAACTCTAGGAAATTGGAGAGAACATGGCGCTCTACGCACCATGAGGAGGCCTACCTATCCTGGAAAAATAGTCTTGTGCTTTATAAAAAGAAGCTTCGACAAACTAGAACTGCTTATTTCTCAGCATTAATTGAAGAGAATAAACATAATCCTAAATTTCTTTTCAGTACAGTTGCTAAACTTACACAGAATCATAGCTCTGAGCCATCTATTCCCTTAGCCCTCAGCAGCAATGACTTCATGGGATTTTTTACAAGTAAAATTAATTCTATTAGAAACAAAATGTTTAGCATCCTCCCTAATGCGATTTCTTCTTCCTCAGTAAGTGAGGCAGCTTCAGAGGTGACTGTAGAACATCATCTGTGTTTGAACCGTTTTGATCCAGGTGAGCTTTCAGAGTTATCAAAAATATTAGCTTCATCTAAACCTTCAACTTGCATTTTGGATCCAATCCCAACCAAATTATTTAAAGATGCATTTCCTTTGGTTACTGCCCCGATTCTAGATACAATCAATCTATCCTTAGTAAATGGGTATGTACCACAAGATTTTAAGGTTGCTGTAATCAAACCTTCACTTAAGAAGCCTTCTCTGGATCCAGATGACCCAATGAATTATAGACCAATATCTAACCTTCCATTTTTATCCAAAGTCCTGGAGAAAATAGTGGCCATCCAAGTATGTCAGCATTTAAACACTAATGATCTGTTTGAGGAATTTCAGTCTGGTTTTATAGAGTATCACAGCACTGAAACTGCATTAGTGAGAGTTACAAATGATATTCTCATGGCCTCAGATAAGAATCTTGTGTCTGTTCTAGTCTTGTTAGATCTCAGTGCTGCCTTTGACACATTAGATCACAATGTTCTTGTAGAAAGGCTTGAACATGTTGTAGGGATCAAAGGAACAGCGTTAGGCTGGTTTAAATCCTACCTGTCTGACAGATTTCATTTTGTAAATGTACATGACAAATCGTCTTCATACTCCAGGGTTACTTGCGGAGTACCACAGGGTTCAGTGCTTGGACCAATTCTTTTCACTAAATATATGCTCCCAATTGGTAAAATCATTAGACAGCATGGGATAAACTTCCACTGTTATGCTGACGATACTCAGTTATATTTATCCATTAACCCTGATGAACCTAATCGGTTGGGTAGATTACAGGCTTGTCTTGAGGACATAAAAAATTGGATGACTCTAAACTTTTTGCTTTTAAATCAAGACAAGACAGAAGTTCTCATCTTTGGACCAGAAATCCAGAAAAGGAAATTGCTTAGCCAACCACCTGACCTGAACGGCATTACATTAATCTCCGAGAACAAAGTAATGAACTTTGGTGTTATCTTTGACCAGGACATGTCATTCAATTCAATTCAATTCAATTCAAAAATACTTTATTAATCCCAGAGGGAAATTGATTGCTGTAGTATGTCAGGATAATAATAATAATCAAGTCATCAAAGAGTTGTTTTATATTACAATGGCTGTTGGCAGGAAGGATCTCCAGTAGCGGTCAGTGTTGCAGCGAAACTGAAGAAGCCTCTGACTGAAGACACTCTTCCGTTGTCGGACAGTCTTGTGAAGAGAATGCTCAGGGTTGTCCATCATTTTCTTGATTCTCTGGAGAATCCTTCTTTGCATGATCTCCTCCAGTGGTTCCACAGTCGTCCCCAGAACAGAACCAGCCTTTTTTATTAGGCTGTTGAGCCTTTTCAGGTCCCTGCTTCTGATGCTGCTACCCCAACAGACGATGGCTGAAGAGATTACACTCTCAACAACAGACTTGTAGAAGATCTGCAGCATCTTGCTACAGACATTGAAGGACCTAAGCGTCCTCAAGAAGTGCAGTCTACTGTGTCCCTTCTTGTAAACGGCTTCGCTGTTCTTTCTCCAGTCCAGTCTGTTGTCCAGGTGAACTCCAAGGTATTTGTATTCCTCAACCACCTCCACTTCTTCTCCCATGATGGAAACAGTGTTTGACTCCACCCTGTTTCTTCTGAAGTCTAAAATCATCTCCTTTGTTTTGTTCACGTTCAAGGTCAGATGATTGTTTCCACACCATGCCACAAAGCGCTCCACCAGCTCTCTGTACTCAGCTTCCTGTCCATCTCTGATACGCCCGACAACTGCAGAGTCATCTGAGTATTTCTGTAGATGACAGGTCTCTGACTTGTACTGGAAGTCTGAGGTGTACAGGGTGAAAAGGAATGGTGAGAGTACAGTCCCCTGTGGTGCTCCAATGTTACTGATCGCCTGGTTTGATGTGCAGTTCTTCAGCCTCACAAACTGTGGTCTGTTTGTCAGGTAGTCTTTAATCCAGGCGATAGTTGAGGCCCCCACCTGTGTCTTCTGGAGTTTCTGGCAAAGTACATCAGGCTGGATTGTGTTAAATGCACTGGAGAAATCAAAGAACATGACCCTCACAGTGCTGCCTGCTTTGTCCAGGTGACAGTGGGTTGGTTGAAGCAGCTGGATGATGGCATCTTCAACTCCAACTCCATGGCGATAAGCAAACTGCAGCAGGTCCTGATATGTCCTAGTTTGCTTATTCAGGTGGACCAACAGGAGTCTCTCCAGGACCTTCATGATGTGGGATGTCAGGGCAACCGGTCTGTAGTCATCATTGACTGATGGGCGAGTTTTCTTTGGAACTGGAACAAGGCAGGATGTCTTCCACAGGACTGGAACCTTCTCCTGGGCCAGGCTGAGGTTGAAGAGGTGCTGCAGAATCCCACAGAGCTGCTCTGCACAAGCCTTCAGTACTCTGGGGCTGACACCATCCGGACCTGCAGCCTTGTTCCTGTTCAGTCTCTCCAGCTGCCTCTTCACCTGACTTCTAGAGACAGATAGGTGGGAGGGGGAGGTAAATGGGGCAGCAGCATCTTCTGACTTGGTTGAAGATGGATTTATAGAACCAGAAGAGTCCATGACTGTGTTAGACAAAAGAGCTGGCGTGTGACAGGAAAATGTTGGATCAGAGGAGGATGGGATGTCTGATTGGCTGGGGACTGGCGAGAAGGATGCCGGGTTTGTTCCTGAACTGAACCTATTGAAGAACTTGTTCAGTTCATTGGCTGTATCCAGGCTGCCATCTGTGCAATCCTTCCTCTGCTTGAAGCCTGTGATCTTCTTCATCCCTGACCAGACATCTCTGATATTGTTCCTCTGTAGGTTGTTCTCCAGCTTCTTCCTGTATGCCTCCTTGCTTTCTCTGATCTTGGTCTTCAGTTGCTTCTGTATACTCCTCATTAATTCCCTGTCTCCCTCCTTGAAGGCTCTTTTTTTCTCATTTAGCAGATTCTTCAGTTCACTGGTGATCCAGGGTTTGTTATTAGCGAAGCATCTCACTGTTCTGGTGGGTATTATATTATCCACACAGAAGTTTATATAATCAGTGACACATCCAGTCATGGCATTGATGTCCTCTTCATGTCCGTGGCAGAGAGTCATCCAATCTGTGGTCTCAAAACAACTCTGCAGGGCTTCTTCAGCGTCCTGTGACCATTTTCTCACAGTTCTTCTTGTCACAGGTTGCCTCTGAACAAGTGGTTTGTATTCCGAGCAGAGAAAAACAAGATTGTGATCTGATTGTCCCAGAGGAGGTCTTGTTTTGGACATGTATGCATTCTTTACATTTGCATAACACAGATCCAATGTCTTGTTTTCTCTGGTGGAGCAGCTGACAAACTGTTGAAATGTTGGAAGTGTAGCAGAGAGTGAGGCATGATTAAAATCACCAGATATAGCCACAAATGCATTGGGGTGCTGGGTTTGTAGCTTAGCGACAATGGAACTGATGGGATCACATGCATTTTCAGCAATGGTTGAAGGTGGAATATAAACGGTTGCCAAGACAACACTGGTGAACTCTCTTGGCAAATAATATGGGCGACAACTTACTACCAAGAGTTCAACATCTGCGCTGCAGAGACGACATTTCACTGAAACATGACCTGGATGGCACCATCTGTTGTTGACAAGCACTGCCACTCCACCTCCTTTTCTTTTCCCGCTCCTCTTCAGATCTCTGTCTGCTCGTACAGTCAGAAATCCTGGCAGAGAGACGCTGGAATCGGGGATATGGTCCTGCAGCCACGTCTCACTGAAACACATAACACTGCACTGCCGATACTCTGGCTGAGTCCTTGAAAGGGCTTGGAGTTCATCCATCTTGTTGGCCAGTGATCTCACATTGCCCATTATGATCGATGGCAGAGATGGTTTGAATTTCCTCTTTCTCTGTCTCCATTTTGCTCCCGCTCTGAACCCACGCTTCTTGCGTTTTAGCTCATTTGGGATTTGTGGCTTCAGTTGAGGTATTATTTCAGCCTTCCCAATGTTAAGCAGCTGCTCCCGATTGTAAACCAGCTTGTTGCCATGGTTACGCATCATAACAAATGCTCAAAAAGTGAAAAATGAGCAGTAAAAATCCTCCAAGCTTCACAGCATCAGAAACAGAAAAGTAAAATGTCCAAAAGAATACCGTTTTTCTTGAGAAACTAAAGAAAAAATGTCCAAGAAAAGGCAAAACTTACATATAGTCTACAGAGCTACTCCAACATGCAGCCACTCAGAGCAGCCACTCAGAGCAGCGCAGTTCCGAAAAATCCCAGGTTAAACAGGTTTGCAGGATTTCCTTTTTCCACCTTCGGAATATTGCTAAGATTAGAAGCAACCTTTCCAGGAGTGATGCTGAAAAACTAGTTCATGTATTTATTACATCAAGACTGGATTACTGTAATTCATTACTCTCAGGAAGTCCACAGAATGTAGTTAAAAGTCTTCAGCTTGTCCAAAATGCTGCAGCTAGAGTTCTGATGAGAATTAAAAAGAGAGATCATATCTCTGTCTTAGCGTCCCTACATTGGCTACCTGTTAAATTCAGAATAGATTTTAAGATCCTTCTTCTCAATTATAAAGCTCTTGATAATCAAGCTCCATCATACATCAGTGACGTGATTGTTCCATACGTTCCTAACCGAGCACGTCGCGCTCAAACTGCAGGTTTACTGGTGGTTCCCAGAATATCTAAAATTAGGATGGGAGGCAGATCTTTTAGTGATCAGGCTCCTCTCCTGTGGAACCAGCTCCCAGCTTTAGTCCGTGAGGCAGACACCTTGTCTACTTTTAAGACTAGGCTTAAAGCATTTTTATTTGATAGGGCCTATGGTTAAAATCTGATGGGTCCGAAATTAAATTTTTTACTCACCGGCCAAGTTGGCTGGCAGATGATGAAAATCTACCGGCCAAGCATATCTTTTACCGGCCAAAATTATAAATGATTTAGATCAACCTAAAGCATGTTATTCTATATTATGTTGATTCCAAACAGTGACAAAATAATTAAAACATCAATTAATAAGAAAAACAACTCTTTTGTCATTTTTACTATTTGTTTATTTTTAGAGATGTTTTTATGAACTCTTTCATTGAAATCTAGTCAGACTCCATGTTTTCTCTGTCCATGAAGTCTGGCCTCCTGCTTCTGACACCGTCTTTGTGCCAAAGCATTACAGCCTCATTTGGGTCATAGTCCTTGATCTCTGGAGAACACAGCTGCACCATGAGAATATCTGAAAGTGTGTCAGGGCTAGGGTTGTCACGGTAACCGGTGTAGCAGTAAACCCCGGTAAAAAAAAGTTGACAATAATAATTACAGTCTTGTTTAAATAAAAAAGTATTATCTCGGTGGATTACCGTGGCTGCGGTGTAGGTGTGGTGACCCTCATCAACCACTGTATCATCTGCTGAAGTTGCCGGCGGCACATGCGCACTTTAGCACTCGGGACATTTATTATCCCTCAAAGAAGGAAGTATGGACATTTTTGGATATTTGAAGAATTCCGAGGGACAGTTGATAGAAGACGGCTATCCCGTTTGCAGCACGAGCAGAAAAAGTGTATGTGAAAGGCAGCAACGCTACGAGGCCATCATAATGTAGCCAGTGTCTCACGACTCCGCCATCTCCAGTTCACCACTTTTCACAAATTCTTCGCCACTGGTCCTGGTGGTTTTTCTTCCAGTTCGACGAGTTTTCTTTTGGAAGGCTGGCTGACTCCAGTTAAAAACCGCCACATTTCACCACTAGTTTTAACACGAAGCTAACTGCTAACTTGATAAACTGATTGAATGGGACAGGTGGAAATGACGTTGGATGCGGCGTTCACGTTTCACGTACGTTTGTGTACGTTGCATGCAGGCGGGAGGAGTTTCAGAAATCCATGGAAGATGACTGATAAACATAACTAATTTGGTGCAAACATTTACTCGCCAGGTGGCAGGTAGAGCTCAAAAATTTACTCACCAAATGGGGCAATTTGCTCGCATTTGGCGAGTGGCGAGTGTTAATTTCCGATCCTGGGTCCAACGTCTGTCGTCTAGCACACTGCTGCTAACCACAAACATTCTCCCTCTCCTGATAACTTTTTGCTTTCATTGACGTTGGATGTGCTACTACTAGTCTACCCGTTTAATTATAAATCCACTAGGATAAACACAATGAAGTTTATCTCTCACCAAATAGAATATTTACTAAGAAATCACAATATAACTATAGACACATTACTGTGTATATGTGTATGTGTGTGTGGTGTGTGGTGTGTGTGTGTGTGTGTGTGCGCTCCGTCTTCTCGATCCCCAGTGAGTCGTGGAGGACGGCTGCTTATACTGAGCCAGGATTCTCTGGAGGTTTCTTCCTGTTAAAAGGGAGTTTTCCTCTCCACTGTCGCTTTATGCTTGCTTAGTATGAGGATTGCTGTAAAGTCACTGACACTAGTTGTCACGGTAACCGGTGTAGCAGTAAACCCCGGTAAAAAAAAGTTGACAATAGTAATTACAGTCTTGTTTTAAAAAAACAAGACACTAGTCAGTGACTTGATGCAATTTGCTGGGTTCCTCATATAGGAAACATTATTTCTGATGAGCTTAATGAACTGACCTGAATTGGAATGTTTATTATGTGAAGTGCCTTGAGACGACTGTTTAAAGCAGACACCAACGGTATCTAACAGCTTTAAATTGCAGTGGCTTTTGTACTACAACCATCCTGTGCCTGTTGTCTTGTTTGTTTCTTAATTACAGGAGGGTATAACAGTTTTTTCTTAATCTTTAAGTAATATTTTTTTGTATTCAGAATTCATGAACATCTCAAATGTTTGGTTAAGGTCTGAGTTTAAAAAACAAAGGAGATTTGAAAATGAAAATCAAAGGAAGAGGTGGCTCAAGGGCCGAGTACGGACTTGATCAATGATAGTTGAGCAGAGGTACAAGACTAAAATTACGGTTGTAAAAAAACTAAATAGTACATTTGGAAGTACTGTTGTTAAATAAATCCCTCGAGCCCTGTGTGGATGCTCGTATGTCTCTTTAAATGTGTCTTTCGGCTAAATCTTTGTCCACACAGCTCACAGGCAAAAGGCTTCTCTCCTGTGTGGACTCTAATGTGTTCATTTAAACCTACCTTTTGGGTACATCTATATCCACAGAACTCACATACAAAAGGCTTCTCTCCTCTGTGGCCTCTCATATGTGTGTTTAAACTTGCCTGTTGGGTACATCTGTATCCACAAAGCTCACAGGCAAAAGGTTTCTCTCCTGTGTGGAGTCTCATGTGATTGTTTAAGCTTGCCTTTTGGGTAAATCTGTATCCACAGAACTCACAGGCAAAAGGCTTCTCTCCTGTGTGGACTCTCATGTGTGTGTTTAAACTTCCCTTTTCACTAAATCTATTCCCACAGAGGTCACAAGCAAAAGGCTTCTCTCCTGTGTGGACTTTCATGTGTGTGTTCAAATGTGACTTTTTGGTAGATCTGTATTCACAGAGCTCACAGGCAAAAGGCTTCTCTCCTATGTGGACTTTCATGTGTGTGTTTAAATGTGACTTTTTGGTAGATCTGTATTCACAGATCTCGCAGGCAAACGGCTTCTCTCCTGTGTGGACTCTCATGTGTCTTTTTACACTATGTTTTTGGCTAAATCTTTGCCCACAGAGCTCACAGGCAAAAGGCTTTTGCCCATTGTGGCCTTTCATATGACGGGTTAAACTTGACTTTAGGCTAAATCTTTTCCCACAGTCCTCACAACTAAATGATTTTGGTTGTTTCTGGACTTTTCTACATGAGCCTCCACTTTGCTTCTCTTTCACACATTTTGTATTAACCGAACACTCTGAAGACTTTACTGCTGAATGACTTGTCACTCTCACATGTTCTTGAAGAGACCACTGGTGTTGGAAATGTATACCACACACAGGGCAGCTAAATGATTTGTTGACAGTCTTAATATCTGACTCCGAAGACTTGTTCTCATTACAGCCATGGTCTCCGTTTCCAATTTCAGGCTCAGAGTGTGAACGCTCGGAGTCTAGATTCACATCATCTTCATCTTTGGAATTGGATGTCTTTTCATTAGGGTCCAGATCTAGGTTCTTGCTAGTTTCTGCTCCTCCACCAACTTTTGCTGTCATCTGCCCAGCCAAGCTGCTGGTTGGGACACCTCCGTCTTTCATTTGATGGTTGTGGAAATGTAAGAGCAGAGGTTTCTCATCCGTCTCTTCTCTCTTAGTTGAAACTGCAGTGAACCAAGCAGAAATATAAAAAAAAAAAATTCAGTAAAAAGAGAAGATAAAAGACCTAGGGGTGTTTTTGCAATCAGTAAAATACATAACCAATGTTGGTAAACACATTACTATTTATGGTAATGCATTACTTTAACAAATAACTATGAATCTAATGAGTTGCTTTTAAGTCCAGACATCACTATGCGATTGGTAGAAGGAAGAAACGCTATCTGCAAATTCTGATTTACGCCTCTCAGAGCCGCTCAAACCAGCCGTCCGTCGCTGCTACTGTGGAACCTAGAGATTCCCTGACAGCAGCATCGCATCGGCCCCTCCCTTCCTTTCCCAAACACTGTAGACGCGCAGTGGCAAAAATGTAACAGATCTGCTGAACCTTTACTCCGTGAGAGTGCTGTAAAGTTTGTATCCTACAATGAAATCACGGCGTGGAGGAAGCTCGTTAAAATGAGTCAAAACAGTAAATGCAAAATGTGTTTTAAGAAGAAACTGTGGGTGGAAAGAGGTGAGATTGTAAGGCTCGCTGCAGAAATAAAAACACAGAGCATCAACACTTGTCTGTAACCCATAAAATAATAATGAGCATCATGCTGCTAGATCAGCAGCTTGTGATGACAGTTAGTTCTGCTCACTAGGTCAGCTGACCTTAATCCACAAGATGGGACATATGGCACTAGAATTCCAGATAAAGAGCTAGGAGCAAGGCCATTTACACATTTTGAGACCAGAACCAAAATCTTAAATTCAACACAGAACTGAACTGGGATCCAATGCAGAGAGGCAACAACTGGAGTGATATGATCAAATGACCAGTGCCAGTCTAAAGACGGGCTGCAGCATTCTGAACTAGCTGCAGCCTAGCAATACATCCATGATCAACACCCAAGTACAGCTCCTCAGCAGGCTCATCCGTTCCCACCTTCAGCCCCTCTGCCGGGTTACCCCGCTCCTCAGCCGGCTCATCCGCTCCCACCACCAGCCCTTTATTCTGGCAGGGCCGTACTGAAGACCCACAAGTCTTCTATCAACGTCTCTTCAACGTGTACTTTGGTACGGAATGCAAGGATTGGATGGAAGAGGAAAAATGTTTTAAGGGACTATTCCTTGAGAACCTACATGCCCAGTATAGCCTATACATGGGTACAGTGGACCCTAAAACCACACCCATGGATGAGCTCAGAAGAATGGCGAGCTGTGCCTTTACACGATTTGGTAAATCCAGTAAGAATTCGAGCAGTCCATCAGTTCTGGTGGTGGAGGAAAAGACCTCGCTGCGACTCGAGGGTGCTGCATCTGGAACTCATAAATATAAAAACCAAAAAGTTGGACCTAAACCACAGGTCCAAAAACCTGATAACCCCAAGCCAAAAGGCTTTCCAAACAACAGGCCTCAAAACCCAAGCAGACCCCAGACCCCTCCACCAGCTCATGGAGGGGACCCTAAGACACCACGACCAGGCCGCGATAAACATCGTGTTTCTTTCAGAGAAATAGGGGGTTTGTCAGGCTCCTACAGGAGAGAGTCCCCTCGCCCAAGCGAGGGACGCACTCCTTTGGGCCAAAAACCACCGCGTAACCCTCGCAAGGACTACAATCCTGTCCCAAGGCCGAGAACTGATTCTAGGAGTCGATCTCCAGACAAAATTCGTGCAGTAGGAGAAATACTTATTGACCTGTTGAAAGATTTGACAGTACGCGAGTCGGTTCTATGCATTACTGTGGTAGAACCTCCTCAACCTGCCTGTGGCTCGGCTGTAGAGGCAGGTCCTGCAAAGGTGACACCTGCCACAACGGTGCATTCATCGACACCTGAGGTCTCGGTGAGACCTGCTGTGGTTGCTTCTATCGGCGCTAGTACTCTAGTACCCACAGAACCTGAAACCAGACCTAGCAAACCGAGCTCACCGATCAGACTTCCATGAAGAGTTCTCTGCGGTATCACCCGACGTGGTCCTACGAATAAACCTCACATTCCGGTGACCCTGGAGGGGACGCTGGACTGTGAGGTTCTCATGGACACGGGTTCAGATTAAACCATCATGTCCAGCTCTCTCTGGGAGCAGGTCCGCATGGCTGCAGCTGCACAGGGTCGCATCATAGGATTCACAACATGCGTTAGGCAAATCCAACCGTTCTCTGCAGACCGAGGATCCTTGTCGGATGTGGTATCCATCAACTTCACAGTGGGAGACATGTCCGTGAGCCATCCAGTGTTTGTGACTAAGGTCGAAGTGCTTCCTTTCGTAGTGGGAGGAGATCTGTTACGACGCCTTGAAGCCGGCATTTCATTTAAAGATTGGACACTCCAAACTCAGGCGACCCAGCCGACGCCCTTGGCGTCCCTTGGGCGCCTCATTGCATGTTCAGGCGGTGACAAAGTCAACGGAACTGTCAACCTGGTCGGTCAATCCAGTACCAGTAAGGTCAGTGACATCCAGAGAGTCTGCGTAGTCTCTGCAATACCACTCCACACGGAGGTGGGGAAAACACCGACCCTAGTGGGAGTTGGCGGTTGCAGTGACACACCACCTGAGACTCCGCACCCTGCGGTGGGAACACCACCTGCTAAAGGGGAGACTGAGGGTGGCGCTGATACTCCGGCTGCAGCTCAGAACCTTGCGGTGGGGACTCCCCCTGCCGAAGGACAGGCTGATGACGTCGCTGACGTTACTGCGCTACAGCAAGCGCTGGTGACCTTTAGCCCAGCGGTTGGTGACTCACCTACCAAAGGCGAGGGGGTCCGGTGCCCTGTACCACCACTGGTTGACCTCGATCTCTCTGACTGCACCCGCGCGTCGAACGAGGGGCCTCCGGAGCCTCCACCTGCGCCGAACCCTTGCAAGGCCGCGCCACTCTACAACGTCCCTGGTTTCCATTTCCAGGTCTGGTAAAATACGTTTTGTTAGTCGCGTGTTTCAAGCTGCTATCAACCACAGTTGGTACCCATCACCAGCCACCTCTAACGCGTCTGTACGAACCTGGGCCCTCTTTGGGTATCACTCTCCGAGACCGCCCAGGTCTACTAATGACTAACTATCGTCTATTTACACAAAAGATTTAAAAGGTTTCTCTCATTAACAGGAGTACAGCTGAAGGCCTCAAACAGCCGGGGAAAAGGCGGGAAAACAGTGCTGCTCTCTGATTGGTTGAGTGTTCAACCATTTTCTGTCCAAGCAGGATCGAGCACCCACACATATAACTCATCAAATCGACCAGCTTGGTCTCAGGAATCTTGCATTCAATTTTAAATGTGTTATCTGTTACCATGGTAACACAAGTGCATAAGTATATCCCCAAACAAGTCTTTTTGAAATGAATGTGAAATGCCTAATATTGAACCTATAACATACTGCGGTTATCTTTCTGAGCTCTATACACTTAAAACTAGCAGCAAAGCTGACATTTTAACACTAGTCAGAAGGCAGGGAACGCCCCCTCCTCCTTCGCTGCTCTGTCATTGGCTGAGTTTTCAATTGTCTTCCGCCTAAAAGGAAATGTGCACCCACACATATGATACATCAATTCAACCTGCTTGGTCCCAGGAGTCTTGTATTAACTTGATATTGTGTTCTGCGTTACCATGGCAACATGCTTGGCAACAACATTTAACATTTTAGACAAAACTGTATCAACATACTTTAATATAGAAATGTTATTCAAAGTTAAAGAGTCATGTGACATTGTACATTGTTTTATTAATGCAGACTCCTGTCATCTGTTACCATGGCAACACAAAGAACTACAAATTACTTTAACCAATTCTCACAGGAATGAATATAAAAAGCTGAATATTGAGCCAATAACAGACTTCTGTTTTTGATCTTTTTGAACTATCTGTACTTAAAACTAGAAACAAGTTAAATTTGACCATCAGAAGGTGGGAAAGTGCCCCACTCCCACCCAGCCCCCGATTGGTAGAGAGGCCAATCATCTTCTGGTTAAATGGAATTACACACCCACACATGTGAGACATCAAATCGATCGGCTTGGCCTAAGGAATCCATCCATCCATCCATCCATCCATCCATCCATCCATCCAATAAACCATCTAACATCCATCCAACAATCCATCTGTTATTTCATTCATCCAATCATTCATCCATCCCATATCAAATCTGAACATATGTTAATCTATCAATTTCAGATATCAGCAAATATTTCTAAATTCACAGTTCAGCCAATTGTAAAAATGTACCCGTTAAACTATTCTCATTCAAATGCCAACTGTTTAACATTTCAAATTTCGAGTTTTTAATAAATGTTCAAAGATTAAAGTTTTCTGCTGTTTAGCATTTTTTATCCATTCTTCACCTATATTCTGAGCTTTATTACACTTGTTGGTGATTTTTGCTTCTAAATCTTTAAATGCATTCAGCTCATTTTGACAGTTTAGCTTAGTTTCAGCTTCACTTCAGCTATTCAGCAGCTTCAGCAATCCGTTTCTGAATTTGGCTTAAGCTACTCATTTCACAGTTCAACTAAATATAAAAATTAAACTGTTAACCTAGTCCTACTCAAACAACAAGTGTTGACATTTTTGCTGTCCAAATTTTAAATGTTCAGATTTCAGTTTTCTGCCGTTCAGGATTGTTTTCTCCGTTCTTCACTTTTTGTGCTTTATTTACATTTTGGTGCTTTTTGCTTCTAAACCTTTCAAAACATTCAGCTCATTTTAACGGTTTTGTAGTTTCAGCTAGGGCTGCAACAACGAATCGATAAATTCGATGAAAATCGATTACTAAAAGCGTTGGCAACGAATTGCGTCATCGATTCGTTGTGTCGCACAACTCTTCCAAAAGCGCCCCCCCCCCCCCTTCCCGCCCGCCGTTGCGCGCAGACCAGAGCAAGTCAGATCAGCGCGAGGGAGAGCCGCAGATCAGCGCGAGGGAGAGCCGCAGATCAGCGCGAGGGAGAGCCGGTACCGGCAGATCAGCGCGAGGGAGAGCCGCAGATCAGCGTGAGGGAGAGCCGGTACCGGCAGATCAGCGCGAGGGAGAGCCGGCAGACTTGCGCTGCTGCGAACCGGTTCTGCATTGTTGCGCAGCGATCCAGGCAGCTGCTTCCAGCGCACGGTCCATTCTCAAAGTGGCGCAACCAAAAAACTATAATTAGCACACGATCGTTCAAGTCCGCACATGTTCTCTATTTTCTGTCTTATTTGTGCCTGAAGCTCGCTACTGCAGAGATCATCACCTGTGTTGTGGTGATGTCACCTCACGCAGCATCGAAAACGCGCTCTGCGCTTTTCGGTCAGGAGATCCCTTTGATCTGCTCAGAAGTAACTGATGAGGTTTAAAAGTAAGAATCCAGGCAACAGATTTTCTGGAGAATTAAGAGGAGATGCAGGAAGATGAGAGACAGACAGGACAGGAAAATAGTTAAATAAAAACAAGAAAACAAAACAAAGTGTTGAAAAGTAAAATGTAGATAGATTTATCTCCACTACACGTTTTTACCAGTAAAAAACAATAAGTTCTACACATGTAATATTTATACATCTGATACAATTCAGATCACCTTCAAAACTCAGTCACACACCCAGGGCCGTTTCAAGACATTTTGGGGGCCAAGGCAAAATGCCCCCCCCCCCCCCAATAACTGGGCTCCCCAGAAGCCTCTGTGTAATTCATGCCCTCTCCAGTAGTGTTAGTTATACGGTGTTTATAAAAGCCCCTCAGACATTACTGACATGTTCTAATATTATCAGATGAAAAACTAAATTATCAGACATGCTGTCTCATCTGCTGCTTTTCTAAACTTGCAAAAAGTAACAAAATCATTTGAAAGCCACTATTTGTGGATTCTCTGAAAGTTTCCATGGAGTGTGGGACAACTTATTTTTTCATTGATCCTATCGTCTAATCTCACAGTTGAAACAAGCATCCTTAATAATCTGTGCACAGGAAGCATACCAATGCTGTAGTAAAACAAAAGGTATAATAATTTATTATTAATAAAACCTTGTTGCTGCACTAAAGCAGAAAAATGAGATTTTGCATTAAATATGCAAAATATTTACATATGAATTGTTTTAGAGCCCTTTAATTGGCAGAATCTGATATTAATTTAGTTCTTACAAAAAATGGGTCCCAACATGGTTTGTGTGGCGTTGCCATAGTGTGACGTCATAGGCACAGATCCCCTGTCCTCTTGTTTGGAAATGGAAATATGGTCACCCTATATTAAACAAACTGTCCACCCGGGCTTTTGCGCTGCACAGAGACGCTTCGCTGCCTACGACTGAATGTCAGTTGAGAGTCAGTCTCATGCAGACTGACCAATGAAGAGAGGGCCTCAAGTTAAGACCCTCTCCTCATTGGTCAGTCCACACGAGGTGGGTCAAAGGTTACTCTGGGCGGGTTACGTGTTGTCAGGCATTCAAGTATTGAGTATATTTACTGCATATTACAGTAATATATTCTGTATGTGACCACATTATGGTGATCCTTGGGTCGTGATGATGGAGCCCTTGAATATTGTTGCCCAGGGTACAACAAAGTGTTAATCTGGCCCTGGTTCTGCCGTCACATTCCCGCAGAAACTGGTTGATCACACCGGGGCCAGACTACTAGCATGTGGTTTTACAACCACAATGTCCTCAGAAGCAAAAACGCTTTTAAAAGGGAGGGAGGAGTCCTAACTGTTGCTGCAGGCGTGTTGTGTGAGATTGCAGTTATATACTGGTTAATAGATTTTTGGGTTCAGTTGCTTTCATGTGGCCTAATGTGAGTCTATTTGGGATCATTGGAATGATCAGCAGCATTTCTTGATGTGACTTTATGGCAGTTGCCCAGGGCATCATCGCAAGGAGGATGGCATTCATTTACTTTTGTTTTATTTGGTATTTTTTCAGTCATTTTTGGAAATAGTGATCAATTTTGATTAATTCACAGCCTATGTTTAATTACATTTAAAATAAATGCCAACAGATGAGATCAAACAAAACAGATGAGAATTGCCCTTAAGCTGTTTAACTTGGACCAAGCATTTTAGGTCACAGATAGATGTAGCTTAGGGTCTCTGTCTATACACCTTATAAGACAATTTAGGTGATGGCATGTTGTTTTTCTGCTATTGAACTGTTTTCTAATAATGTTGTGTTAAATAAAGTGAAGGAAGGAGAGAAATAACGTTTCCCTAGCAGTTTTTAACAATGTCCCCATGTAATCCGATTAATCGATTAATCGTGTCGAGACCCCATCCGATTAATCGATTATCCAAATAATCGTTTGTTGCAGCCCTAGTTTCAGCTTCCCTTGAGCTATTCAGCAGCTTCAGCAATTAGTTTCTGAATTCAGCATATGATGCTAATTTCACAATTCAGCTAAATGTAAAGATTAAACAGTTATGTCTAACTGAAATAACAGGTGTTTAGACATTTTAGCTGTCCAGTTTCTATACAATGTTCACATATTTCAGTTTTTTGCCATTTAGGATGATTTTACTCCATTCTTCACTTTTGTGCTTTATTTGCTTGTTGGTGCTTTTTGCTTCTACGTCTTTCAAGACATTCAGCTCATTTTGACAGCTTTGCTTATTTTCAGCTTCAGCTCAGCTGTTCAGTAACTTCAGCTTACAGTTTCAGCTATCCAGCATTCAAACAGCATTTGTGCAATAATGCAATTTTTTCTAGTTTTATTCTTAACTTTAATCATTTACTTTATTTGTTCTTTATTTTGTTATTTTCTTGTTTGGTTATACTATTCGGATAAACAGGAGGGATTATGTTATTGAAATGTTATGTTTATTATTAACTGAATGTATTATTCTATGCCTGAAAGCACACACACACACACACACACACACACACACACACACACACACACACACACACACACACACACACACACACACACACACACACACACACACACACACACACACACACACACACACACACACACACACACACACACACACACACACACACACACACACACACACACACACACACACACACACACACACACACACACACACACACACACACACACACACACACACACACACACACACACACACACACACACACACACACGTTGTAAATGAGACCAGAAACTCGGGGCAGTTGCCTTGAGCTTCTGCCCCTGATTGCAGTTTGGTGACTTGTCTGCTTGTTGTCTCTCCTCTCTCTCCAGCTGCAGGTATTGGGTTATTGATAAAATCCCTAACAGTCATGTAATCATTAGTTTAGAAATATAGAATTAAACTAATTTTTATAAACTATATTCTTGACTCTGTCTGAATTAATATGAAGTGTGTGTTCCTAAGGTCGTATTAAATCAAATATTCAAAGACCAATAAGATTGATCATTTATAATTAGATGGAATATCACATCTTATTGATCATTCAGTAAAAGTAACCACTTCCATCAGCATGGCTCTACACTTCATCCTGCAGCATCTGGACTCCTGGGTACCTACACCAGGATCCTGCCAAAAGCAGAAACAGCTGGAGTTAGCAGGTCAGATCCACGGTGTGTAAAGTCCACTCATGGAGGGAACAGGAAGGGAAACCACTGAAGAACCAGGATGAACAGACCCGAGGAAACATGGACGGAGACACAGCGCTGCCCCGTGGCCAGGCGGGAATGTGGAAACGGACCTGTGGCTATTCCAAACACAGGCGCCATCTTGTTAGCGGCAAGAAGCAGAGTATGGGTGGGATGAGGCTGGCCCATACTCTGGAACAGCAGCTGCTATGTGTGGACTCTCATGTGATTTGTTTATTTACATTTGTAGTAAACCTTTCTCCACAGTCATCATGACTAAATGATTTAGGTTTCTTCTGGACTTTCCTGCACGAGTCTACATGTTGCTTCACTCTAACATTTCTTATGAGCCAAACAGCCTGAAGACCTTATTGCTGGATGACTTGTCTCCCTCACGTGTCTCTGGAGAGACCACTTGTGAAGAACTTGTTGACAGACTTACCATCTGACTCAGAAGACCTGCTCTCATTCCAGTCATCATCTTCATCTCCAGTTTCAGACCCAGAGTCTGACAGCTCAGAGTCCAGATTCACACCATCATCATCATCATCATCATCTCCACTAACTTCAGTCTCTGAAGAATCAGATGTTTGTTCATGAGGGGTCAGATCTGGGTTCCTGCTAGTTCCTGCTCCTCCACCAGTTTCTGCTGCCATCTGGTCAGCTGAGCTGCTGGTTGGAACATCTCTGTCTTCTATTTGCTGCTGATGAAGCTGTGAGACCAGAGGTTTCTCTTCATCATCCTCACTCTTTATAGAAACAGCAGTAACAGGAAACCCGACAGCTTCAGTCTCCTCCTTCAAACAGAGATGCTCTCCCTCCAGACTGGTCCAGAGCTCCTCCTGTTCCTCCTTTATGTGGAGGTGTTCTGGGTCCTGCTGGTCCACACCAGCACTCTGTTCTTCAGGAGCTTCTTCCTTAACCAGCACCAGCTGTGGAACATCTGTAGGAAACACAGACACATGATGTTACAGACCACCATACCTTTATATTTACACCATGAGTGATACTGGCTACATGATGTGGGAAAAAGGAACAAGAACATGAACTTCATTTAGATAAAAACAGATTTCTACTTTAGGAACAATAAAAACTTCCATCACAATCAGCGTGTTTGTTTCTGACCAGAACTTCTAAGCCTCCTACTCACAACCCAAGCTTTAGATCTGAAGCTTATGTGAGGAGAAACGTCTCCAAGATCAAATCAGCAACTATTCAGTCAAAAGGAAAATGAATAAACACTTAGATGTAGCTGCTGTCAGTAACAATCTTTCACTTTTGAGCTCTCAGCAGGCTAGAGCACTACAAAGCAAAGGAACATTACAAATTAGCATTTTGGGTATCGGATTAGATTTGTGCCAATAGGATCAAGAAAAACACTTTGAAGATCAAACAAATATTAAGACATTGAGAGAACAAAATATTGACTAAAGAAAACATTTTTTTTTTCTAAAGTAAAACTTGCTATCTGAATCAACTTCTTAAAATGATCAAGAAACAAAAATTGGTGAAACAAAAATTAAGAAATTGACAGAACAAAAATATTGACTAAAGGAAAAAACATGTTTCAAAAGTAAAACTTACGATCTGAATCAACTTCTTAAAATGAGTAACAAAGTATGTTTCCTTTTTCTGTTTGCCTCCATGTGTTTTTGTTATCAATTTCCTTAGTTTTGTTCTAGCTGCACACAGCTTTGCTCTCACTACCAGATTTGCACTTACACTGTCTGGCTTTCTCCTTTGCAATCCCTGAGTTTTTGGTTGCAATTCTGACACAACCCTTTCGGGTGGGCGGGACTTCTGAGAAGTCCTCTCCCATAGGACAGTGGTTTCTCTTGAGTGACAGTTCAGTGACCCGGAAGTGATGTAGCCTCCAAGACATTTTTTTCCCCACCTCGGTCAACATCATGAATTTTGAGCCCCAAACACGTTATTTCTGCTGTCTGTGGTGTCTACTGAGGATCTAAAGTGAGTATTGATAATATATTTTATCTTTTCTTAGTTAATCTGTAAGTTAAACCACTTTTTAAGTTGGTTTTAACCAGACGTTGGCTCACTAGCTAGCTGCTAAGCAAGCCATTGTGCTAGCCTCAGGACAATGGTCTATTGTTCCAGAGAGACGTATTAAAAACTCATCTTAACATATTCATTTTTATTCCATGTTACTTGGTCAGGCTAAACAAGTTTATAGTTCTGCCTGCTCCTTTTTCAGTGAAACAAATGGATTATATGATGTAGCTCTGACTGAATAATTATCTAAGTGTGTGTTTGATAACAAATTTCTTACCAGTATACAGATCTGACATTTGTTTGTCAGAACAGGACAAATCAGATTCAGTGTGCTTTCTGTCATATGTTCTGTATTCTCCATCAAAAGAATGTTGTCCAGGACAGATAATCAATAATGAGTTAAATACATGCTTTTAATTAT
Organism: Nothobranchius furzeri; assembly: GCF_043380555.1. Classification (NCBI taxonomy): domain Eukaryota; kingdom Metazoa; phylum Chordata; class Actinopteri; order Cyprinodontiformes; family Nothobranchiidae; genus Nothobranchius; species Nothobranchius furzeri. The sequence continues at coordinate 92,213,158 of NC_091742.1, read as the reverse complement.
TACATAAAATCTATATTTTTGTCTAAAAGCTATTTCTTTTTTTTTTCTTTTTAGATTGAAAACTACTGCATTGCATTACAGTGGAAGTGCTACATGGCCACATGCATCAACTGCAGCTGGTGAGCTAAGACACACCATAGTGTACACAAAGTACACTGCAGACAAGGGATGTAAGAAAATATCAATATGGCAATATGTTGCGATATATTTTTCCAGTGATATTGTATCGATATTCTCGAACTGTGTCTCTAAAATAACGATATGGCAATATATCGTGATATTTTTTCCTGAGATATTACATCCATGTTCAAAAGCAGTATCTAATTTTTGGAAGAATTTACATGCAAACATGTATTTTCTTTGTGTTTGGTGCACTTTAAATGTTGACCGCTAGTTGGCAGCAGTGTGCATTGGGTTTTGTTTCCACCATTGAAATTTAAATCCCGCTATTATGGTTCAGATAACTCATGTTAAACATTTTAAGTATCAGTTTGGACTGTTTATTGAATATTCCTACAATAAATTCAGTCAAAAATACACATCCCTACTGCAGACCAATCCCACCTCATGCATTTCATAGGCTATATAATAAAACCACAGTGATGGTTATGGATAAATATCTGTAATAATGGTAATCTTTTTCCATTGTTTCCTGTTGTATTTGTACTGTATTGTATTGTATTTATTTTTCCGTCATAACAAATACATATAAAACACATGTACAAATTCCTCTTGTAAATTAAACAGTTTCTTTAGATATAATTTATGAACGAAAAGGTATAGGCTGAAGTTAAACTTATTTTAGCCTACCCACTAATTCATTACAAAACAAAAATCAACATTGTCATAAATATCAAAAGTAAATAAACATATAAACAATACAGTCATTACATGCATCATCCTAATTTCAACAAAATCAATCAAGAGGTATAAACATGAATAAAACAAAATCAATTGAAATCAAGAGGTATGAACGTGTGACAAAACTAATTTTGGTGCACTTGGTAATTGCGTAAGGAATTTTTAAAACTCTTTTTTAATATTTTCAACGAGCATGCATTTTTTAATCCATCCTCGAGGCTATTCCATAAACTCACTCCTCTTACTGAGATACATCTTTGTTTTTTATTGGTTGTAATATTCTTTTTTTTGAAAATCCCGGTTCCTCTCAGACTATATCCTCCTTCCCTTTGTTCAAACATCCTTTGGAGATAAGGTGGAAGTTGAGCCTGATATGCCCGATATACTACAGCCAGTGTATGCAGGTCAATAATATCATACAATTTTAGAATTTTTAAATTGGATAAAGATAGGATTTGTTGGAGCAAAATAGTTAGCATGGGACATTATTCGAACTACCTTTATTTTGAAGTAAATATATAGGACAAATATTTGCTCTGTAATTATTTCCCCATATTTCAACCCCATAGCTCAGATATGGTAAAATAAATGAGTTAGAGTATCTTAAGGGATTTAATATTTAAAACTACTCATAAGTCCTATTTTTTTTTTTTTGATATTTTTAACTTTATATAATCTATATGAGGCTTCCAACTCAGTTTTTCATCTATAGTAATTCCTAAAAATGTATATGTGTGTACTTGTTCAATTACAATACCATTTATTTTTATAATAATTTCATTAGTAATTTTCCTGTTTCCATACATAATGTACTTTGTTTTGGTCATATTCATAGAAATTTTATTCCCGTCAAACCATCCTTTTAACACTGCCAGTTCTTTTTCAACTAAATCAACAAGCTTGTTTAGGTCGTCACCAGAACAATAAAGGCTGGTGTCATCTGCATACAACAAACAATTTACTTTATCTAGAACCGCACACACATCATTAATATACATTGTGAATAATTTAGGTCCAAAAGTAGACCCTTGTGGGACTCCATGAGTAATGAACTCCTTTCTTGAATCAACATTATTGATATGCACATACTGGTCTCTTTCACGAAGGTAGCTTGCCACCCAAGCATAAGCTGTGCCACGGATACCATATCTTTGTAGCTTTTGAAGAAGTGTATGACCCATGACGTCAAAGGCCTTACTTAGGTCAATGAAGACACCCAAGGTATATTTCTTTTCTTCCACTGCAGTTGTGATATCTTCAGTTAAGGCCATTACTGCCATCAGAGTGGATCTGTTTGATCGAAAACCAAACTGTTGCTCATTCAACAAATTGAATTTAACAAAACCATCAAATCTAGTGACAAACAATTTTTCTAAAATTTTAGAAAATTGTGAGAGAAGCGAAATCGGTCTATAATTTATGAAAAAGTGTTTACTTCCATTTTTATAAATAGGGATTACTTTTGCTGTTTATTTTATTTGGAAAAACACCAGTACAGAATGACAGATTGCAGATATATGTAAGGGGTGTGACAATGTGATTGATAATTTCCTTTACTAACCTCATATTTAAATTACTGCAATCAGTTGAACTTTTGTTTTCAAATTTATTGACAACATTTATTATTTCAGTGTCTTCTACACCCCTTAAAAATAGTGAACTGGGGTTACAATTAGATATGGACTCAGTAACATTTTTTTCATTTTTACTTATAGCACCTAGCAAATAATGGTCCAACCTCAACAAAATAACGATTGAAAGCATTGGCAATTTCCTTGATATCAGTTAATTCATGATCTTCTTTGATGAAATAGCTTGGGAGTGCATTAACTTTTTTCCATTCCTAATTATACCATTTAATATTTTCCACATTCCTCGTGTATTATTCTGGTGTTGTTCTAATAATTTATGATAATATTTTTTTATTCATGCGTATTATATTTATTAATTTATTTTTATATATCTTATATCTTTCTTCAGCACTTTTAGTTCTTTGTTTTAAATATATTCTGTAAAGATGATTCTTCTTACAAGCCTCAACTATGCCATATGTCATCAAGAGCTTTTTTATTTTAATTTTATTTTCAGTAATATATAGCTTCAATGGGCAGTGTTTATCATAGAGTTTGGTGACTTTGGATAAGAAGGCATCATATGCTAGGTTGGGGTCCTCAGTACAAAAAACATCATCCCACGTCTGAGCAGAAAGATCTGCCTTGTATGCAGCCAGGGCTTCGGGTGTTCTATGTCGAACCAATTTCTGTGTAATAGTTTCAGGATTTTGAGCATAATGTACTATTTGATGAAAAACACTAAATACCGGTAGATGGTCACTTATATCATTAACTAGTAATCCCGCTGTAATTTGTCTGGATATCTCATAAGTGAATACATTGTGGCTCAAAGTGGCAGTTGTAGTTGTAATTCGAGTAGGTTTAAGGATAAGTGGGAGAAGGTTATTACAGTACATTGTTGTAATACAATTAGATATTTGTAAGTTATCATAGGGTTAAGAAGGTCAATGTTAGTCACCACATACAATATGGACCTTGTTTAAATTTACAAACAAGCTACCGACTTCCTGATTAAAAGTATTTAGACAGGATCCAGGTGTTCTATACAAACAACTAACAATGATGGGTTTAGTTCCTTCAATAGCAATTTCAACACTGATACACTCCATAACCCCATCAATAATATTTGTCTTTTTGTCGGATGACTTACACCTCAGGTTTATATCCACGTACAGTGCAACCCCACCGCCCTTTTTCTTGTTCCTATTTAAAGTAAATAATTCATATCCCTCGATTTCCACATAGGAACCCTTTTCATTGTCCAACCACGTCTCAGACAGCAATAACAGAAAAATTTGGTAAGTGACTCAGACACTCTTTAACCTTATCATAGTTTTTATGCAAACTTCTACCATTGAAATGAATGACAGAGAAGGCTCCCACCATATTTATCTCTTTAAACTCCTCATCACTATAGTATTTACAATCACTTCATGGCTCTTTATTAAAATTACCATCAAAATCTAAATCGTTTCCAAAATCATTCATTTTGTGGTGCAAAGAGTCAAACATTTTGAAGTTGTTTACCATGGAGTAAATAAGTGTCCTCTTAATATGTCCAGTTGACAAGCATATGGACCTATTGTTCGAGTCGGTGGTAGTGGATGCTCCATCTATCATATCAGTAGTCTGACGAAGTACCTGTCCTGAACCTCTCTGCGTCTAGTTTAAAAGACCTGAAAGACCTGCCGTAAGCAGGCACAGGTTAAGATTTTAAAAGAACCTGTAAGGTGAACACCACAACACAATATAAATGTTTATTATTATTGTACGCTGTGCAGCTAGAGTAAACTTGCATGCTCAGAAGCCACGTATGATTACATCGCCTACAGGTTGCCTGATGCTGAACTTCGGGCAGCTGCGTGTACTCCCGTGGAAAACCGCCTGTGGGAGGAGTCGTTGTGTTGCTGTTAAGAGTTTGGGTTGGAGTCCTGGGTTTGTGTTCCCTTTAATCTCTTCATTAGCCTTGCAAGTCACCACTGCAGAGCACCATGGAGAGGCTTACCTGAAAACCCTTCTCATGGGGCAGGCCCATCCTCACACACCTGTAACCCCATCCTTGAATAAAAGCTGGTAGCTGGTCACTCAGAGTGTTTTAACCCATATCTAGCCCATGATTCTGCCGTTTTTCAAACTTACGTTCTCATGTTCTATGCAGATCTATGGAAATTCTTTCCTTGAAGCTCCTGATCACACAACCGTACTGGCAGTCAGCTTACCCACTACCTTCTGCTCACCCGCTTGCAACTCATGCTGTCATTCTCCCAGACTTCTGGTTGTTTCTCCACCATTCTGCCGTCTCCTGTCTGCGCTACAACTTCAGACCGTAAGTACCCAAACTTTTCCTTTTGTAAGTCTCTCTTTAGTCATTACTAACACTCAATTTTACCTCAGGGCCTTCTGATCTTTAAACACTAAAACCTGTGGCGTTTCTCAGTCTCTGTAAGCTACCTGCACAGTCTAAGAAAAACCTGACCTGTTGCCTCTTACTATCCTCTGCTCTTCCTCGCAGAAGCTTCTGGTTCCTGATCTCCAGCTGTTACCTCTTCAGTCATCCGTCAAACATTTTAATAAACTGTTTTTAGCTCATTTGTCTCCTGAGTTTCTCTGCATGAAGGTCAGGTTGTTGCAAAAATCATGACATCAGCAATTACTTTGCACCACTCTGTTAAACAGCTGATATTTCAAGTGTATCTTTAAAAATACATTGAATGTCAAAGTGAATGAAAGGCATCCATTCAGCTTTCGGTGTAATGCAGGATTTTATGGACAGGCACCAAAACAGGAAATGTATAAATTGAGATTTATTTACTAAATCAGGTAAACCATAATAAAATACTAATGTTTAAAGTCCAGAGGAGGGAGGGAGGCTTTATAGCAGGGGTATTCAATTCTAGTCCTGGATGGCTGGTATCCAGCACGTTGTTTCCCTGCTCCAACACACTTGAATCAGTGGTTGAATTACCTGTGCAGCAGCTCTGCAGAAGCCTGTTAATTATCTGCTGACTGAAATCAGGTGTGTTGAAACAGAGTTAAAACTAAAACGTGCTGGAAACCGGCCCTCCAGGCCCAGAAGTAAGTACCCCTGCTTCATAGGCACAGAGAACTCCCATCATGATCCTGGAGACGGCACAAGGAGATGACGACATGAGTGTGCCCTCCCAGATCACACCAACACCACCTGACCACATGGAGGCATGTGTCTGTAAGAAAGAAAAACTGGTGATGTATGAGATTAAACAAAAACTACGAACAAAATGAATTTTACAGTTGTTTAACCTGCTGAGCATAGTCTCCCCTAAGAGCAGCACAAAGTGCAACTGGCTCAGAACCAGGGTGCTCCGTTATGCAGGTAGTCACCTCCTCCTGCTGACACCCGAGGATTACCTACAAGGGAAAACTGATATCAATAAGGAAATAATTAAATCAGAGCTAAAAGTTTAATTTTAGTGTGACGTTTGAGATTGTGGGAAATAAATGTGGACATTATGATTTTCTATTGTGGGGTCAGTACCTTGGGCGGTTCTCTGCAGCAACATTTTGTCTGGCTGACAAGTAGAAAAGTCACCAGTTGAGGCAGAGTTAGACTATATTACTCCAGCTAAGCTACATGTAGCTAAACTAGACACTAGTCACCAGACTATAGTTACTATAGATTTTATTAGATTTAATGAAGGCACCAGCTGTGACATAGAAACTGGTGTGTGTTTATGTATGTATTAAGTGTGACAGAAAAAGAGGTTGAAATTATTTCGATGCCAAACAAGCTTGTAAAATAAAAATGCTTGTGGTGCATTACTGAGATCAGTGCTTCCCAACTATCTCTAACCAGTACCTCACAAAATATATCATTTTGTTTTATCCATTGTTTACATTTAGTGTCCCACTTCCTCAAGCGCTTATGTGACATCTGTTTCACTTCAGAGATGTAAAAGTGGCATCAAATGTACTGTTCAAACAAACTTGTAATAAAAACATCTGATATGGATCTGATTTAGGGTGACAGAAAGCACATTGAATCTGATTTGTCCTGTTCTGACAAACAAATGTCAGACATGTATACTGGTAAGAAATTTGTTATCAAACACACTCACTTAGATAATTATTCAGTCAGAGCTACATCATATAATCCATTCGTTTCACTGAAAAAGGAGCAGGCAGAACTGAACTTGTTTAGCCCGTCCAAGTAACATGGAATAAAAATGAATATGTTAAGATGTGTTTTTAATACGTCTCTCTGGAACAATAGACCATTGTCCTGAGGCTAGCACAATGGCTTGCTTAGCAGCTAGCTAGTGAGCCAACGTCTGGTTAAAACCAACTTAAAAAGTGGCTTAACTTACAGATTAACTAAGAAAAGATAAAATATATTATCAATACTCACTTTAGATCCTCAGTAGACACCACAGACAGCAGAAATAACGTGTTTGGGGCTCAAAATTCATGTTGTTGACCAGGTGGAAAAAAAAAAGTCTTGGAGGCTACATCACTTCCGGGTCACTGAACTGTCACTCAAGAAAAACCACTGTCCTATGGGAGAGGACTTCTCAGAAGTCCCGCCCACCCGAAAGGGTTGTGTCAGAATTGCAACCAAAAACTCAGGGATTGCAAAGGAGAAAGCCAGACAGTGTAAGTGCAAATCTGGTAGTGAGAGCAAAGCTGTGTGCAGCGAGAATGAAACTAAAGAAATTGATAACAAAAACACAGAGAGGCAAACAGAAAAAGGAAACATACTTTGTTACTCATTTTAAGAAGTTGATTCAGATACGTCTTTAATGTCAATTTTGTTGATTATAATATTGTTATTGTGTAATTTTTGTATTACTCTATGGTTACATGTTAATCATAATCCTTGTTAAAAAAAACTGGTTAAAAACTGAAAAAAAAAGATTCAAACTATTAGTTACGCGAGTTAAAAACTGTTTCATGTATTGCCAAAATGTATTTTGAGAAAAGAAATGTACATGCATGTAAATTGTTACTATGGTAATATGAAGGATGAAGAAAGAAAAGATTGTAAAAGCTATAGCTGTGAGAATAAGAGATGAGAATTTTATTTAGCTGTAAACAATAATTGCATTATTGTTGTGCAGGCTAGGTTTTTATGCTCGGTACGGGACTGAAGTGGATTGGAGTCCTGGATTCTCTCCGGATGGAGATGGCGAGCCTGTGCCCGAACTGAACTGAATCCCGATCAGGAGAACATCATTCTTCTATACTGAGCCAACATTCCAGTGGTAACCACTCAGACCACTGAACCTGAGTTTTACAAGACCGAGGAGACTTTCTTTTTGACTAGACTACGACCAAATAGAAGACTGACTTTGAGCTCTACCTGACTAGGTTTACTGATATAGGGGGAAAGGCCTAATTGTTTAAAGAGCAAGTCACCCCTTACAAGAAGCGTACTTCACTCCCATTTCATGTTTGAAAAATGCAACAAATGCTGTTGCCTAGCAGACTGAGAGGGTGGAGCCACTAACAAATACACACACTCACGACATTGTGACATCATAATGTACCAGTTTACATCATAGCATACCTCTTAACCAATAGCGGTGGCAGATTTAAATTCAAATGCAGTGAAGAGTTTTTACCTGACAACGGCACAACACTGACAGTTTCAGGCAGAAAATTTTAATTTTAACTAAAATGCACTAAAGTGCAAAACTATTGACTACACATGTCTGCAGCACACTTAGACACGCATTTATATAGTTTTTCAGAAAAAAAATAGTTGATTTGGGGGTGACTTGCTCTTTTATATGTCTATTGCAGCTGCATTATTTTTTGTTCCATTTTCATAAATCTATATAAAATTCCAAATCTGGTGCAACTGTGTTTTTTTGCTCATTCTTTGGATCCAGCTATTCCATTTCCCACTCACTGGTAATTTGTAAGGTAATCCTGTTGGACCTAGAGTCTGGCCTATTTATTATTATTATTTGAATAAGTGGTAACTTAATCTGACGCCAGGGTTACAATAGACTGACAATATATTCATTCATCCACCAGTACCTGTGTCCATGCTGTCCAGGTCCAGGTGGTGAAGAACACACGATGAATCAGTCCCAGCTGATGGATGATCCTGAAGTGGTAGCAGGTTTTCTTTAGCCGTGTTTAGCTAACAGCTGCAATAGAAACAAAGCAGGAGAGCTGATTAAGATGCTGCTTCAGAACAACGCAGGAGATTAAACATCCAACGCTTTGGTTCTGGCCAAAGGAACAGCAGCAGATCCAGAGGGCAGGAAGTCTAGAGAAAAGCTTTTCTCACCCACAACCTGATTCTGGAGCTCCGATTGTCACGAAGACCGCAGAATATCTTCTCTGGTTCTGGAAAGAACTCCACCAAGCTGTTAAGGAGGAGAAGAAAGTTTCCACAGCCTGGTGAGAAGATTTCTGCAGCAGCAGCAGTTAGTCGCTTTAGCTGATCAACTCTCCCAGAGACTGAAGTGAAGACATTTTTACTGCAGAGCCTCAAATATTCTCCTCACACACCAGAACAACAAGCTAGCTCTGCTAGCAGCTTCCGGTTTCTGCTTCTTCCGGTGGTCGGTGATCAGCGTAAAGGTGCACTACCGCCACCTGCTGGAGCAGAAAACACACCTGGCTCTCACACAACTTGGTGGTTTTTCAGACTAAATATTTGTCGTAATGTTTTTATTTTATTTTTTTAACGGTTTCGTCAAAAGCCCCGAAAAAACAGGTACACTACATTTTGTTATACTTCTGACCCATAACCTATTTTTTTAGTGAAGGTATTTAGTACAGATTGCTGCGCAAAATCACGGCAAGCGTCGTCTGAAGGCACATCACACAGTAAACATTCCAATACAGGTCAGTTAAGCCAATCAGAAAAAAATAAAAATCCTATATAAGGAACCCAGCATGTTGCATCATGTCACTGACTAGAGTCAGAGTCTTTACAGCAATCCTCATACTAAGCAAGCATTTAGCGACAGTGGAGAGGAAAACTCCCTTTTAACAGGAATAAACCTCCAGAGGATCCTGGCTCAGTATAAGCAGCCATCTGTGGAGCTAGGATTGGGACAATATTCAAGGTAACTTGTGCCAAGTGTTGAAACTTGGAACATGTTTCATGACATGCAACTTTGGATTTGTAACGTGTAACTTTAGTTTTCTAACTTTTAATTCTCAATTTGTACATGTATTTCTTGTTTTGTAAAGTCAAACTTTTATTTTGTACATTTACTACTCATTTTGTAACAAACGTTCATTCAGAAACATGAAACTTTCGGTTTTTACCTAGCAGACTTCCAAAATAAAAAAACAATGTACATGTTTGAAATCAAAACTCTCAAAACACACATTTCATTCTATAGGTACAAACCTCAAATCTACAGTGTTACAAATAATTTTGTCTCAATTCTAGCTTCGGTGGGAGGAACCTGGGTTGAACCAATGAGAGCACGAGTCTTAGCTACCAATCACGTTTCTCGAATTCCTGTCCAATCATTGGGAGAGGAGGGCAGGGTTCTGTCAGAGATGTAGAGAGAGAAAATTACGACACTCCAATAGACTTCTATGGAAAGAATGGAATGCGGAAATCACGTGGTTCATGCAGCTTCGAACAGTTCCAAACAGCCCCCGCTGCTGCATTGACCGTAGTTCATTTTCAGTGTTTCAGAAAGATTTTCTCCAGTAAGTTGATGAAATATCATTTTGTTGCGTTGTGAAGCGTTAGCTAACTGCTTCGTAACAAATAAACCAACGATGATATTTTATGTCGCCAGTTTTAACTAGATAACGTTTAATGAGCCAATTGTGTGCAGCTTTTTGATTGTGAGCAGAAGGACGAGCTGTAGACGGGTTTATTTCAGTTTGTTTGATTCTACGTTTTAAAAATATTCCCCACAGTTTGAAAACTGGGGTAAAGCCAGCCTCCACTCGCCAATTCACCGTAAAGTGAGCCCTCACTTAATTTTGCTTGGCGCACGCATTCACAGCTTTGCGGTTAAAGCACAGCCCACTGCTTTTCAAAATAAAAGCCCATATCAGATACTTAATTTCTGACGGATTGTTTAAAAATAACTTTAAAATCATCTGGTGGGACAGCTGTGTACTAGAACACCTCTAGTTTATAAAACCAAAGTTTAATCCAAATCTGATGTGGAATTTAAAAATGAAATCTTTTTGAAAAGGGTTATAGAGTCAGAGTCTTTACAGCAATCATCATACTAAGCAAGCATGTAGCGACAGTGGAGAGGAAATGTTATGATAACACAGCAGCTGTTTTGAGCTCCATTCCTCCAGGACTTGTGTCTAGTTCCTAAACACACAAATCAGAATGCAGCTTACTTTAGCTGGACATGAGCTAATAATTCGACTCAGTGTTGTGGCAGGATACAATAGCAAACCTGCAGGACACCAGTCCCTTAGGGCCTGGAGCTCGGCCCCCCTGAGTTGTAGGAGCATAACTCACGTTAAAAATCAGTCCCTTTATCTGCTAGAGACTGCATCCGTACTAAGCCGTTTGTGTTAGATCCCTCACCAGTGCACTTTAAATATAGTCTCTAGAAGTTTATAACTAAGAGGAAAGGACTGCTTAATGACTGCTTGTAAGTGAGAAATAAAAGTCAATAGCAAAAAGCATAAATAAGTTAAAATGAGCTAATTAACTGCTAGAAGAATGAATGAACATGTACGTGTCACGAACAGAACTCAGAAGACCCGTGAAGACGCCAAACACAGTAAAAAGTAGATAAAGTCTTTATTTGGAGTGGAGTTACCGTAGAGGGCGCGGCTGGAGACAGAGTCGGAGAGGAGGCGAGGGTCAAAACCAGATCGGACAAGCAGGTACAGGGAACAGGCTGGAGACGAGGTCGAGGACAGTCGAAGGTCAAGGTGGCAGGCAGAGTACAAGGCAGGGGTCAGGAGAAAGACGAGGTTCGGAGGCTGCGATCAGGCAGGGTAAAAGGCTGGAAGATGTACTGGCAAGAAGACTTCAATAATCTGGCAATTAATGGCTGGATGGCTGGTTCTGTTGTAGCAGGGGAAGCAGGTGTGTGTGATGAGCTGAGGAGTCAGGAGCAGGTGAAGTGGATGAAGCAGATTGTGGTTGCCAGGGAAACAGGGTTGCCAGGGAAACAGGGCTTGCAAGGAGCTAGATGAGGGGACCAGGTGTGCAGCATGAAGGCTAAATGAAGAGGCAGATGAGGGTGAAGGATTGGGCGTCATGCCAGTATGTCTCCAGTTTCATGTTAAAAACATCAACTGCCTGGTGTCTTGATGCAGAGGTCCACAGGGGTGGGACACAATAGAAGACCTCTGCAGAGGTTTGCTGTGTTCATCAGTCTTTGTTAGCAGAATACACAAGGACAGTGTAGGTGTGTCGTTTTACAGAAACAACTACAGGAAGAAGCCGGAGCCCGAGGGGACAGACAGCCAGTTTAGAAAGAGTTGATGAATTGAATCAGTTCTTAATTAGATTAAACTGTTCTGTCTGTCTCACCATGCCCAGACGCCCACAGATGCACGGCATTAAAGATAAAGATGCAAGTTGACAGAACTTGTATTGTTTGTTACCATCATCATGTGAATCCACCCTTAAAGAACTTAAGACTGTCAGGAACATAACTCAGAAGGCTCGTGATGACGCCAAACACAGTAAAAAGTAGATAAAAAGTCTTTATTTGGAGTGGAGTTACTGTAGAGGACGAGGCAGGAGACAGAGTCAGAGAGGAGGCGAGGGTCAAAACCAGATCGGACAAGCAGGTAGAAGAAGAAGAAAATATTATTTCTATAGCGCCTCTCAAGATAAAAATCACGAGGCGCTTCACAAAAACAAAAAATATAAAAATATAAAAAAGCATTTAGAAAATGTTTAAAAATATATTTTAAATGAGCAAAAATAAGCTGTTGCGATTTAAAAGAAAAAAATGTTAAGAAAGAGAGAGAGTGAACAGGAAAGAGGGAAATCAGTGGATCCTGAGGAAGGTGGAATAGGTGGGGAGAGCAGAATAAAGAGAGAGTGGTTGAAGGTCATGTAAAAACCAGCTTGAACAAGTGAGTCTTCAGCTGCTTTTTAAAGGAGACCACTGAGTCCACTGATCTCAGGCTCAGGGGGAGAGAGTTCCAGAGTCTGGGGGCCACTGCAGTAGATGATCTGTCACCTTTGGTCTTTAGCCTGGTGCGTTGCACAACCAGTAGGCTTTGGTCACTGGACCTCAGGGACCTGCTGGGGGTGTAGGGACTAAGAAGATCACCAATGTAAGATGGTGCTTGTCCATGTAAGGCCCTATAGACCAGAACCAGGATCTTGAAATGAACCCTGAAGTTGACAGGCAGCCAGTGAAGCTGGAGGAGAAGCGGGGTGATGTGGGTGTGTTTGGAGGACTTGGTCAGAAGCCGAGCACAGGCGTTCTGAACCACCTGTAGATGGTTCAGGGAAGTTCTGCTCAGACACGTGAAAAGAGAGTTACAGTAGTCTAAGCGTGAGGAGATGAAGGCGAGGATAACAGGGAACAGGCTGGAGACGAGGTAGCAGACAGGCGAGGGTCTAGTGACAGGCAGAGTACAAGGCAGGGGTCAGGCGAGAAAACGAGGTCCGGAGGCTGAGATGAGGCAGGATGAATAGCTGGAAGATTTACTAGCAAATGGCGTTCAGTCATCTGGCAGTGACTGAATAGCTGGATGGTTCTTATAAAGCAGGAGGAACAGGCATGGTGAATAAGGCTGATGACAGGAACAGGTGAGATGAATGGAGTTGATGAGGTGCAGACTGAGGTTGCTAGGGAAACAGGGCTTGGCTGGAGCTTGATGAGGGGACAGGTGTGCTGCATGAAGGCTGGAAGATTGGGAGTCATGACAAAGACTGATACATGTGACTACTTAAAATAGTTTTACAGGCTTATTTTGTAATCACATGCAAATTTCACACAGATGATTCAGTCATTTAAATGTGTATAACTGGCTGTGGCTCATTTCTTTGTTTTTTATATCTTTTTTAGGTTCAGTCCTGCTGAATGGGCATTTTTGGTTGAGTACACTGCTGTGATGAAGCCGATTGCCATGGCCCTCGACATCCTCCAAGGGGAATCATCTGTACACATGGGCTTCTTTCTGCTGACCCTTTACCATTTGCTGGAGAAGCTGAGGAAGCTGGAGTCCGCTTCCAAAATGCGTAGACCTCTTGTTGATGCCCTGCGGAACGGGATGCACAAACGATTTGGAGAAGTCATGAAAGACCCAGAACTGCAGCTGCAATAATTCTGCCAAGATTCAGAACATCCTGGACCACAGACGAGAGCATCTTAAAAGCTGGTAAATACTTGTCATGCATTGAATTGTGAGCCAGAAAATTCTGATTTAGGATTATAGGGTTTTTTTTAGAAAACCAAAGGGTGATAAATTAGTAGAGTTTTACATTTTCATGCCATCAGCAGCTTGGCAGTCTTATGCACATATCTTAAACTTTTCCTTTCCACAGGTCTCACCTTCATCAGACACCACATAGACTTGAAGATGGACGAGGCCTCCATGGACCGCAGCATCTCTGATGAGGAGGACTTCTTTGTATCCATGAAGTCAGGAGAGCCAGAACCTGGAGAGCCAACTGCTGCTGAAGTTTAACCAGGGCTTCACTGAGTGAAGGCTTGAAATTTGAATGGCGTTTGCCTTATTTTGAGATCTCTCTCTCTCTCTCTCTCTCTGTCTCTCTCTCTCTCTCTCTGTCTCTCTCTGTCTCTATCTAATGTATGTATGTGTATATAGTGTGTGTGTTGTGTGAGTAAAATAAATCAGATGTTACAACCAGTACTTGTACTCAGTACTCTTCACCAACTACTTTTTTTCTTGAGTAATTTCTTGGATGACTACTTTTCACTTTTACTTGAGTACAATTTTTGGCTACTCTACCCGACTCTGGTTATAAGTTAAATAAACATATGTGATGAATGAACAAGATGTTTAAATGAAATGTTTGAATAACCTGTGCTTAAATCAATGAATTTGAAATGAATATTGTTCTTACAATGATCCATTTATATCACAAATCACTATGTGTTTGATTTAACAAGTTAATCATTGTTTACACTCATACACCTCACACAAGAGTTTTAAGACATTCTCATTCACAGTGTTGAAAACATCTTTGTATCTGAGGAGGGCGTGGCTTTCTGAGGGATGTTGGTAAATACTCAGAAACGTGTCAAATTCTGATTGGCCAAACTTGGCCAGAAATCGTAACAAAGTAGTTTAATAAAACAAGAATCATTTCCCGAGTAATTCAGTTTCTCACTAACCCTCGAACCGGCCAAATTGGGAAAGAAGCATCTCTTTTGAAACCATCTTCTCCTTTGACCTTAAGTCAAAACCTTTCTGCGACGCTGCAAGTGATTACAGACACAACAGCTCTTTTCAGAGCTACTTCAACTCTCAGACATCCACCTTGGACACTGTTATGGAAATGTTATATTTCATAGCTTTAATCCTGTTAACAAATGTCCTGAAGCATTCACACACACACACACACACACACACACATTCTTGTCTCACGCATACACACACTGACTCTCTCTCTCACACAATGACCTCACTCCCATCCTTATCTTTTTGTTTAAATAAACTCTGTGATCAGATGTTCAAGGCATTTTGCCTTGTGCATGTGCCACAGTTGTAACTGGTTGACTTGTCTGCTTAATGTGTCTCTCCTTTTCTCTTCGATCAGGAAATGGGTTTATTGGTAAACATATTGATAAAATCCCTAACATAATTTGGTCCATCGAAATCGGGGGTCCTATCACCTCCGGCGCCAATAGCCGACACCGGAGTACTGTCGACAACCTAAATCTCCTCCAGCACTGAGCTTTCGCTGGGGGTCGGTGTGAGGATCTTGACGTCGCTGGGAGGGGATGCGGATCCACGAACTACTCAAGATCTGAGTGGAGAGATTTGGTGAGACATGTTTGTTGTTTGGTTGTATTTGTGGTACAGAGAGAAAATCCTAGGTGACCAGAAATAAATTGGTTTAGTCCACCATGAAAGGATGTTAAACAGATTCCCGGAATGCTGTATTGCTTCAGCCGTGTTAGCCTGGCACCCACGAGAGATGAGCTCAGCGGAAGCGCCCACAATCCCGGCACCAACAGCGCTGAGAGACGGCGGCAATCGAACGCCGGTAAAACTCCCAAGATTCAGCAGCGCCACACCCCTTGCACCCTTCCTCGCTCAAGTAGAGCTGGCGGCTTTACATGAAGGATGGAGCACACAGGAGACAGCGGCGCTGACCTTGGAAGGAGGAGCACTTCAGGTCCTGGTGGACCTAGCATTGGAAGAGCAACGTGATTAGCAAGCTATCACGGCTGCACTGAACAGACGCTTTGGGAAGCAAGCCTCAGGAGAGCAAAGCTGAGAACAACTGAGCGGCAGACAACGCGGCCACGGAGAAAGCTTGGGAGCTTATGCGGCTGACCTACAACTTTATGCTCGTCGGGGCTATCCTGATTTCCCGGCTGCCGCCAGAGAGGAGTTAAGCCTGCACACATTCCTATGAGGGCTAACACCGGAACCATTACGTCAACATGTCAGATTGTCCTTCCCCATCACCTTGGCTGAAGCGCTTAGGAGAGCTGAACAAGTGGAGGTGTGCTGCCTGTTAGACAGTGTGGGCGATCGCCGCTGGCGAGAGTGGCTGAGCAAGAGGAGGCACTGGAGGAGAGGAGAGAAGTCAACCAGGCCCGGCTGGAGCAGACCCTGAGACAGAAACCAGCCACCGGCCTCTGCTACCGCTGTGGGGAACCGGGACATCTAGCCAGAGAATGCCCAGCCCCAAGTCCTCGGCCCAGGTCCGGACCTGTGGAGGCCGCAAGCTGCGGGAAATGCCAGCGGGGTGGGACAGTAAGGGGACCCCCACCTCATGCAATGTCACCCCTTGGAGTTAACCAGCCTTCCGTCGGCCGCTGCGGGCCGCTTCATGGGCTCTATTTGGACTGTGTTGTCGGAGGACCATGATGCCGAGCCTTGGTGGATACGGGGTCCACCATCTGTCTGGTCTAGAAGGGATTCCTGCCAGAGACTGAGGGTTCCCTCCCGGTAAGCTGTAGTCCCACCGAAACCGCATTGCTGACTGTGACTGGTGAAAAAACTAAAATGACGGAAAAGGGACTGTTATCGGTGGTGGTCGGAACTCATCGAGCTGAGCAGGAGTTCTGGATCACTGCCATTCGAGATGATTGCATCATTGGGCTGGATTTATTAACGCGCTGGGGCGTGTTGACGTCCGAGGAACTGCTTTGTGCCTAGATGCCGAGAGGATTCCACTCCAGGAGGGGAGGGACCCTTATGAGAAGCGACGAGGAGCCAGAGTTGCCCAGTCACTCGAAGACGACTGCGAAAGCCTGGAGGTTGGACAGAAGCCGGTCCCTGCTACTGTGGCCCCGTCATCTGAGGCCATGCTTGCTTATGGAGGCATTGGAACAATGCAGCGGGGAACACCTCAGCTCGGAGCAATGAGAGCAGTTGGGCCAATTACTGTGAGAGTTTGGAGACATCTTTGCTGCTCGAGAAGAGGATTGCACCCGGAATAGCTTGGTCCAACACTGCATCGACACAGGAGACGCTGCTCCTGTACGGCTCCACCCTCATCGACTGCCATTAGCCAAACGCCGAGCAGCAGAAGAATTAATCAGAAACATGGCAGCTAACGTGGTCATTGAGCCATCAGGGAACCCCTGGGCTGCGCCTGTTGTCATGGTGGAGAAGAAGGGGGGTGGATGGCGACCCTGTGTGGATTACCGGAGGCTTAATGCTTTGACGCGCAAAGACTCATACCCCCTGCCCCGCATTGACGACGCATTAGATCATGTAGCTGGATCGTGCTGGTTCAGCTCCTTGTATCTACGCAGTGGATATTGGCAGGTGGAGCTGGCGCCGGAGGCTAAACCCAAAACGGCGTTCACGATTGGACAGGGACTGTGGCAGTTTCGAGTGATGCCGTTTAGGTTATGCAACACCCCGGCTACTTTTGAAAGACTGATGGAACGAGTTCTGCAGAAGATTCCTCGCAACCGCTGTGTGGTTTATCTGGATGATTTGCTTGTGCATTCTAAAGACTTTGAGCACGCTGTTCGCAACCTGAGGGAGGTTTTTGTCGCCATTCGCCAGGCTGGGCTGCGATTAAATCCTGCTAAGTGCACGCTGCTCACTCGCCAGACCCATTTCCTCGGCCATGTCGTCAGCGAGCAGGGAGTAACAACAGATCCTGCTAAGGTTGTTGCTGTGAAGGAATGGCCTGTGCCAAGAAGCGTCTCGGAGCTGCGGAGCTTCCTGGGTTTGGCCTCCTACTACCGCCGCTTTGTGAAAGGATTTGCTACTGTGGCTAGCCCCCTGCATCGGTTAGTCGAGAAGGGCAGGCGGTTCGAATGGAGTGAGGAGTGCACTGCAGCTTTCCACCAGCTCCAGACGGCGTTGGTTGACACGCCGGTTCTGGCGTATCCGGACCCCGCCCAACCGTTTGTTGTGGATACAGATGCTAGCAATGTGGGAGTGGGTACCGTGCTCTCCCAAACAGGTTAAGATGGAGAAAGAGTTGTGTCTTATTACAGCCGCAGTCTCAATCGGAGCGAGAGGAACTACTGTGTCACCAGGCGGGAGATGCTAGCGGTAGTTTTGGCTGTGAGACACTTCCAGCCATACCTGCTGGGTACCAAGTTCAAACATCGGACTGATCATGCTAGCCTCACCTGGCGATTGAACTTTAAAGAGCCAGGGGGACAGGTGGCTAGGTGGCTGGAGATTCTGCAGGAGTATGACGTTGGGATCCAGCACCGCCCCGGTCGCCAGCATGCTAACGCTGACGCGCTGTCCCGGCGCACATGTTTAGTGACTGAGTGTCATTACTGTCTCCACCAGGAAGAGCGAGAACCAGAACCTGTTCCAGCAGCAGTGAGGGAGCAGCACCAAGAACCGTTGGCCGCAGCGGCGGAAGCTACCGAGGAACAAGAGAGGGAGTTGTTCTCGATGGAAGAACTAAAAGATCAGCAGGAGGCTGATCCAACTCTGGCGGAGGTGAGGACCTGGGTTCGGGATGCCCAGAGACCAGAGTGGCCCACCGTATCCTCGCGTGTGGCTGAATTAAAGAACCTGCACTCACAGTTCGGCAGCTTGGAGCTGCATGGAGATGTGCTGTATCGGCGCTGGCAGGCACTGGGAGGAGGGATGGACTGCTTGCAGCTGCTGGTGCCAAAAAACCTTTGAGCAAAAGTCCTCTACTGGGTTCATGGGGCAGCGGGGACGGGACACTTTGGCAACAGCAAAACGGTGCGACGGCTCCGGCAGAGGTTCTACTGGCCGGGCTGCCGTCAGGACGTGGAACACCACGTTCACTGCTGCGACATCTGCACCAGTCAAAAAGGGCCTACTCAGCGCTCCCGGGGGCCGCAACAACAGTACCTAGTTGGAGCACCGATGGAACGGGTCAGGGTGGACATCCTCGGGCCCTTTCCCACCACAGAGGCGTGAAATCACTACATTCTGGTAGCCATGGACTATTTCACCAAGTGGCCAGAAGCGTATGCGATCCCGGATAAAAGCGCTGCATCTACAGCTCAGCGGTTGGTGGACGAGATGTTCTCTTGTTTTGGAGTACCTGAGGAGCTGCACAGCGATCAGGGGAGAAACTTTGAGAGCCAGCTGTTCGGTGAGGTGTGCCGGCGGTTGGGGGTGACAAAGACTAGAACCACTCCGCTGCATCCCCAGAGTGACGGGCTGGTGGAACGGTTTAACCGCACTCTGGCGACTCAGCTGGTTATCCTCACCAGCAAACATCAGAGAGACTGGGATTTGCATTTGCCAATGGTGTTGTGGGCGTACCGCACTGCGGTGCAAGAGTCCAGCCAGAGCACTCCTGCGGCGCTGATGTTCGGGAGGGAGATCTGGACGCCAGTGGATCTGGTGATTGGGCCGGCTCCAGAACCAGAGATTGTGGGGGGACCCCAAACTGGATTATGTGCGACGCCTAAAGGAGCGGATGGAAGAAGTCCACCAGCTGGCCCGGACCACCCTGCTAGAGGCTGGAGCTCGCCAGAAGAGGGCGTACAACTCCAGAGCTCATGGACCCTCATTGGCTTTGGGGGACAAGGTTTGGGTCTACTGCCCGACCCGGAAGAAGAGCCTGTCCCCAAACTGAAGAGCCACTGGCAAGGACCCACAGAAATTTTGGACCAGATCTCTGTGGTGGTCTTCCGGGTCCACCTGCCTGGACGAGGTAGGTGGGTGGTCCTCCACAAGGACCGTTTGGTGCAGTACCGGCCAAAGACCGGGGGGCAACCGGCTGCTGATGGGGCTGTGGATGGACTTGGGGTGGGGGGCGGTGAGACCAGGTAGGCCAGCGCGCACTCGGCATCGGCTGGACCGGTTCCAGGACTTTTGAGATGGGAGACTGAGGGTTGTGGAACACTTAATCAGCACCCCCCCCCCAAAAAAGGGTTATGTGGCGGCCCTGCCACTGATAGGCCGGCAAGGCCGCATTGCACTCTGGGGGGAGGGTAAATTGGGGTTGTTTATTCAGTTTGTGGTGTTCAGAGGGTTATTTTTTAACAGTTCAGTCAAAAGCCCTGAAAAAAAAGGTACACTACATTTTGTTATACTTCTCACCCATAGCCTAATTGTTTTAGTGAAGGTATTTAGTACAGATTGCTGCGCTCAAAAGGAACAGGAAATGTGTCCTAAGACGATTTGGTCATGATAAAATTCATTTCAGTTTATTTATAAAGAGCCAAATCACGACAAGAGTCGTCTCAAGGCACTTCACACAGTAAACATTCCAATACAGGTCAGTTCATTAAGCCAATCAGAAAAAAAAAACTATCCTATATAAGGATCCCGGCATGTTGCATCAAGTCACTGACTAGTGTCAGAGTCTTTACAGCAATCCTCATACTAAGCAAGCATTTAGCGACAGTGGAGAGGAAAACTCCCTTTTAAACTTTTATTTTGTGCATTTACTACTCATTTTGTAACATCAAACATTCATTCAGAAACATGAAACTTTCGGTTTTTACCTAGCAGACTTCCAAAATAAAAGAAACCATGTACATGTTTGAAATCAAAACTCTCAAAACACACATTTCATTCTACAGGTACAAACCTCAAATCTACAATGTTACAAATAATTTTGTCTCAATTCTAGCTTCGGTGGGAGGAACTTGGGTGGAACCAGAGTGGAACCAATGAGAGCACGAGTCTTAGTTGCCAAACCTGTTTCTCGAATTCCTGTCCAATAATTGGGAGAGGAGAGCAGGGTTCTGTCAAAGCTGTAGAGTTACGACACTCCAATAAACTTCTATGGAAAGAATGGAATGCGGAAGTCACGTGTTTCATGCAGCTTCGAATAGTTCCAAACAGCCCCCGCTGCTGCATTGACCGTAGTTCATTTTTGGTGTTTCGGAAGGATTTTCTCCAGTAAGTTGATGAAATGTCATCATTTTGTTGCATTGTGAAGCGTTAGCTAACCACTTCGTATCAAAATAAGCCAACGATGATATTTTATGTCGCCAGTTTTAGCTAGATAACCTTTAATGAGCTAATTGTGTGCAGCTTGTTGATTGTGAGCAGAAGGACGAGCTATAGAGCTCCGGGAGTTGACGTCACTTCTCCCGGCATGCAACAGTTCAAATCGAAACAGCGCCATATTGGCATGCAGAAGCCGGCAGCTGGACTATTTGTTATTGTCAGAAAACTCAATCAAACGGGAAATATGGTAGATTCCTGTTGTGCCCCAGGATGCAGAACAGACGCGGACGACATAAGGAATGAGCCATGTACAGGATTCCCCAAGATCCAGAGCGCCGCAAACGTTGGATCATTGTAATAAAACGCACTAGTGACCGGGCGAAAATGAAGCTGTGGGATCCCGAGAGTAAAGGTTTTCGCTTATGCAGCGACCACTTCATATCAGGTACTTAAACCAACGTTTCCTCAACTGTGTGTGGTATTTATTTTAAATGCTTTTATTATGATTCTTAGTGGGCTTCCTAAACTTATTTTGGCGTGGCTTTTTCTGTCTTATTACTCATAGCAACAAGTAAACATCATGTAAAACGTTGCCTCGTGAGTTCTGCGTGCTGCCGTTTCCGTGTTTTATGATGACAGCAATTAACTGGCTAAGCTGTGTTTCATTTTTAAGCAATGGTTGATCAATTGTCAGATCACACATAAAAAGCACTTTGGATTGCTATTATCTGTCTCACCGAGACTACTTACGTGTAAATCTGTTATTTGTCCGTCCATCCATCCATTTTCATCCGCGTATCCGGAGTCGGGTTGCGGGGGCAGTAGCGTGACTTCCATCCCCAGCCGCCGGAGCCAGCTCCTCCGGGTAAATCCCAAGGGGTTCCCCGGTCAGGTCCGGTGTTGTGCCGGTAAGAAGTCCGCTCCGACAGCTTCTGGCGTCGCAGCGGGCAGTAGAGTCGAGAGTCCCAGACCTTCTCCCCAGCTCCTCCGGCCGGGGGAATCGCAAGGGGTTCCCCGGCCAGGTCCAGTAAGAAGTCCGCTCAGACAGCTTCTAGCGTTTTTAAAAAGTATCCCAGGGGCACGGTAAGGGTCGGAGATGTTTAGTCTATTTAATTTCTGACTATATAAAATGATTTCTTCTGTTTTAAAGTGTGAAGTAAACTCCGACGAAGTAAAATCCAAGCGGATCCCGTTCATGTTCATGGTTACATCCGTGTTTGTTTACCTTTTTTGCATGCCAAAATGGCGTCCACTAACTGAGAGTCACGTGGGGTCCGGAGCTCTATTGCCGGGTTTATTTCAGTTTGTTTGATTCTACATTTTAAAAATATTCCCCACAGTTTGAAATAGGTTATAAACTTTTTAGACGTCCGTCCATCCGTCCGTCCACCCGCCCACCCATCTGCCTGCCTGTCTGTCTGTCAATCATCATCTATATATTAATTTTTTAAGGTTTTTATCTTTTTTATGTCTTTAATCTATTTTGTCTATCCTTCCATTTTTTATTTTACACACACACACACACACACATTATATATATATATATATATATATATATATATATATATATATATAAATTTCAAATTTTTGTTCTTTTTATTTCTTTATGGCTTTTAGCAGTCATTACAATACAATTATAAAGCATCGGTGGAGAACCATGCAGCCCAAAAGTGGTTCTGTCTTTCCGGCATCTGTCCACCGCTTATAACTCTACAACAGCATCTCTAAAAACACTGGTACAGGCACATTCCTTAGCCTGCTTAGAATAGCAAAATGCTATTGTAGGAGAATGGAGTCTCCACAGAGCCACCTTGTAATTTATGACTTCTTGACAACAGTCCCAGCTGTCTTTCCACAGCCTTTAAGGTGGGATTTCTTCTTAGGGGCTCCAAATGAATAAAGATGGCACATTCTTTTTCAGCTGCAGTTATTACAACATTGTATGCTATTATTTTATATACAGATAAACTGTTTAAAGCAGACGCCACCGGTATGTAACAGCTCTAAATTGCAGTGGGTTATGCACTACAACCATCATGTGTCTTGTTATCTTGTCTGTTTCTTAAATACAGGAGGGTATAACAGTTTTTTCTTAATCTTTAAGTAATTTTTTTTTTTGTATTCAGAATTCATGAATGAACATCTCAAATGTTTGGTTACGGTCTGAGTTTAAAAAACAAAGGAGATTTGAAAATGAAAATCAAAAGAAGAGGTGGCTCAAGGGCAGAGTATGGACTTGATCAATGATAGTTGAGCAGAGGTACAAGACTAATATTAAGGTTGTAAAAAAAACTAAATAGTACTTTTGGAAGTACTGTTGTTAAATCAATCCCTCGAGCCCTGTGTGGATGCTCGTATGTCTCTTTAAATTTGTCTTTCGAATGAACCATTGTCCACAGAGCTCACAGGCAAAAGACTTTCATGTGTGCATTTAAATAATTTTTATGGCTAAATCTTTTCCCAGAACTTACAGGAAAAAGGCTTCTCTCCTGTGTGGACTTTCATGTGTGTGTTTAAATAATTTTTATGGCTAAATCTTTGTCCACAGAGCTTACAGGCAAAAGGCTTCTCTCCTGTGTGGACTCTCATGTGTCTGTTTAAACTTGCCTTTTGGGTACATCTGTATCCACAGAGCTTGCAGGCAAAAGGCTTCTCTCCTGTGTGGACTCTCATGTGTTTGTTTAAACTATCTTTACGGCTAAATCTTTGTCCACACAGCTCACAGGCGAAAGGCTTCTCTCCTGTGTGGACTTTCATGTGATAGTTTAAATGTGACTTTTGGGTACATCTGTATCCACAGAGCTCACAGACAAAAGGCTTTTCTCCTGTGTGAACTTTCATGTGATAGTTTAAATGTGACTTTTGGGCACATCTGTATCCACAGAGCTCACAGGCAAAAGGCTTCTCTCCTGTGTGAACTTTCATGTGTGTGTTTAAACTATTTTTATGGCTAAATCTTTGTCCACAGAGCTCACAAGCAAAAGGCTTATCTCCTGTGTGGACTCTCATGTGTCTGTTTAAATGTGACTTTTCG
Source organism: Nothobranchius furzeri (assembly GCF_043380555.1). Classification (NCBI taxonomy): domain Eukaryota; kingdom Metazoa; phylum Chordata; class Actinopteri; order Cyprinodontiformes; family Nothobranchiidae; genus Nothobranchius; species Nothobranchius furzeri. The sequence continues at coordinate 92,189,218 of NC_091742.1, read as the reverse complement.
GTACATCTGTATCCACAGAGCTCGCAAGCGAAAGGCTTCTCTCCTGTGTGGACTCTCATGTGTGTGTTTAAACTATGTTTATGGCTAAATCTTTGTCCACAGAGCTCACAGGCAAAAGGCTTCTCCCCTGTGTGGACTTTCATGTGTGTGTTTAAACTTGCCTTTTGGGTACATCTGTATCCACAGAGCTCACAGGCAAAAGGCTTCTCTCCTGTGTGGACTCTCATGTGATAGTTTAAATGCTTTTTCAAGCTAAATCTTTTTCCACAGAGCTCACAGGCAAAAGGCTTCTCTCCTGTGTGGACTCTCATGTGACAGTTGAAATTATTTTTATGGCTAAATCTTTTCCCACAGAGCTCACAGGCAAAAGGCTTCTCTCCTGTGTGGATTTTCATGTGATCGTTTAAACTTGCCTTTTGGGTACATCTGTATCCACAGAGCTCGCAGGCAAAAGGCTTCTCTCCTGTGTGGACTCTCATGTGTGTGTTTAAATTATGTTTACGGCTAAATCTTTGCCCACAGAGCTCACATGCAAAAGGCTTCTGCCCGGTGTGGCCTTTCATATGACGGGTTAAACTGGAAGTTTGGCTAAATCTTTTTTCACAGTCATCACAACTAAATGATTTTGGTTGTTTCTGGACTTTTCTACATGAGCCTCCATGTTGCTTCTCTTTCACACATTTTGTATTAACCGAACACTCTGACGACTTTACTGCTGAATGACTAGTCACTCTCACATGTTCCTGAATAGACCACTTGTGGAGGAACCGTATACCACACACAGAGCAGCTAAATGATTTGTTGACGGTCTTAATATCTGACTCAGAAGACTTGTTCTCATTACAGCCATGGTCTCCGTTTCCAGTTTCAGGCCCAGAGTCTGAACGCTCAGAGTCTAGATTCACATCATCTTCATCTTCTCCTCTAACTTCAACCTCTGAAGAATCTGATGTCTTTTCATTAGGGTCCAGATCTAGATTCTTGATAGTTTCTGCTCCTCCACCAACTTTTGCTGTCATCTGCCCAGCCAAGCTGCTGGTTGGGACACCTATGTCTTTCATTTGATGGTTGTGGAAATGTAAGAGCAGAGGTTTCTCATCCGTCTCTTCTCTCTTCCTTGAAACTGCAGTGAACCAAGCAGAAATATATAAAAGATAAATATTCAGTAAAAAGACAAAAGACCTAGGGGTGTTTTTGGAATCAGTAATATACATAACCAATGTTGGTAAACACATTACTATTTATTGTAATGCATTACTTTAACAAATAACTCAGAATCAGAATCAGAAGAATTTTATTGCCAGCGCTCCTTTCAGAGCGTAGGAACTTGACTCCATGGTACAACCTGACCAAGGTTACACACACACACATATAGACAAGACAGATACAGGCAGACCATGGGAGCAGCCATAACGGCGCTCCTTTGTAGATGAGTAAGGGGATACATGAGGGAAGATCAGGGAGGGGGAAAAAAGGCATTAACAGGGTTACACCAGCAGGGTGTAGCCCTCCAATGCAAAAAAAACACCCGACATGTAAGCAACAAACGTCACAGTTCACAACATGAGACCCGGTAGGTAGTGGGGAGGGGCTGGGATCCTGGTTTCCTCAGCGGGGGGCGGCCCATTGTGGCGCTCAACCAGCTGTCTCCGCAGGGGGAGGGAGGTCATGAGGAAGCATAGAGAGCAGTGAGTCCTTCAGCTTGATGACCTCGGTGGAGACCACAATCTGAAGGCGGGGGTGGGTGGGTGGATAGAGATTCACAGCATTTGTCAGCATTCCTTCCAGCGTGGGGGTTTTGCATGCAACTCCAAGGCTGCTTATGGCGTCAGATTCGATAACAGAAACTTTGTTTGGGTCAAACAGAGATTATTTTTCCTCTCTGCCTTAAGTCTGTATTGATCATTCAAGTCCTCCAGTGAAGCCAATTCAGTGATTAAACATCTCCACACCGTCCGGTGACCCTTTCCGAGATGTTATCAATCCTGCGCGCTAACACTGGTAACGCAGCTAAGACATTGTCCAGCTTACGATTCACCTCGAGGAACGTCCCAGTCTGTGAGGTATCCACACGGACGGTGCCGTCCATGGATGCGGGTCGCCCTCCAATCGCTCCCGTCATCCCAATTTTACGGAAAGCCAGATATCCTCCCACTCCAATCAGAAGAAATCCAACGATCATCAGGCCAAATATCCACAAATCTTCGACGTCCTCATTGGACAGCTGAGAGAGACAGATGACATTCCACTTTTTCCAGGAATTGAACATATATCCCGCTGCATGTGTCCCCTGAGGGCAAGCGTGAGCCCCCTCCTCCGTTCTCATTGTAGAAAAAATCGTATCAATCGCGTTGAATGACCAATTAATTAAATCCATATTGAAAAATGCTGAAAAAGGTGATTGCAGAGGAAATGCAGAGAAGCGCTCTGTAGGCAGACGGGACAAAAAGAGCCTTGGGAAAACACAGATAAGGGAGGAAAAGGCAGAAGCGTCTGCTCCCTGTGAGCGCCGGAAGAACTATGAATCTAATGAGTTGCTTTTAAGTCCAGACATCACTATGCGATTGGTAGAAGGAAAAAAACGCTATCAGCAAATTCTGATTTACGCCTCTCAGATCCGGTCAAACCAGCGTCGCTGCTACTGTGGAGCCTAGAGATACCCTGAGAGCAGCATCGCGTCGGCCCCTCCCTTCCTTTCCCTAACACTGAAGGCGCGCAGCGGAAAAAATGTAAACAAACATATCTGCCGAACCTTTACTCTGTGAGAGTGCTGTAAAGTTTGTATCCTGCAACGAAATCACAGCAGAAGCTCATTAAAATGCGTCAAAACAGTAAATGTAATATGTGTTTTAAGAAGAAACTGGGGGTGGAAAGAGGTGAGATTGTAAGGCTTGCCACAGAAATAAAAACAGAGCATCAACACTCATCTGTAACCCATAAAATAATAATGAGCATCATGCTGCTAGATCAGCAGCTTGTGATGACAGTTCTGCTCACTAGGTAAGCTGACCTTAATCCACAAGATGGGACATATGGCACTAGAATTCCAGATAAAGAGCTAGGAGCAAGGCCATTTACACATTTTGAGACCAGAACCAAAATCTTATATTCAACACAGAACTGAACTGGGATCAATACAAAGGCAACAACTGGAGTGATAGGATCAAATTGACAAGTGTCAGTTAAAAGACGGGCTGAAGCCTAGCAATACATCCATGATCAACACCCAAGTAAAGACTATTGCAGTAGTCTTAACAAAATTCATTAAATGCATGAATAAGCTTCTCAAAAAGATTCCTCATCAAAAAGACTTATAAAGATTCTTTAGGTGAAAAAAGCATACTTAAATCACATTATTGACTTGAACATCAAATTTAAGCTGAGAATAAATCTGAACACCCAAATTAGACACAACATCCTTTGCATCATATGAGACTGAGTAACTACAGGGGCACCACTTGGTGCAAACATAATCAACTCAGTCTTAGACTCATTAATCTGGAGAAAATTACAACCCATCCACAATTATTAACCTCACGAAGACAACTCAGAGCTAAATCCTTAGCTTTAACAGGAGCATAGGCCTGACAGTCATCAGCATAAAGATGAAAAACAAGGTTATATTTCCTAAAGATGGCCCCAAGAGGGAGCAAATATAAACTGAAATGCAAAGGACCAAGTACAGAGCCCTGTGGGACCCCATATTTCAGGGGAGCATCACTTGAGCAGAAACTACCAATCTTAACAGTCACATGCCTGTCAGCCAGGTAGGAACTCATCCAGAAGAGCGCTGAACCAGAGAACAAAAAAATTCTCCAGTCGATTGAGAAGTGTAACATGATCAAGAGTATCAAAAGCAGTGGTCAGATCTAAGAGTAATAAAAAGACTGTCACCCACATCAGTATATTGGAAAATATCATTGAACACTCTCACAAGACTCCTCCTTGAACCGTCACCTTATCGTGGTGGAGGAGTTTGAGTGCCCTAATGATCCTAGGAGCTATGTTGTCCGGGGCACTTTGTGCCCCTGGTAGGGTCTCCCATGACAAATTGGTCTTAGGTGAGACAAAGAATGGTTCAGAGGATCTTTCATGAATATGCAATCAAAGAGTCAGAGTATCCGGACCGGAGGGTTACCGGGGTCCCACCCTGGAGCCAGGCATGGGGTTGGGGCCTGTGAGCGAGGGCCTGGTGGCCGGGCTGTCGCCCATGGGGCCCGGCCGGGCCCAGCTCGAACCGGATACATGGGCTCATCCAACTGTGGACCCACCACCCGCAGGAGGAACATGAAGGGTCCAGTGCAGTGTGGATCGGGTGGCAGACCGAGGTGGGAGCCTTGGCGGTCCAATCCCCAGACAACGAAACTGGTTTTTGGGACATGGAATGTCACCTCGCTGGCGGGGAAGGAGCAGGAGCTTGTGGCAGAGGTTGAGCGGTACCGGCTAGATACAGTCGGACTCACCTTGACACATAGCATTGGCTCTGGAACCCAAGACCTTGAGAGGGGTTGGACACTCTACTTTGCTGGAGTTGCTCCGGGTGAGAGGCGGAGGGCTGGGGTTGGCTTTTTGTTAACCCCAAGACTCTCTGCCTGTGTGTTGGGGTTTACCCCGGGGGACGAAAGGGCAGCTTCCCTGCACCTTCGGGTCAGGGAACAGGTCCTGACTGTTGTTTGTGCTTATGGGCCAAATATCAGTTCAGAGTACCCACCATTTTTGGAGTCCCTGGGACGAGTGCTAGATAGTGCTCCATCAGGGGACTCCATTGTCCTGCTGGGGGACTTAAATGCTCACGTGGGCAACGACAGCTTGACCTGGAGGGGTGTGATTGGGAGGAACCGCCTCGACTGATCTGAACTCGAGTGGTGTTTCGTTATTGGACTTCTGTGCAAGCCGCAGTTTGGCCATAACGAACACCATGTTCGAACATAAGGATGTCCATCGGTACACTTGGTACCAGGGCAGCCTAGGTCGCAGGTCGATGATAGACTTTGTAGTCGTATCATCTGACCTACGGCCATATGTTTTGGACACCCGAGTGAAGAGAGGAGCTGAGCTTTCAACTGATCATCACCTGGTGGTGAGTTGGATCAGAGTGCAGGGGACGATGCCGCGTAGACCTGGCAGACCCAAACGCATAGTGAGGGTCTGCTGGGAACGCCTGGCAGAAGAACCTGTTAAGACGGTCTTCAACTCCCACCTCCTGCAGAGCTTTGACCACGTCCCGAGAGCAGTGGGGGACATTCACTCTGAGTGGGCCTTGTTCCACTCTGTGATTGTTGAGGCGGCTGTTGCTACCTGTGGTCGCAAGGTGGCCGGTGCCAGTCGTGCTGGCAACCCCCGTACCCACTGGTGGACACCAGAGGTTATGGGAGCCGTCAGGCTGAAGAAGGAGGCCTACAGGGCGTGCTACAGGGCGTGGCTGGTCTGTGGGTCTCCGGAGGCAGCAGACAGGTACCGGATGGCCAAGCGGGGTGCAGCAGTTGCAGTTACCGAGGCAAAATCTCGGGCATGGGAGGAGTTTGGTGAGGTCATTCAGAAAGACTATCGATTGGCTCCAACGAGGTTCTGGCAAACTGTCCGGCACCTCAGGAGAGGAAGGCAGCAACTCGCTCACATTGTTTACAGTGGGGATGGGGAGTTGCTGACGTCAACTGGGGCTATAGTCGGACGGTGGAAGGAATAACTTTGAGGAGCTCCTCAATCCCACCTACGCTCATTCCGAGGAGGAACCAAAGTCGGGAGACCTGGGGATGGACTGTCCAATCTCGCGGGCAGAAGTTGCTGAGGTACTCAAACAACTACACAGCTGTGGAGCAAGAAAAACGTCTTCAAGATAACCAGAAATGTCCAGCTGTTTTTATATTAAAGCTCAGGATGATCATGTCCAGGATGACAGAGAATCTTCACCTAATGCAGGAAACGCGAGCAGAACTGGAAGAAATCTAGGCCACAGCCCTCATTTGAAGACGTGAGGTCTGCATGGTGTTCCTATGAAATGGCTGCAAAAAAGGCAAAATCCACTTTTTTTTATCTGATATTATTAGTTCTAATGAGCATAACCTAAGAGTACTATTTTCTACCGTGGATAAGATTTGAAATCCCTCGTGTGCAGGTGGACTTAAAGCCTCCCCGACTACTGCTGAGAGGTTTCTGACATAATTTATAGGCAAAACTGAAACTATTCAAGCTCAAATTCCCCAGCAATTTAGTTTTATTGATGAAGAAATCTGTTTTGATTCAACTACTATGAATTCTTTTGACTCTGTATCCCCAGATATGTTGGATGAAATTGTTGGAATTATGAAACCATCCAGCTCTGCACTCGACATCATTCCATCCTCTATTGTTAAAAAAGTTTGGCCAGCTATTTCAAATATGGTTCATAATGTAATCAACTCTAGTCTGCAGTGTGGGGAAGTTCCAAAGAGTCTGAAAAGAGCTGTAATCAAACCCCTTCTTAAGAAACCCGGTCTTGATGTCTCGGTATTATCCAATCATCGACCTATTTCTACGCTGCTATTTCTTTCTAAGGTTCTTGAGAGAGTCGTTTTTAAGCTATTGTCAGACCATTTAGATAATAATAAATTTAAGAAGTTTTTCAATTAACTTTTAGAACAAAGCATAGTACTGAAACTGCGCTTCTGAGAGTCGTCATCGTCATCTTCCTCCGCTTATCCGGGTCTGGGTCGCGGGGGCAGCATCCCAATTAAGGAGCTCCAGACCGCCCTCTCCCCAGCCACCTCCACCAGCTTCTCCGGCAGGACCCCAAGGCGTTCCCGGACCAGATTGGAGATGTAACCTCTCCAACGTGTCCTGGGTCAACCCGGGGGCCTCCTGCCGACAGGACATGCCCGAAACACCTCCCCAGGGAGGCGTCCAGGAGGCATCCTGACCAGATGCCCAAACCACCTTAACTGACTCCTCTCAATCCGCAGGAGCAGCGGTTCTACTCCGAGTCCCTCCCAAATGTCCGAGCTCCTCACCCTATCTCTAACCCCGTGTTTCCACGGGAGCCGTCAGCAGCACGTTACTGCAGCAGCACGTCTTGCTCGCGTAAGCTGCTGCTTGGCCCTTCCCACGAGACGCGAAGCAGCAGGGGAGCAGCTGTCACCAACAGAGCACGAAGTCACACGAGTGACTTCGTCAGTAAACACAATAAAAAGCAGGAGAAAACTACAACATGGTTTGTGTTTCATGTTCTGTCCGTTTCATAATCGCCAATACGGACCTGAAAAACAAAGGAGACCGCTAGCTAGGTGATAACTTCTCACGGGGCCGCACAGTTAGTAACCTTTTTTAAAAGTAAAGCAACCGGAAGGCAGTACGTTCTTTATTCTGAAAATCCCGGGAGCTTCTCTCAATTTCCGCGTCCGATTTCCTGTCTTTCCTTCCCCAAAAATGTCAAACTTGACCCGTTTCAGAGGCGTCGCGCGTAGAAAATAGAACCGGCGCGTAAAGGCCGCGACATGCTGCTCCTGAGACGCGGCCGACTCGCGCTGCTGACGGCTCCAGTGGAAAAGGCTCTGTTGACCACAGCGGTTCCTATCAGCAGCTATGACGTGCTGCTGACGACTCCTGTGGAAAGCCGGGGTGAGGCTGAGCCCGGTCACCCTACGGAGGAAACTCATTTCGGCCGCTTGTATCCGCCATCTTGTTCTTTCGGTCATTACCCAAAGCTCATGACCATAGGTGAGGATTGGGACATAGATCGACCGGTAAATCGAGAGCCTGGCTTTCTGGCTCAGCTCCCTCTTCACCACGATAGATCGGCTCAGCGTCCGCATCACTGCAGACGCTGAACCAATCTGCCCATCGATCTCCTTATCCCTCCTACCCTCACTCGTGAACAAAACCCCGAGATACTTAAACTCCATCACTTGAGGAGGGATTGATAAAGTATGTTAGATTTTAATTGATTTGAAGCACCCTGCTGGAGCTGTTACCACCTGGCTGCTACTGTTTTAATATCCCTAGATCGCGGGGCTGAGGTGGTGGGCTGGTTGTTGTTTTTTAATCCAGCTTTCCTTATAAACAGCTAAAACCCACCATGTCATTTTCTTCCTTTGAACTGTGCCTATTGAACTGTGCATCTCCCCCCGCCTGCTTGTTGTGTGATTTATTTGTCAGACTGACGAAGTTTGCAGCAAAAAACGAAACGTTGCAGGTACATAAAAACCTTTCTGTGTTTTAAAAAGAACCAAAAGATCCCTTCTTGCATTCCAGACCTGGACTTCAAGGAACTCATCAACTTAAGACTGAAACCATCCTGATCAACGGACGAGGACTCTAACCGTTCCAAACCGTTCTTCAACCGGGACTCTCAGTCCACGGACAAGCCCTTTGATGAAGAACGCCTGGTTTGCCTCAGCTTCTGCCATAGTTAGAGCTGCATGAATTGATACTACCTGTTCCTCATTCACAGAAACAGCCGTGTGTGACCTGTAGCTTTAAATTCATCTGATGTTTCAATAAACTCTACTGATGTTTTCTGTGTATTATATGGTCTTGCTAGGCCTGTAGCGACGCCTCGATGACGTCGAGGATTCGATTCTAAAAAGCCGTCGACGTCAAATCTGGAAGTCGACGCACCACGTGACATAAACAGAGTAGCGCGGAGAACAAAACGCCGTTCATCTGATAGACTCAGCAGCAATGTCTCAGGGACCCCGGCGCCCTACAAAGGTGTGGGAATATTTTAAACGGAGCATAAAACATGAAAGTGCCGTTATTTGCAGTCTTTGCACCTTGGAATTAGCTTATCACACCAGCACAACGTCCATGTAGGAGCATCTGAAGCGGAGGCATCCCATTGTTACCCGTGACTCCCGCGAACAGAAGTAAGTTACATTATATCATATTGTCAGTGTTTGCTAAAGTGATTGCATGTTTGTGTAACATGTGCGTGAGCTCTGCGCACTTCGGTGGGGCGTGTTTGGTTTGGCTTAACAGCTTTATTTAGCTAACGTTAATTAGCGATAACATATAATGCTGGCCCAAATGGCTAACTAGGTCATTGCTGCTAGGCAATGACAAAATGTATTGTTGTACAAAACATGACTTATTACAAAATTAGCCACACCAGCATTCTCAAATGACTTAATCATGGCATAGCACTGCAATAAGGCTAAGAGCAGATTTAAGATACCATACATTCATAGCTGTTGTTCTGATATGCTCCAAATATGTTCTAATTTGCATTCTGCAAAGCCTATACTTCTGTGTAGCTTATATTGTTGACTTTATTGCAACAGGGAAACATGTTTCTAACTGTGCATTTGACAATAAACGCTTTTAATCTTTGAATTGATTTTGTGTTTTCCAGAGCAAAGCAAAGAACCTTGTCGTCTTATCTTGGGCAAGAGATGCAATGCACACCTCAGAGGGCAGCCGAGCTGAATAAAAGGATCTTGAAAGTAAGTAATAAATATTAGCTAACTGTTGCTTGCTTTCAGCATCTTTTAGGAGGAAACTGCTAACTATGTAAAAACAAATTCACCCTCATTTAGATGAAAACAGATGACAAATTTGACAATAGGGTCCAGTTTCTTTAATCTCCAACGTTTGCTTTTGTTGACTTCTTTTTTCTTCATGTCCTTGTGTGATTTGTCTAGTAATTAAATGTTGAATGCTATGTTGTTTCTACATTTATATTTTCTTTATCTTACATTTGAATGTTAAAGACATGAGGCCTTTGTCTCTTGTTGAGGGTGACGCCTTCATCGATATGGTCGAATACGCCTGTCCCGGCTTCAAATGTCCATCCAGGTGGTGGTTCACAAACCAGATGGAAAAAAAATATGAAGATACTCAGGAGAATTTAAAGAACATAAAGAAGAGGTCCTCAAAAATCACACTCACCACTTCTGTTCAGGCTGCAAAACTGGGTGCTCTTCCTTAGAGACTGTTAAACAGTTTTATTTTGTGTTAAAACACTCGGGGATGTTCATGCTGGGACCTGCACAGTGTTCTGTTTTGCACTAAAACTAGAGTTAAACTAGAGTTATTGGAGCTGTGTTCCAATAATAATACTGCTTTTATTTTGTCTTAAGCAAAAGATGTTTGACTTTGGAAAATCGTTGTGTAATAAAGTCATTTATACAATTTTGGGGTATTTCTTTAAAATATTTTGGTTTTAGTCAATTGTACAGCAAAAAAAAAAAATCATAAGATTAATCATGTAATTAGTCATTAGAATAGTCGACTATTCGATAAAATAATCGCCAGAATAATCGTTTTGAAAATAATCGTTTACCTACAGCCCTAGGTCTTGCTAATCCTTCCCAATCTCTTTACAGGAACTGCTCTAAATTGTAGAATTGTTGCATCACAGTAAATTCACATCAACATGTATGAAATAGCTCTTCTTTAGTTTATGATGGTGTTGATTTCACTGATTTCCATTATCTCACTTGTGTCTCTGTAAGCTGCTGTTTGTTATTGTCAGTTGTGTTTGTCTTATTGTGTTTTATTATTTTATTTGTTCTTTATTATTTTACTTTATTTGTTCTTTATTATTTTTACTTTATTTGTTCTTTTGTTATTTTCATTTTGTTTGGTTATCCTATTCGGATAAACAGGAGTGATTATGTTATGGAAATGTTATGTTTATTATTAACTGAATGTATTATTCTATGCCTGAAAGTACACACACACTCAGACACACACACACTTACATGTGCATATTTAATCGGATTGAGCGCCCAATCAGATCGAAACATGTCAATCGGAATATTCTGATCTGATCCGGCCCGATCGGATTGAAATTTCAATCCGATTGAGAGAGGTGGTTGATTCCGTTCATCATTCCGATTGACGTGCATGTACACAGCCATTCGGATTGTTGGGGTAAAATAATGCCCACTGCGCATGTGTGCAACAGCCAGCGGGCCTCTCCGCTGTCATTTGGACTGCCTGACTTCAAAAACGACGGCGTAATTAACGAGTGGCGGCTTTTAAATCCGACGACAAGCCGTCCCTGTTTCAGTAATATTTAATTCAGAACTTGCATTTTGTGGAAGTAAAATAAAAATCTGATTATTGCACAAATCATTCGACAAACATGTTCAAATCTACTGGAAATACGCAGGTTTATTGCGGGGGTTGCAGCGCACGGATCTCCGTTTCTGTCAGCTTTGAACGCAGCAGCTTCTGCAGCAGGTGATGGAGACGCGCTTGTAAAGAAGACAGGATAATCTGGGTTTTACAGACCTGATTAGAGGCTGATGTTGGGTAGGAAAACGTCATCGGTTAAATACTCTGGACGACAGTAAAGTCCGTGTCAAAAGCACGTAAACGCAGATGACCTGAGATGCGGTTCGTTAATGATGAACACAGGCTGCTAAACTTTCTGAACATCTTCTGTTATTTTGTTTTAAACAGATTTTTCTCAACAGTTTCAGCTGATTGTCACATGTTATTAATAATAAGCCACAACAGAGCTCAGTAATAAAACATGAGTCTATTAATATGAAGTGTGTGTTCCTAAGGTCGTATTAAATCAAATATTCAAAGACCAATAAGATTGATCATTTATAATTAGATGGAATATCACATCTTATTGATCATTCAGTAAAAGTAACCACTTCCATCACGTTACACCATCAGCATGGCTCTACACTTCATCCTGCAGCATCTGGACTCCTGGGTACCTACACCAGGATCCTGCCAGAAGCAGAAACAGCTGGAGTTAGCAGGTCAGATCCACGGTGTGTAAAGTCCACTCATGGAGGGAACAGGAAGGGAAACCACTGAAGAACCAGGATGAACAGACCCGAGGAAACATGGACGGAGACACAGCGCTGCCCCGTGGCCAGGCGGGAATGTGGAAACGGACCTGTGGCTATTCCAAACACAGGCGCCATCTTGTTAGCGGCCAGAAGCAGAGTATGGGTGGGATGAGGCTGGCCCATACTCTGGAACAGCAGCTGCTATGTGTGGACTCTCATGTGATTTGTTTATTTACATTTGTAGTAAACCTTTCTCCACACTCATCATGACTAAATGATTTAGGTTTCTTCTGGACTTTCCTGCACGAGTCTACATGTTGCTTCACTCTAACACATTTCTTATGAACCAAACAGCCTGAAGACCTTATTGCTGGATGACTTGTCTCCCTCACGTGTCTCTGGAGAGACCACTTGTGAAGAACTTGTTGACAGACTTACCATCTGACTCAGAAGACCTGCTCTCATTCCAGTCATCATCTTCATCTCCAGTTTCAGACCCAGAGTCTGACAGCTCAGAGTCCAGATTCACATCATCATCATCATCATCATCTTCATCATCTCCACTAACTTCAGTCTCTGAAGAATCAGATGTTTGTTCATGAGGGGTCAGATCTGGGTTCCTGCTAGCTCCTGCTCCTCCACCAGTTTCTGCTGCCATCTGGTCAGCTGAGCTGCTGGTTGGAACATCTCTGTCTTCTATTTGCTGCTGATGAAGCTGTGAGACCAGAGGTTTCTCTTCATCATCCTCACTCTTTATAGAAACAGCAGTAACAGGAAACCCGACAGCTTCAGTCTCCTCCTTCAAACAGAGATGTTCTCCCTCCAGACTGGTCCAGAGCTCCTCCTGTTCCTCCTTTATGTGGAGGTGTTCTGGGTCCTGCTGGTCCACACCAGCACTCTGTTCTTCAGGAGCTTCTTCTTTAACCAGCACCAGCTGTGGAACATCTGTAGAAAACACAGACACATGATGTTACAGACCACCATACCTTTATATTTACACCATGAGTGATACTGGCTACATATATATATATATAAATGTATAAATAGTATGTTAATAAATAACAGAAAAGTAAATAATAATAATAATAATAATAATAATAATAAAGATCCAACAGTGTTTGTGGTTGTATTATTTGACGCATAAATTATGATATTGTGCTGTGAATTTTATATATATATATATATATATATATATGTGTGTGTGTGTGTGTGTGTGTGTGTGTGTGCGCGCGCACGCGTGCGTGTGTATGTATGCGTGTGTGTATGCATGCGTGTGTGTGTGTGTGTGTGTGTGTGTGTGTGTGTGTGTGTGTGTGTGTGTGTGTGTGTGTGTGTGTGCGTGTGTATGTGTGTGTGTGTCGAGTCTGACGCAGTGTTGGAAAGCATGCGCTGACGGCCGATCACCGGATACACGGCAGCGTTTCAAGCTGATGGCAGCTCGTTAACAAACATCCACAAACAATTAAGACACATTTTCGCCTAATTTATCTACTGACAACACAAAAAATAATTTGGTAAGTATAACTCACTCAACCTGGAGGTAAGTGAAGAAAGTTTACTAAACTATATTGACGAGTTTTTGAGTTTTTCATTATCGGTCTGAAGAAATCAGCAGCTGAGACTGAAACACCTGGGACCAAGAGGAGCCGTCCTCAGTACCCACCTGAGGCCTCATCTCCCCAGAAGGACGTATTAGAATTATTAGATTCTATAGATAAACGGCTTCTGGGATTTGAGGGGCGACTTCATCTGCTCGAGGTTCTACACCAGGAGTTTCAGAACCTCCGAACATCTCTGGAGTTCAGCCAGGAGCAGGTTGAGCGGCTCGCTGCTGAGAACGCGTCTCTGCGGAAGTCCGTTTCTTCCCTGGAAGAGGGAATGACGCGGATCACCCAGGACAACAAGATTCTGAAGGAGACGGTTTTGGACCTTCAGGCCAGCAGCATGAGGGATAATCTGGTGTTCGCAGGACTGCCGGAGCAGGCGGGAGGGGCGGAGAACTGCGAGCAAACAATCAAGAACTTTCTCCAGACCCAAAAGAAGATAGCCGAAGAAACGGTACAAAACATCACCTTTCACCGGGTACATCGCCTTGGAGCTAAAAGAGTGGACAGCAGAAGACCTCGTCCAATCGTGGCTAAATTCGAACATTTTAAGCAGAACGATCTTGTTAAAAGCCACGGAAGAGAGCTCAAAGAAAAAGACTTCAGTGTAAATGACCAGCTCCCTAAGGAGATTCTGGATCGGCGCCGGGTCCTCTTTCCGCTGCGCAAAAAGTTTATCCAGGATGGGAAGAGAGCTGTCATCTCGGTGGATAAGCTTTATGTGGACAATAACCCCCAAATTCCACTACCTCCGCTCCGACACGAACGCCGGAGCAAAATCGGTCCCGTTCTAGTCAATCAGAGCAATTCCACTACTGCGGCCGTGCTCCGGCAGTGCGGCGCCGTGCGCCGCCCTCTGTTCCGGCGTCCGGCAAAAATAGAATCGATCCTATTTTCGCCGGACGCCGGAGCACCTCCGCAGTAAATGGACAGAAATCACAAATGCCCAACAGGAAAAGGAGCAAGCACAACTTCCGTTTTTCACAATAAATCGATAAACAAAAGGCATTTTTTGTTTCATATGCACAGGTTTAACAACTTTTAACAACTATCAATGGCGGCTGAAGTTTAAATGCACAAAAGTAAGCCATAAATACAGTTTCCACTATCAAAGTAGTCACACTTTGTTGATCCAAACACTGCTGATCTCTCAACACAAATGATGGGCAGATTAAACAGTTCATGCCGATGTTTCTCCCACACAACGGGTGTTTGGATCTAACTTCCACGTTTATTGCTCGGACTGTATCGCAAGATCTCGAAAATCCCGCGCATGCTTGTTTGCCCACCTCAGGTCTCCGCACCGGAGCGGAGCCGTTGTAGAGCGGGTACCAGTAAAAACTGAGTTCGGAAGCGAGCGGCTGCGGAAGGCGGGGGCGGAGCGGAGGTAGTGGAATTTGGGGGTAAGCTTTACAAGGAGCGAGGAGTGACTGACTGGCTGTATTAGCCCAACATCAGGTCAGACATTTATTATTCTTATCAGGATTCACTGGGATTGATCACGTCAAGATTAAACAGCTGCTAAATCCGTATTGTTGATAAGATCACCTGTTCATCACCACCTCACAGCCTTTCACCTTTTCTAGTTCTTTCTTCTTCTGTAACCTTTGTATTTCTTTCCTTTCCTCTCTTTATCTTCTTCTGTACCTTTACATCTGTATGGCACTACCACACAACTTTCCAACACTGCGTCTCACACACACACACACACACACACACACACACACACACACACACACACACACACACACTGTCTCTGACTGATTCTCGTAGAGACTGAAACCCGACAGAAGACCAAATAGTTCCCACAGCTTAATCTCACCGCTCCCCATGGGGACGGGTCAAATGCAGGACGTAACTTCACCAGTGTGTGACGATGACTTTGGGACTTTAACTCCCCTCAGAACAAAAAATTCTTTGGATCAAAACGAGTCACATGACCACTATAGTTGGATTCAAAAATCATTCATTGGAGAGATCTATTCGCTCTAAAACTTCAAGGTTCTACAACAGTCTGTGAACGAGTGAATGACTGTGATGTAAAACACTTTGGGGGGGTTTAGAACCCCAGTAGTGCTAAACATATACAGATCATTATTTTAAAGATTGAACCTCATTCTCATAATTTCACTGTAATGTCCCATCATATACTGACAATATATTCATTCATCCACCAGTACCTGTGTCCATGCTGTCCAGGTCCAGGTGGTGAAGAACACACGATGAATCAGTCCCAGCTGATGGATGATCCTGAAGTGGTAGCAGGTTTTCTTTAGCCGTGTTTAGCTAACAGCTGCAATAGAAACAAAGCAGGAGAGCTGATTAAGATGCTGCTTCAGAACAACGCAGGAGATTAAAGATCCAACGCTTTGGTTCTGGCCAAAGGAACAGCAGCAGATCCAGAGGGCAGGAAGTCTAGAGAAAAGCTTTTCTCACCCACAACCTGATTCTGGAGCTCCGATTGTCACGAAGACCGCAGAATATCTTCTCTGGTTCTGGAAAGAACTCCACCAAGTTGTTGAGGAGGAGAAGAAAGTTTCCACAGCCTGGTGAGAAGATTTCTGCAGCAGCAGCAGTTAGTCGCTTTAGCTGATCAACTCTCCCAGAGACTGAAGTGAAGACATTTTTACTGCAGAGCCTCAAATATTCTCCTCACACACCAGAACAACAACAAGCTAGCTCTGTTAGCAGCTTCCGGTTTCTGCTTCTTCCGGTGGTCGGTGACCAGCGTAAAGGTGCACTACCGCCACCTGCTGGAAGAGAATAAAACACCTGTGTGTTCAGAATGGGACTAATAAAACACACATTTTTATTATTTTTAGCGGTTTCTTCAAAAGCCCTGACAAACGTAAGAGTAAATAAATGTTGTATTTGTGATGTTCTATCAATTCATTGTAACCAATTTTATTTTTCTCTTGATTTCATGACCAAGGCTCTGTGCTTCACACACGGTATTCCAGAACCACATGCAAAGAGAAGGCAGAAACAGAAAAAAAATGGAAGATTTTGTGTTTGAGACGACAGTAGGTTCACGTAATGAGTTAATCAGTTCAGAGGTCTTGAAAACGGAGCTGCCTTTTCCCTGTGTGGACAGGATGGTTGGTGAGCTTGAAGTGAGATTTTGCAGTGTTGATGCAGGTCTCCTAAAAGGCATCAAGGCATGCAGGCCTAAATCTCAGATCTTCTTGAATCAATCCAACTTGGACGAACTTGCTAGGCACTATAGCCTTAACCTGAAAACAGAGGAATTTTTTGTTGCCAGTAACTTTCTTGCTGTCAAAGCAGATGCTGGACATCCACCCCAAGATATGTTAACTGTGCTCAACCTCCTAAACGCAGACATGTTTCCCTCTCTTAAAGAAGTGCTCCAAGTTGCTCTGACTGTGCCTGTAAGTAGCTGCTCTTGCGAAAGGTCATTCAGTGCACTGCGTCGGCTGCACACCTGGCTGCATCTAACAATGGGGAAGAGAAGGCTTCATAACCTTGCAGTCATGTTGATGGAAAATGACCTTGTAGGTCAGTTGAGTGACAAAGTGATAGACCGCTTTGCCACTATGAAAAAACAGAAGGCATTCTTTGATGCTTCTACCCTCAAAGTAGACGGAAAGTTTGGGTGGAGCCGTTCCGCATACTGGTTTAAGTCACAACAGTGATGGAAATTAACAGTGATGTATTTTAAGTCATACCACTATGATGGTGTTTACCGTAAATCCTCCAATACAGGCCGGTATTCAATTAAAGGCCAGGTCTCCAATTTTGGCCGGTGTCGAAGTTAGCGGAGGTAAATAATGGCCGGTCTCTTATTGTGCCCCGGTCTCTTATTGTGGCCGGGTGGAATGTGGTAACAAGCAAGTATGAGCCTCTCAGCGGCAGGGTTATAATCCCCAAATCAACCAGCAGGAGGCAATAGAGGTTCACACAGACCTTTCTAAAGCTTTTTCTTCAACGCTTTGTAACGCTACAGACACATCCTCTATCACGCTCCTACCACACAGAGTCACGGTGTCAGTTAACCATGCTAATTCAACCCGCTCCACAGAACACACATCACCTTCCCTGTGGCTTACATTACACTCACACAACACGCAAATCAACACATGGGAACTAGCAGAACGATAGGAAACACATATAACACAATACCCAGAATGCACCTGGCTTACAACCCCAGCCAGGTCATTACACTATCAAGTTCAAAGAGAACGTGCTGATTATGCTGCAGAACACTCTGGAGAGCAGCAGTAGGGGTTGTATGAACTAGTCAACTTCACTATAGTGACTTTTTATGCCTGTCGTCGACTAGTTGCTGTCACGTGATAATGACCGGCAAGATGCAGCCCTCGGAAAAGACAGCAGCCTGCTGTCAGCAGGTGACAAGCTCCTGCGCTCGGGGGGTGGGGGGGTGGGGGGGCAACGCGCTGTGCCGGACCGTAGGTACTGACACGCGATCGTTCATGTCGGTTCATTTCCTTTAATGTTTTCTGTCTTTTATTTGCGCCTGATGTGTATCGCTGCTGTGGAGCGGGGCGCTTCACCTTGTCCTCCGACGCACAGATCACTGATGCGGCCTCCAAGCAGCGAGCGCTCCGCTGTTTTCGCGGTCGGTAGATCTGCCTCCTGAGCACGGCCACAGTAACAACCAGGTGTCGCCACCTCAAAAACTAATTTAACACGCGATCGTTCATGTCAGTTCATTTCCTTTAATGTTTTCTGTCTTTTATTTGCGCTTGATGCGTTTCGCTGCATGCTGTGGAGCGGGGCGCTGCGCGCATCACCTTGTCCTCCGACGCACCGATCACTGATACGGCCGCCAAACAGCGAGCGCTCCGCTGTTTTTGCGGTCGGTAGATCTTTTAGAACTGCAGTTCAAAGGTAACTCATGAGGTGAATATTTATGAACCCAGGTAGCAGTTTTACTTTAGGATTGAGAGGAGATGCAGGAAGATAATAAACAGACAGGACAGAAAAATAGTCAAATAAAAACAAGTTAGTTTTTGTACCTGCTGTTGCAACAAACAGACACCATTGAAGGTAATCAGAAGTGAGGAACAGAAAATGAAATAATTATTTTAATGTTTAGAGCAGCAGGAACTCCGAGAGGCTGCAGGCGCATCAGTGAGTTTGCGGCCGCTGCGCAGGGGGAGGGGGGAGATGGCTGAAGCAGAAACTACCGTTGTTAAAAGAAATGTTTAACTTTGAAAATGTGGGCGCAATTTTAATTGTCAAAAACTCCAGCGAACCATTAGTTCATTTTGCTCAAATAGAAATTGAGGCCTGCCTCTAATACTGGCCCTCCTTCCAATAAAGGCCTGGAGCTTGATGAGCTTGAGTCAAATACAGGCCCGGGCCTGTATTAGAGGATTTACGGTATATGCTGTTATTTTGTCTTTTATTTGTTGATTCAATGACATGTCTTCTGTTCCATATTATATCAATGTTTCTTTTGTGGTCACGAAACCACTTTCAGGATCCGACTATGTAGTCATCCACTCAGGTCATTTCAAAGCCAATACCAGTCTTGTTTCCTTTCCTTTTTAATCCTGCTTGTTTAATTTTTTGGTGGGTATTTTGAACTTAATTCAATTACGTTCTACTACTTGCTGGATTTTTTTATATATACTGTTATTTTGTCTTGTAATTAATTCAAGGACACCTTTATTCCATATCATAGTGTTATTCATATATTAAAACCGTCAACTGTACACTCATTTGGCAGAAAAAAGTTTGACATTTATTTGTTCTTTATTGTCATATTTCAGTAGCATTTACAACCAAGCAAGTTGTAATTAAACAAATTAAATAAATGCCCACAACATTTCCCCCTGTTTGTCATGGTGGGTGGCAATTTCTTGACCCACGAAATGCAGAATGACTTCACAGAAAACCAGTAAGTGTGTCAAAGGTTTTATTATGATTGAGGAGCTAAGGGAGAGACGGGAAACGAAGAAGCGCAGGACTGGCAGCAGGATTCCAGGAGGAGATTCTGAGTAGGGTGAGACAGAGTGAATATAGGGTGGAAATACTAGAGACTTATCTGGAGGCTGGGCTTACTGTTTCCTGGTAGTGGAGAAATGTACAGGGAGGGTTTGGTCAGGTCCGCGTGAGCTTGAGGAGATCCAGAAGGTGAGGGAATTGATTTATCCAGAGGCGTAGGAGCAGGAATGGATGATGGCAGGTGAGCGGCTGAGAGTGGGTGACCAGGGGAAGAAGCAGTGTGGTCTGGAATGCTGAGATCCGGGTTTGCTCTGGAGATGAGGAAAAAATGAAGAGGAACCTGGAGGAAAGCAGGGAAGGGCATTCAGGTAATTCAGGCAGCAGGATAACTAGAATGAGATACGAATACAAAAATTAGATTAGAGGCTAAGAGCTACCCAAACAGAGTAATCATACGGCGTGGTGACGTGTCACACTGCTCCTTAAATCCCCTGAGCCCTGATGATGGAATCAACTACAGCTGGGAGCTCTCAGACACGCCCAGCTGGAAACAATGGCCGTGTTCAAGTTGGGCCTAGTCCACACGTAGGTAGCCGTTTTTTTTTTTTTTAATGAATATCCGCCCCTCCAACAACTTGCATCCACACTTTTTGCTTGCTTTGGCAGATCCCCGGCTACGTGTGGACAGGGCCTTAGATATTTTTCTACGTTTTGGCCTGTCATCCACACGAAAACGGAGTTTTTTCACACAAAAATGGATCTTTTTAAAAACTCCGGCCAAAGTGAAGATCTGTGTTTTCTCCGTTTTGGGTGTCTGCATGTGGACAGACAAAACCGGAGTTTTAAGATCTGCAACGTCACTTTCTGCGACAAAAAAATGCTGACATCACGTGTGCGACCTGTGTTTACACTAGCCGACAGCATGGATGCCCTCAGAGCTGCACTCGCTTTATCAGTTGTCCAAGCGCTTTTTGCTTGTTTGTTTTTGCAAGCGGAATTACTGCTCCTTGCGGAAGACCACAGACGAAGGACGAGGTTAAGAACGGGGGAAGTACTGCCGCCTACAGGTCTGGCATGTCCTTAACAACGTATTTATCCGGGTACGTGTGGACAGAGTTTTTTTTTAAACGCGGTCATGTGGATGCAAGGTTTTGGAGGGGCGGATATTCATTTTTAAAAAAACCCGGCTACGTGTCGGACACAGGCCGTGATCGAGATGAGCCAGTTTTGTGCAGATTAGACCAGCGGTGATCGGCCTGCAGTGCATGCCGGTTAGATTTATGTCCGACTTGACGCCGACTTGCTCTGACATCATGCTTACGTAGGCAACGATAACCTCGTAAGATCAAGGCGGCCGCAGATTTTGGAGCAAGGCGCTGCACTGCAGTTGCTCTCCGCCGGCTGCAAAACCTAGGGGATGACGGGAAACGCCTGGCTCTCACCTGATCTAAGATCTGATTGATTGGTTCATATTTTGATCCAAACATCCAGTGATAGAACATGAAATGTTAGTTGGTCACGGAGGATGTGGAGGATTCAACACCCACACTTTTCTTATTGAGATCGTTCAACACCCTCACTTTTCTATCACATTTTCAGTATAGCTTTTAGTTGATTTTGATCTGTTTTAGCCTGTTTTTCCATCTTTTATATATTTTATCAGTGTTTTATTACTTACTCTTTTAAGTAAATGACACATATTTTCTTATATATTAATTTTAACTTGCAATAATTATTTTTTTAACCAGTATTTATGATCTGTTGTGCAATATTTTTATAAATGTAATTAAATGTTTCTACTTGGTTATCTTTTATCAGTGTGTTTTATTTAGATTTTTATTTATCAGCTGTTTTTGTTTAATTTGATTCTTAACTTGTTATCTTAGTCTCATTAGTAAACCAGTGTTTCCTCTGTGGGGGCTGGCTGCCCCGGGGGCAGCGGTGGGCTGTGGCTGCCGGGGTGCTTCTCGTGCCTCCTCTTGCCAGAGCTGCTACTGCCAACCCTGATGCTCCCGGTGCAGTTGGCTCCTTTGATGGTGTTTCCGTCTTCTTTGTGCCTACAACACCTGCACTCACCCAGCTGCCCTTTCTCTTTTACGAGGGTGTGTGTGTGTGTGTGTGTGTGTGTGTGTGTGTGTGTGTGTGTGTGTGTGTGTGTGTGTGTGTGTGTGTGTGTGTCAGGAATATATTTAACCAGATGAGTCAGTAGAGAACTCATTCTCATTTACAATAACGATCTGGCGAAGAGCAGACACAACAGACACATAATTAGCTTTACATCAAAGAAAAACAGATAAGATATAAAAAAACAAGATTAAAATAAAAATAAAGTAAATAACAAAATTATTATAACAGGTGTAAAACAAACTTGTCTTTACTTTAAGTAATTGTTTGAGGAAGATATCACATGTTATGTAATTTATTAGTCCCATTCTGAACACACAGGTGTGTTTTATTCTGCTCCAGCAGGTGGCGGTAGTGCACCTTTACGCTGGTCACCGACCACCAGAAGAAGCAGAAACCAGAAGCTGCTAGCAGAGCTAGCTTATTGTTGTTCTGGTGTGTGAGGAGAATATTTGAGGCTCTGCAGTAAAAATGTCTTCACTTCAGTCTCTGGGAGAGTTGATCAGCTAAAGCGACTAACTGCTGCTGCTGCAGAAATCTTCTCACCAGGCTGTGGAAACTTTCTTCTCCTCCTCAACAACTTGGTGGAGTTCTTTCCAGAACCAGAGAAGATATTCTGCGGTCTTCGTGACAATCGGAGCTCCAGAATCAGGTTGTGGGCGAGAAAAGCTTTTCTCTAGACTTCCTGCCCTCTGGATCTGCTGCTGTTCCTTTGGCCTCTCTGAGAAACGCGCTCGTTTTGCTGCTTTCATCAGATTGAAGAGGTTCCCTCTATCAGACTCGCTCATCTGAGATGGTCATGATGCAGGATCGCTGCTCGCTCTCTGATCCATCCTGCTCACACTCTCCGACGGAAAAGCCCCGAATCTGAATGTGACTCTGGAGGAAAAAGCGGTTAGCTCTACTCCGTGAACTCTGGTGAGCAAAGGTCCTCTTTTCCAGACTGGATCTGTCCTCAGCTGATCAGAACCAAAGCGTTGGATCTTTAATCTCCTGCGTTGTTCTGAAGCAGCATCTTAATCAGCTCTCCTGCTTTGTTTCTATTGCAGCTGTTAGCTAAACACGGCTAAAGAAAACCTGCTACCACTTCAGGATCATCCATCAGCTGGGACTGATTCATCGTGTGTTCTTCACCACCTGGACCTGGACAGCATGGACACAGGTAGGGCTGCCACCTTTCAGATATGTAAATAAGTAAATGAGTTGGAGAAGTGGTTTTTCTCTTAGACAGATGTGTTATTCACACAGGTGAGAAACATCTGTAAAAACCAGATCTGGTGCAGGAAAATAGCTGAACAGGGAGTGGGGACACACTTTGCCTTCTGCGGTTGTAAGTGATAATAATAATAATAATAATAGTAATACATCAATCTTATATAGCGCTTGTTAGGTCACTCAAAGACGCTTCACAAAAAATGTAATAAACACATAATAAAACAACATGAAACATAGTAAACAGACTGGGGGATGCTGGGTTGATCTTAAAGGCCCAATGTGTGATATTTCATCTTATAAGTTATCAAATTTCTTGTATCACATTCTCAAATTTGTTTTTTTTTAATGATAATTCAAACAAGCATTTATTCTAAACATTATTATTAGCTTTATATTTTAATATTTTAGACAAAAGAAGCAGACCGGTGCTCCATATGGCATGCGCCATCTTAAAATACAGTGACCTTTTAGGGACATACTACATATTAAGCTTCGCATTTGATGTTTGCGTTTTTAAATGATGTAACCTCAAAGAAACAGCAGGGGGCAGAAGTGCGCCTTGTAAGCATGCAGTCTGACAAAGTAACTAAGAAGAAGAAGAAACTAGCCACACCGTACTTCTAGCGATGGAGGATCACATATATTCTTC
Organism: Nothobranchius furzeri; assembly: GCF_043380555.1. Taxonomy (NCBI): domain Eukaryota; kingdom Metazoa; phylum Chordata; class Actinopteri; order Cyprinodontiformes; family Nothobranchiidae; genus Nothobranchius; species Nothobranchius furzeri. Next base: position 92,165,966 of record NC_091742.1, on the reverse strand, counting down.
AAGCAAACTTGAGAAACGGGATAGTTTGTCTCATCCAAGTAAAAGAAAAAGGATTTTGAAAAGTGAACAAGACCGGCGTCATGAGAAAACCAGAGTAAATATAGGAGTTGCCTTCCCAAGATGGAGAGACCTCATGTTACAAAAGGGATTCAGTAGACACGCTGAGCTTGCTACCTTCCTTTTGGACAGGTAAGATAAAAATGTGTGTTTAATTTCTTCATTGTAGTAGTTTTGTGCTTTGTGACACAAAGTTTGTGTGGAGTAAGCTAGAGTTTGGGAAAGAGCTCATGCTAAATAGTGCCAAAAATGTAGCACACCATCTTAAAACGTTACTACACGTTATTTAAGTTTGTCCCATTGTCGTGACAGAAATTCATTATGCAATTGTCCTATTTTTTAGATTCAAACGGAAGTACAATAAGAATGCCAGAAGGTACAGTGTGTATTCACTAAAATCAGAAAAGGGCTACGAATACATTCTAGTACTCCAATCAAAAATAATCAACGAGAGGTTGGCGAGAGGAGTCGGGATGCCTCGTACCAGATCAATGAGGGATGATGACCCCAGACGGCTCGGTCTTGTGCCACCCATCGCTCCACCACCTATTTCGGAGCTAGTGCAGATCCAAGTCAGCCGAGGTCTTGGTATGTGACATTTTAGCATCCTTTGACTACAGCTCAGTTCTTTACCTACACTTGTCTTACAATACTTTTTTCACAGTATCAGAACTCAACACAGCTACAGGCCTCCAGTGACGATCTTGTCTACATTTACATGGAGTATTCTATACCTGCTGCGTGTTACTAATGTAATGTACATAAAAATGTAGATATTGCACTTTGATGTCTTTCCTACTGTGCTAACATGTTGTTCTTTTTACTTGAAGTAGCACATAAATTCTGCACAGTCTTTTACGTTAGATCTATTCTTTATTATCCTAAAGTGTGTAAAATCATGTTTCAAGATTAAAATGTGTTCCAAATTTGTCTGTTCAAACTCTGAATAAGGTTAATTCAAATAAAAGTGCATCTGTACTAATTTCTTTATTTCTTATGTCTTTCAGAAAATTACATATTTTTTGTTTCATGACTTGACCCTGTAAGAGTGTAAATTAATAGCTCACTAATGTAATGCAAAACTATGGAGTTGTAAAGATGTGTTTTTTTTTTCACATTACAAGAGTATACATGGCTGAAGAGTAGCCACCTCTAAATTTGTCATTATTGTACAACACTAACATTGGGGTTTAAAAAAATATTTATTTAAAATACTTATTCAACATAATAAATTACAATATAAGGGTGTACAAAATATCAGAAACACTTCAACAACCCATGTAAACTTTTGACCAGTTACACTCCCGGAAGAAAACCAGTATACTGTCCATGAGGGTCTGGAAATTTCTCCCTAATTTTGACCACACAGCAACTTGGGATGACTCTTCGATTTCCATGTCCAAGTGACCCATGCTGCCAGAAAATGAAGTGCCGGTAGGCAGCATACCTGTATTCCCTGTTGTCATCGCCTGGTTCCCTAATCTGTCCTAATACGGTGAGGTCTGCTCTGTACTGACGATGGATCCTCAGGACACCTTCATCCAAACAGTAAAGTCTAAAATGGGGCAGAAGGCTTATACAGTTTACAGAGTCTTGTCCACAGCATTTGCGCTCTGCATCTGTTGGCATATCTGTGCAATTGCCACAAGTACACCATGTTAACGCAGGGGCCTGCACAGGTGTGGTGTGCCTATCTCGGCGTTGGTTGTTCAACAAAACATCAAAAACCAGACCTGGCTGTCTTTCCAAAAGTTGAGAGGTGAGATGACGGTGGTCCTCCAGGCTCATGCCCTGTACAAGGCGCTGGGGGGAAAAGTAGGATTAGAATTTTTGTAAGATTATTTTAATTGAATTACAGTAAAAAGCAATGTTTTGTAAATGTTTTAACAAGTTTATAAGAGTAGCTGATTAATAATATAAATATTAAATGGCTAATTCCTAAAATAAAGGTACTATCAAAAACAAATAATATGTATTAGGAAAGAAGTAGGACACTGAATGTTTTACAAAACTACATATAATTCCAAACACTTGCTATACGGTTAAATAGAATTACCGTATGTACTTATATGAATGAAATGAGTGACAGGACGGCATATATTGACCCAGATAATTATTAATTTGCTCATTATCTTACACAAACCTCAATTTCTGCTCTTCTTTCCCTTTGAAGCTCCTCGACTCTCTCCTCATCAGCTCTTGAAAGCGCCGATCTTCTAGACTTTATTGCAGCTCTGCCTCTTCCTCTTGTGCATGGGACGTTGCGGCTGGTTTGAGCAAATTCGGCTCCTTCATCTTGGGATGCTTGCCCTGCTTCTGTCGCATGTCTAACACCTCTGCCTCTCTGTGCGCTGGCACACGTCTGTCCTCTTCCTCGCCCTCTTCCTCTCCCTCGTCCTCTGTCTTTCTCGACTGATGAACCATCGGATGATATCTGACTCTGTTTACGGAGAAAACAATTACAGACTACACTACCTTGTATATTTCCAAAATGGCAAATAGAAATATAACATTTCTCAAATAAAATGAACAAAATATTGTCATTTTTTGTAGTCAGAAGTCATCACTAACTAGCTGCCGTTTGCTATTAGCAAACATAAGTGACAAAAAAGTTTTTCTTATTCAAAACCTATTTAGATTAAATTAATAAAATAAGTTAGATGAAAACAACTAACCTGTTCGCTGACTTGAAAGCTGGAATTAGATGATGACATGCTGCCGTTTACAGCAACACGATTTTGTATTGTATTTGTTATATTTGTTAATAAAGTTTTAAATAATGATAAAAAAAACCTTTTTGATCCTCGGGGGCTCCAATAGCTGCAATACCGACTCTAAACTGCGTGGTGCTAAAGAGTCGGATCTTTTTACTATGATTTCTGTGAATTTCACACACGGGGCCTTTAAAGAGCAAATAGCAGGTCAAATTTTTTTTCTAATTCATATAAAATGCTGTCCAAAAAATACAATTTGAAATGCTTATTGTGGATATTTGGTTTTAAAACAGCAGTTTTCTAGTAAAAAGTGTGCTTTCTCAGCAAAGCTTCTAAAAAGGCTCTTTTATCTAAATGTGAACCTCTGACGTAACCAAAGGGAGTTAGAAGCTAGGCGCTGCCTCAGCTCCGTGTGGAGAGGCTAGTTTTAGGGTAGAGAGGTCATGCTATCGAGTCAGTGTGTGTGTTTACTCGTGGTGGATTGTCTTCATGTTGATAAACTATAGTGTGTGAAGGCTGTACCAACTCCAGCCTGTCTGGACGAGTCCTCCCCACATCGGTCGGTACCAGGACAGGGAGGTCAGCGCTGGACCCCGGAGATCCGTGGCGAGGTTTAAAAAATTAAATGCGGATTTCTGGAGCTCAGATCACCGTCAGAACCAGGTCAGAACCGACCACCAGAAGAGACGTGTGGCTCAGTGGGCCAGTCAAGCTAGTTTTTGGGTTAAAACTGGATCAAAACCACCGCCTGGACCACCAGGAGAGGATGCGCAGCTTTTAAAAATACCAACTCGACTGGCTCTCTGGTGTTTGGGTGGGATCCAGCACACAGGAGTGTGAGCTGGACAGGAATAATGGTCCCTCTCTTCCACAGCACCAGCATCACAGCAAGCTCTGCCACTGTTGAAGCCCTGTTCAAAAATGTGAAACGTGGGATTTTCCAACATGACAACCTGCCTGTTAGAGTTGATCGCTTCATTGCTCGTCATCTTTTCTTCATGGAGGGAAATATGCGGATTTGTTCTGCAAAAGAACAAAATAAAGATGAGGCTACAATGAGCCCAGTGACAGCAACAGAAGACAATCCCTCCTCCAGGACTACCCACAGAGCAGAAGACAAGATAAAAATGGAAACTCAACATTTGGTGGAATCTGGTTGTGCCACAAGCATTCCTTCAACAGATGAAGATGAGGTTGAAAACTGGAGGGATCTCGCAGTTCCTCCCAAAAATGGAAGAGGACTTCCTACTAGATGTGGGAAAAATTATCAATTCTAAGATGCATCGCGTTTCAGCCTTGCATGATTCCGCATCGATGCAGCAACGTGACATAATGAGATTCTCTCCCTATGTCTATTTCGGGGGTCGGCAACCGCGGCTCTGGAGCCGCATGCGGCTCTTCCATCCATCTGATGCGGCTCTCTGTGCTTGTAAAATAATGAATGGATATTTAAATAAAATACTTTATATTTTACTGCATTAATTTTACATCTGTAAGCCAATTCTAAATGTAAAGATTGTCTGCGTAAACCTGAACAGTTCCAACCCGGTCTTACTGTGAGACCGGGTAGACGCGTCACGCTTGTGCATAATCATATGCGAGCTGACGAGGATGTGAGATTCTGGGATTCTCCTCAGCTCCTGGATGTGTCGCCACATTGGAGACAGGAACAAGTGCTATTCAGCCAAAGTTTCATAATCAGGGAACATTTTCTAAGTGACAAGTCTCGCTTCAGTCGGAGCAATCTTCCTGCATGCGCTCTGGTTCTGCGACGCGCTCCAAGCCCCTCTCCACATCTTCAGCTCGCTGTGGACCTTATGTAGTACACGCTGACAGCGAGCTGCGCTGAGCAGTGTCCAGCTCAGATGGGAATCTTTTCTTAAGTGATTTAGCTACATCTGCGATGTGCGAAACTAATAAAGTGTCAGTTCGTCTGCATGCGTCGGGGTAATTCTTTCTATTCTTTCTCTGTCAAAATAAATAGTCAAAAATGGGAACTATCCGGTCAACACAACACAAGCCCTGCTTTTAACTGTTCTGTTTTCTTGTGAAAATTGTTGCAAATAGATATAATTTAACTTGATTAACACCAGAGCCAGGCGCACTGCACCATTGTCTCCGTCACTGTAAAAGAGGGAAAAACAAATTGATCGGATCCTTTTCTGACCTTCCCCACCTACAAAGTTTAATTACAACAATCAAACGTGACAGAGCCTGGATTTGTATTCTGAACAGTCTAAACATGTTTTAAAAAGAAACGTATGACAAAAGTGGCACCTGCTCAGTAAAACCACCAACAGGGTGAAAAATATCAAAATATTGTCGGCAGAGACGGGCTACAGCTTCTGGATCCACTTTATATAAATCGTTTTATTGATTATCGTCTTATGAAAGATAACTTTGACGTACACGAGCGACCGGTACTGGCTGCTGTCTGAGGGTAGGCCCCGCCCACAATGCCGCGGCTGCTGTGGCTCCCAGTGTTTTCTTTACTGTGGGAAACGGGTAATAATGGCTCTTTGATGGGAACAGGTTGCCGACCCCTGGTCTATGTCTATGCGAGGACAATAAAATTTTGAGGTATTACTTCTGGGGGCAGAGTTGCAATGACATGCGCACTGCGTTGTCCTAGCAGCAATTTAAAACAGAGGCGGACAGGGATACAGGGCCAACATTACCAGTGATCAAAGATGTACCCGTTACATTTAAATCGGATGTCTGGGCTAATTTCTGTTTTGGGATCCTGGATGTGAAAGAATCACTTAACACAGTATTTGTTTACTATTTTTAAGTTCAGTAATATTCTATCTTAAAGCTGCTCTACTGAAAACATTATTTCTTATATTATTTAAGTAATTATAGGCAGCACACTTTAAACATTATTGCTCACTATAGTGAATAGATGAATGTTCTGTTTTTCAGGGATTTCGAAATCAAAAAGAAATTGAAAACTATTCTACTGCTTTTATTAAGTAATGAAAATTTTTGTGTGAAGAATCGTGATGCATTTCAGACTCAAATCGAATCGTTAGGCAGAAAATCGGAATCGGATCGAATCATGAGGCAGGTAGAGATGAACACCACTACTTCCTACCTCTCCCCTTGTCCTGAATGGCTCCATGCAGATCCATCTTTTACTGCCAAAAGAGTGAAGGTGGGATTATTAAAAAAGGGAAACCTAAACTAGCCTGTTAGGCTTGGGGCATCAACCATCTCTGTGCTGAATACCTGTGCATTTGATGCATTCGGTCAGTGCTTCTGTTGTGCTTTCTGTGACAGCTCCGCATTTCAAAATGCTGTTGGGAAAGACCAACCAACTCCCCCGTCACCTGATGTCTCCGTCCTCAGAGCTGAGGACAATACTGGGACATGTGGTTGACATGTCTCCGTCTTTGTCTCTTCTCAGAGGAACAGAAACTTGTTAGCAGAAGGTAGACGAAGGCTTTGCTACTCTGAGAGCAGGGACACGTAGAAAACATGCAGCCATGTGGCCTTCAAGGACCAGTTCTGCTCTCCCTGTTAATGTTCAAAAGTACTGGTACCTTCATCTGCAGCAGGTTCACTTGCTGGGGAGGGTGTGTATGTGTGTGTGTGTGTGTGTGTGTGTGTGTGTGTGTGTGTGTGCGGCTATTTTTTGATGTGGAGTCTAACCTTTTTCACCCTTGACCCGTTTTCATGTCTGTATTTTGCGTGTCTTTAGCCCCGCCTACTAGCTTGGAGACTTCCCCGTTCCTAAGAAGTGTGTGTAAACAAAACCTACTGGTGCGGGACCCGGACCGACGCGACGCAGTCCGGTCTGTGCTGCCCCAGATGTGAATGCGCCAATACAGGCCCGATTAGCCACATGACGAATTGTTCATTTAGATATCAGTCATGTCATGAATGATGACAATCACTGTGTAGCGACATGAATGGCCTCATTTGTGACCCAAAGGCCACACTTCCTCAGCTGGGTCAAGCTGTCCTGGCTGTACTTCTATCTACAGATTATCCATCACAGGAGACACAAGTCTGCTGTAAACCATCTTTAATCTGACTGCCTTTATCTGACTGCTGTTCCATCCGCAAGACGAAGGACACTTCAAGATTTAAAAGAATCATTTTAATAAACTCTTTTCACTGTCTATTACAATGTTCATAAATAATCATCAACGTTCATTATAAATGTATGATAATCAGTAATGTTTAACAGTGACAAGAAGATCATGTGCAATTATACACACCATGCAGGACACAGTCATCAGGTTAAGGTTAACTGCATTCACATGTCCTTGTTCCATTACACCAGAGCTTTCTATCTTGGGAGGGCGTGTCCTGAGGTATGTTAAATCTACATGTCAAAATCTAAATCGATAGAATAAGATTACCGGCCGTCTCTTAAAACCTAACTCCTCAGTTCAAGTTCAGTTCTTGAGCTCACCAAATTCTCTCCGTGGTGACGAGAGTCCAGAGGATCGAGTCAGCCGTTCGAAACCTCTACTAAAGCTTTTCTGTCACGCTGATAGAATTGCTTCAACATCTGCAGCAAAGCTGACGCAAAACTCCTTCAGAGTTAATTTTAAGACGCAAACCATCCACCTGTGTGCCTGCGGCAACTCTAGGACCAGAGAGTCGGTACCACTGGTCTTCCCTACCGGACCGAGTACCCCGAGGCTAATCAACATCCTCCCTTGACCTCCGGATCTGAACAGAGGGTCGTCTGAACGGTGAGGTAGAACACAAGATTGCGTCTGGAATGCCTGTTTTATTAAGAAATAATTTAGCTTAACTGCAAACCAAATTCTTTCACCCAGAACGCGTTTTTCTCTCTCTTAAGATAAAAAATTCAGAGGCTACTACCGGCATCAACCAGCGCCCTAACTCACAACCAACGCTCGCTAACGTTCTGGCTGCTATCACCAGGCTCGAGTCGGACTTAACAGCAAGATTTGATGGATTGGACGCAAAACTACACCTCGTTCAAACCTCCCTCACCGACCACACCACACGTATTACCGACCTAGAGGGAGCGGCAACAGACTATGAAGGCCATCACAGACCTGGAGCTACGTTACAAGGAAATATTGAATTCCAACACGGCCATGAAGCGAAAGCTACTTGACCTTGAAAATCGTTCAAGGCGCTCAAACATTAAAATTACAGACTTACCAGAGAATACCGAGAAGGGAAATCCAACTCACTTCATAGCTGATCTCCTGCCAAAGCTTCTCGGCCCCGACAGCTTCCCCGGCGGCCTCAAGGTAGACTGAGCACACCGGATAGGTAGACAATCCTCAGTACGCCCGCGCGCAATGATTGCCAAAATCCATCATCTCCCAATGAAAGAGAAAATACTCAGCCTTGCCCGTCGGCAATCCCCCCTGCTATTCAACGGAGCCCGGATCAACATTTTCCCAGACTTTTCTCCTGAAGTCGGTGAGCAACGCCGGGCCTTTGACTATGTGAAAAAGAAACTGAGGGAGGCGGGTATAAAACATGGCATTCTCTTTCCTGCACGACTGATCCTCACGTTAGCGACTGAGCAGAAAATATTTCTGAAACCCGCCGAGGCTGAAGAATTCATAGACAAGTTCGTCACATCCACTGCTGCATACCACACTTGAGCCACCCGCGGAGCGGCGCGCATCACTGCCGCTTTCAGTTGCCCGGCACAGGATCAGCTGACTGTCTGCGGTTTCCCTACATGAAATAAATACTGTTGTTCTCTGCCCAACTTAATTTATCTGCAAGCTGTGAGACATGAGGGTGAACGGGCCACTCGGAAAGCTCACCGTTAAGGTGTTTGTATGTTATGGTTACTTTATGTAGTCACAACGCCAGTTCAACTGGACTTTTCCATGTAGCGTTCGTACATTTCCCAATGTTTATGAGGGTGTTTATGCTCTGCTCCGTTTGGGGGAGCAGACAAGGGGAGGGGGGAAGGGAAGGGTTATTATTTTGTTGTTGTTTTCATTGTTTTTTCGTTCTTCTTTTCTGATTAGGCATTCAGTACCAGCGGCTTCATTATTGCGGATGGGTCACATTAGTTTGGTTATGTCTTTACATGGCTATTGATACTGCTCCGTCTTTGCCACAAGGTGGCATTCTAACCATGCTGAGCTGGAATGTTAGAGGTTTGAGAACCAACCTGAAAAGAGGCAAGGTTTTTTCTCACCTGGTCTTTAGCTGGGGACATTATTTTTTTTACAGGAAACACATATTAAACATACTGAACAATGGAGGCTAAAATGTAACTGGATCTCTCAGATTTATCAGTCAACATTTTCTTCTAAAGCCAGAGGGGTAGCTATATTAATACGGCGAAATATCTCATTCCAACACATTTCTACAATCTCTGACCCTAATGGTCGCTATATTATTGTAACAGGCCATATTTTGACGTGACATGTAACTTTTGTTAATATACATGCGCCTAACTTTGATGATCCTGGATTTTTTAGAAAAGTTTTTAATCTCATTCCGGATCCCTCCACCACTTATTTAATAGTAGGTGGGGACTTCAATACTGTACTGGATTGTTTTACTGACAGACTTTCTTCACGCCCAACTGTTCCTTTCAAATCCACCCTTACCATAAATAGTCTGGTTAACTCTATGAACCTCGTTGATATCTGGAGGCTTCAACACCCCACTGGCAGGGACTACTCCTTCTTCTCCCATGTACATAAATCATATACAAGAATCGATTATTTTTTAACAGATGCTAAACTGACTTCAGAGGTAACTGATACCAAATACCACAACATTTTAAATTCCGACCATTGCCCCGTTGAAGTTGAAATCGGCATAGGCAGGACCAAACCTGTTTTAGACTGGCGGTTTAACCCACTACTACTTAAGGATGAGCATTTTCACCAATATATGGATAATCTTATAATGGACTATCTGTCTCAGAACGACACAGGCGACGTCACAGATTCCACTCTTTGGGAAGCTTTAAAAGCTGTCGCACGGGGCCACATCTTAGCCTATGAAGCTAAGCTGAAGAGAGAAGAGCAGAGAGAAATGTCAGAAATTAATACTCAATTATCAATCCAACAGTCTCCTTTACCCTCTAAATTAAATGAGATCTTGAAACTTAAATTTAGATACAATACTATCTTGTCTAAGCGAACGAGGACTATGCTATTAAAAACTAGACAAAAAGCATTCGAACTGGCCGACAAACCAGACAAACTGTTAGCTCGTCAGCTCAGAAACAATCAGGCTAAACAAGCAATTCATAAAATTAAGACAAACACAGGCATAGTCACCACTAACCCAGCAGATATTAACAAATGCTTCCAACAATTTTATCAAAACCTTTATTCATCCAAAACTACAGCGGATACGATACAAATTTCTGATTTCCTTCACGCCCTCAACCTACCTAAACTGAGCGCTACGGCTCAAGCAGACCTAAATGTAAACATCACTCAGGAGGAAGTTGCAGGGGCAATACGCTCCTTTCCCAGTGGAAAAGCGGCTGGCCCAGATGGCTTTAATATAGAGTTCTACAAAACATATTCAGATAAAATCACCCCTTTTATGCTACAGATGTTCAATCACTCCATCACTACTGGGCTGCTTCCTGAAACTTTGTATCTAGCTAACATTTCCCTTATACTGAAAAAAGGTATGGATGAATTGGACCCTGCCTCATACCGCCCTATTGCTCTTCTTAACTCGGACTTTAAGGTGTTCACCAAAATTCTTGCTAACAGACTAAATAAACATATATCGACTATAATCCATCATGACCAAACTGGATTTATCCCAGGAAGATTTTCTTTCTTTAACGTTAGGCGGCTGATAAATATAATGTACACCAAATATGATAATAAATTCAAAGCCTCTATTTTAGCTCTTGATGCAAACAAGGCTTTCGACCAGGTCGAGTGGAAATACCTTCTGGCGACAATTAAGGAGTTTGGCTTGGGTGAAAATTTTGCCTCCTGGGTTGAAATGCTGTACGCCTGCCTGAGAGCCTCAGTAATAACCAACTATGATAAATCAACCACTTTTTTATTGCAGCGCTCCTGCTGCCAGGGCTGCCCACTGAGCCCACTGCTTTTTGCATTAGCAATTGAACCCCTTGCCACTAGTATAAGGAATCACTCCTCCATAGCTCCGCTAATATTAGGCAGACTAGATCTTCATATCTCGCTCTATGCGGATGATATAATACTTTTTCTCTCCCAGCCGGAAGAATCTATCCCTCCGTTGCTTGAGCTTATTAAAAAGTTTGGTGAACTATCTGGTTACACTGTGAACTGGGATAAAAGTGAATTTCTGTCCTTAAAAAACAATCTGAACCCACATTTTCTCAACAGCTTGCCCTTCCATATGGTTACAGACAAAATCCGATACCTAGGCCTGATTATTCCTAAAGATCCAAAGTTGATTTATAAACTGAACTATTTAAATTTATTAGAAAAACTTAAATCTAGTATTGAAACCTGGAGGTTGCTACCCTTATCTATGATTGGGCGAGTTAATGCCATCAAAATGATGGCTCTTTTTAAGTTCCTCTATCTTTACCAAAATTTACCAATATTCCTAACGAAAACGTTCTTTAAGCTCCTAAATTCTATAATTTTCCCGTTTATTTGGGGATATAAACCACACCGCATTTCTAGAAAGCACATCTTCAAACCTAAATCCGCGGGAGGTCTTAACCTGCCTAACTTTCAGCATTACTATTGGGCGGCAAACTGCAGAGCCTTGATGTACTGGCAAGATGCATACCCCGGTAATATTACGGATTCCACTCCTGCATTGCTTGCGATCGAACAGGACCTTCCGACGGGCTCTCTCCCCGCTCTTCTGTTTTCAACCAATATACCTCCAACGCCCGTCACTGGCTTCGGCTTTGTAGTGGCCAGCTCCTTAAGAATTTGGCGACAAATAAAAAAATATATACAATTTGCCAGAATTTTCAGCTTATACCCCTATCTGTCACAACCTGTCCTTCCCCCCATCTCTGTTTGATAACACTTTTGCAATCTGGAAAGATAAAGGCCTTATCACTCTAGCTGACCTTTATATTGATAAAGTATTTGCAACCTTTCCCCAACTAAAAGGAAAATTTACACTCCCATCTTCTCATTTCTTTCGTTTTCTCCAGATTAGAGATTATACACGCAAACACATTACAGATTTTGAAACATTCCCCGCCAGTACAGATTTGTATGCACTTATAAATCAGGCTCCGGATTCTAAGAAACTTGTCACTCGTTTTGTTAATATTTTTACGGCCTGTGAATCTGTCTCTACACACCATCATAAGGAAGCCTGGGAGGAGGACTTGGGTGTCACATTTAGTGCAGAGGACTGGGATGTCTGTCTTCCGGCCATTCACAGCTGCTCAATAAACTCCAGACTTCAGCTTATCCAATTTAAAGTAACCCATAGACTACACTACTCATGCACTAAGCTGCACTTATTTTACCCTTCTGCGTCTCCAACATGCCCCAAATGTAAAGCGGCCGACGGTACTCTTGGTCACCTCTTCTGGACTTGTCCCAAACTAAGAAAATACTGGTTAGACATTATTAACTCATTCACTGCCAGCCGTTTCCTGATAGCTAAAGCCATTCGCTGCCAGCGTTTCTCGCTGTTTTTACTGTTTTTTTAAAGAGTCACAGAACGTTGCGCGCTAGGATGACGTCGACGCCAAAACAACCAAAACAAAGTGCAGACTCACCTCTTAGATCAGGAAGAATCTGTGCGTTTCGAGCGTTATCCATTCTTTCGTAAAACGTTGTTGAATTGTGATTGGCAGAAGCTTTTCCGGTTCACGCCTCACTTTTTTTTTACAGCAGCGGCTCAAAACGATCTCCTAACACATGGATTTTCTGCTTCCTGATCACGTGACGTGTGACGTATGCGGATGAAGATAGACTTTAGAGTTGGGATGTTTGTTCTCATGGCGCGGGGGCTTGTTCCAACGCCCACACAGTAAAAACATGCAAATGACGGCTTTAGTCGTCATTGGCAGTGAATGAGTTAATTGCCTTTCTGTAATATATAACTGTGATATTATTCCAGACCCTTACATTGCCATACTAGGCGGGACTCGACATCTCACTAAGCTAACCCAGTCTCAGCAAAAAGCTATACAACATAGTATGGTTATTGCCAAAAGAAATATTTTACCAATGTGGAAAAATGAAAGTGTACCTTCCTTTGCGACCTGGTTGACAGAGATTGTAAGCCTGCTGCAACTGGAGAGGATCCGTCATGATGTTTGCCTAACTTCTGCTATTTGTAATAAAATGTGGCAGCCTTTCATATCTTATCTGTCAAATCTGTAGCCTTGTGAGTGATCGGCAACTTGACTGATGTTATTCAATTCAGTCCGCCCAGATGTGTTGTACTGACTAGTACTGATAGTCCTACTTTCTTTCTTTTTTCTTTTCTTCTTTGTTTGTTTTGTTTGAAAGGGTGTCTGTAGTTTGCATTCTAGGCTTAGCTGTCATCATTTGTACTTTCAGTGTTGACATTCATAATTCACAATATTTGTAAAATTGCAAATGCATAAATAAAATATTAAAAAAAAAAAAGATAAAAACCTTCTGAGACCTACATTCACACATTCAAACACACACACTTCATTTTTAGTTTCATCCAGACACAGATTGCTTTAATACTAAGTTTTTAATACCAAAGCTTTTATAAATTGTCATTTATGAATTGTCTTTTAAATTGTCATCTTTAAATTGTTAGTAATAAATTCTTAACTTTTTAAACCTGACTATTCTTTGAAATGAAACACAGAGTGGTGTATATTGATCACTGAAAGAGCAAAGATCTCTTTAGATCTTCTGAATTAATAAATAAACTTTCGCTATTAATTTAAATCTCTTAAATTAAATATTAATTTTTGATGAAATATAGACCAAGCCAGTTGATGTATGAACTTCTATCGATTATATAAATATCCGTGGAGATATATATATATATATATATATATATATATATATATATATATATAAAGTTTCATTGCCAATTCGTTTGATCTTTCTCAGGATTTAACAAAGCTGAAATAGCAACAGAGTTAAATTCTAGTTATGTAGATTAACAACGCTACAACCGAGTGGGCCAGATTAACGGCAGGCCACCGGGAAGTTTCCCGGTTCTCTTGATTACCAGTTAATTTAAGGAACTAATGTTGTTGTATTCCTAACCCAACCCTCAACTAAAACTTAATTCACCCCATACTTCTAAAACTAAAGTAGTTTTTTTTTTTTTTTTTAGTTTTATTATTTTTACTGTGATGATCTGTCAAATTTCTTCTTCGGGCTCTTGGAGAGTACAGAGACTTTTGGGCTCTTGGAGAGTACAGAGACTTTTTTCCTCCTCTCCTCCCTATCTTATCCCAAGGCTCTTTGTCTGTCTTTGGGTGTATGGCACTTCTGCATTCTTTCTGGAAACTGGAAATTATTAAAATGGACATGGTCAGTTGGTCTCTCAATGCGATTGACAAAATTTTTTCAGTGATGAGAACAGGAGAAGGGGCTCCCTGTTGCCCCTCTGGGACAGAGCCAGCTGGGCATATCATGGACTCTTGGAAACAGTGGAACCTGATCTGCCTCTCTCAACTGTCTGTAGAGGATTCTGAAGACGTCTGGATATTCGTGGTGTTGGTGTCAGGTTTCGTGCTGTTTGGCCTGAGCGGTTACCTGGCTTACCGGAACATTAATGAGCTGTCGAGGAATATTGGCTCAATCCCGGAGCTCAGGGATGGATTGCGCCGTGCTTTGAACGCACACACTCATATAAATGTCGAGATGAGTCGTAAGCTTGGAACTTTGGCTGAGCTTCAGACTCTGGCACAGAAGGTTGATGCTATCAAGGATAGAGTTGACGGGTCAGCACGGATTGGGATAGATTAATCTACACCATTATTGGATTTAGAGGGGTTGGAGATCAACAGAACTTTAAGACAGAGAGGAAATTATCTCTGTCTGGCCCCAAAACAAGTTCTTATCTGAATCTGGTGCCCTTGAGCATGTGAGGCTGAAGAGATTACTCCCCCTCAGAAGAAATGTGGAATGCTGCAGTCGTCATGGTAACTCTGTCTCCCTATCCCATCCTGGGCAGGACTGCGACCGGTGAAGGCCGTTGAACCGTTTCCAGGAGTCACTGTGCTTTCTAAACCCAACAACCTCCTTCCCCTGTCCAAATGGAGGTGACGAGCACTGCTTATCGCGGCTGCATGCACTGATGTGAGGAGAGTCCCTAGCCCTACCTCCCCACCTAGTGGACACTTATGTTGTGTAATGTCTGAAGTCTGTTGCATTTCTGTCTGAGGTGTTTTTTGCATGGCAAAGCTGCCCTCCCTGTGGAGGGTAACTCTGGTGTGCCTTTTTTTCCTCCACCTGACCCAATCCTTATGTAAACCCTCTGATCTCTATTAAGGTACCGCGACTCGGGTTGCGAATGACCACAGTCACCAATTCTTGTCATGTGTCTATGCCTATGTATGTATGTCTGATCTCAGAATTGTGTATACTGAAACTCTAATTTCCCTCTGAGATTAATGAAGTATCTTTGAGTTGAATTGAATTGAATGTCCTCACAATTTTAACATGTCCCCAAAAGTCAAAAATGTGTCCTCACAGCATTCGTTAGATATGCGAGCGGGCGCGCGCGCACACACACACACACACACACACACACACACACATTATTCCCAGGCTATAAGGGTAAACTGTCTAGTCAGCATGCAGCTCAGGGAGTTTAATGTCCTAGTCGAGTGGGTGGAGAAAATAGATCTTTATATAATAGACGTGATTATCCATCTTTTATTTAGCGTTTGTCAGGGCTCCTGAGACATTTAAGGCTCATATGATTCACAGTGGCTCAACATTCAGTTTCCAATTGTAAATACATTTCATTCTACTGTTTGTTTAAAGAAATAATACAAATGTTATATGTGTTGAAACAAAGTTACAGCTGTCTGTAATTCACATAATATGTTTCTGTGTTTCCTACAGGTTTTCAACTGGTGGTTCTGGTTAAATAAGAAGCTTCAGAAAAACTAAGTGCTCGTGTCAACCACCAGCACCTAGATTTCCTCCATGAAAAGGAGGAACAGAAGAACCTCTGGTCTAATATGGAGGGAGAGCAACTCCATTTGAATAAGGAGACTGATGCTGCCAGGTTTCAATCCTTTAGCCATAAAACACATTTAAACAAACACACGAGAGTCCACACAAAGCAGAAACATTTTGCCTGTGAGCACTGTGGACAAAGATTTAACCAAAAGACTCATTTAAACAGACACATGAGTGTCCACACAGGACGGAAGCCTTTTGCTTGTGAGCTCTGTGAAAAGAGATTTAGCCTAAAGTCAACTTTAAACAGACACATGAGAGTCCACACAGGACAGAAGCCTTTTCCGTGTGACCTCTGTGGAAGAAGATTTAGCCTGAAGTCAACTTTAAACAGTCACATGATAGTCCACACAGGACAGAAGCCTTTTCCATGTGACCTCTGTGGAAAAAGATTTAGCCTGAAGTCAACTTTAAACCGTCACATGAGAGTCCACACAAGACAGAAGCCTTTTGCCTGTGAGCTCTGTGGAAAAAGATTTAGCGTAAAGTCAACTTTAAACAGTCACATGAGAGTCCACACAGGACAGAAGCCTTTCGCCTGTGAGCTCTGTGGAAAAAGATTTAGCCAAAAGTCAACTTTAAACTGTCACATGAGAGTCCACACAGGACAGAAGCCTTTCGCCTGTGAGCTCTGTGAAAAGAGATTTGGCCTAAAAGCCCATTTAAATAGTCACATGAGTGTCCACACAGGACAGAAGCCTATTGCTTGTGAGCTCTGTGAAAAGAGATTTAGCCTAAAGTCAACTTTAAATAGGCACATGAGTATCCACACAGGACAGAAGCCTTTTGTTTGTGAGCTCTGTGAAAAGAGATTTATCCAAAAGTCAAATTTAAACAGACACATGAGAGTGCACACGGGACAGAAACCTTTTCCTTGTGACCTCTGTGGTAGAAGATTTAGCGTGAAGTCAACTTTAAACAGTCACATGAGAGTCCACACAGGACAGAAGCCTTTTCCGTGTGACCTCTGTGGAAAAAGATTTAGCCTGAAGTCAACTTTGAACAGTCACATGAGAGTCCACACAAGACAGAAGCCTTTTGCCTGTGAGCTCTGTGGAAAAAGATTTAGCGGAAAGTCAACTTTAAACAGTCACTTGAGAGTCCACACAGGACAGAAGCCTTTTTCATGTGACCTCTGTGGAAAAAGATTTAGCCAAAAGTCAACTTTAAACAGTCACAGGAGTGTCCACACAGGACGGAAGCCTTTCGCCTGTGAGCTCTGTGAAAAGAGATTTGGCCTAAAGGCCCATTTAAATAGACACATGAGTGTCCACACAGGACAGAAGCCTATTGCTTGTGAGCTCTGTGAAAAGAGATTTAGCCTAAAGTCAACTTTAAATAGGCACATGAGTATCCACACAGGACAGAAGCCTTTTGTTTGTGAGCTCTGTGAAAAGAGATTTATCCAAAAGTCAAATTTAAACAGACACATGAGAGTGCACACGGGACAGAAACCTTTTCCTTGTGACCTCTGTGGTAGAAGATTTAGCGTGAAGTCAACTTTAAACAGTCACATGAGAGTCCACACAAGACAGAAGCCTTTTGCCTGTGAGCTCTGTGGAAAAAGATTTAGCGGAAAGTCAACTTTAAACAGTCACTTGAGAGTCCACACAGGACAGAAGCCTTTTTCATGTGACCTCTGTGGAAAAAGATTTAGCCAAAAGTCAACTTTAAACAGTCACAGGAGTGTCCACACAGGACGGAAGCCTTTCGCCTGTGAGCTCTGTGAAAAGAGATTTGGCCTAAAGGCCCATTTAAATAGACACATGAGTGTCCACACAGGACAGAAGCCTTTTCCGTGTGACCTATGTGGAAAAAGATTTAGCCAAAAGTCAACTTTAAACACTCACACGAGAGTCCACACAGGACAGAAGCCTTTCTCCTGTGAGCTCTGTGAAAAGAGATTTAGCCTAAAGGCCCATTTAAATAGTCACATGAGTGTCCACACAGGACAGAAGCCTTTTGCTTGTCAGCTCTGTGAAAAGAAATTTATCCGAAAGTCCAATTTAAACAGACACATGAGAGTCCACACAGGACAGAAACCTTTTGCTTGTGAGCTCTGTGAAAAGAGATTTAGCCGAATGTCAACTTTAACAAGTCACATGAGTCCACACAGGACAGAAGCCTGTGGGAAAAAAAATTGGCCATAAGAAAGCTTTAAATAATCACATGAGTTAGGGGTGGGCGATATAAACGATATAAACATTCACATGAGAGTCCACACAGGACAGAAGCCTTTTCCTTGTGAGCTCTGTAGACGAAGATTTAGCCAAAAGAAAACTTTAAACAATAATCTAAGTATCCACTAGGGCTGAACGATCTATTGCAGGGGTCTCCAACCTTTTTTGGCCTGTGAGCTACTTTTACACAATGAAAGTACAGCAGAGTTACTGCCATATGATTTATTTACATTGATACTTTCCATGTGTGAATGTGCTTATGTTAAACATGCTATACTTACTATATTAACATGCATTGTATTCACAAGTTGATTTCTCTGTATTTCAGTACATCAGTATATATTTTTAAGTATAAGTAAACTAGTGACATTCTGAAAACCAAATTAAAAAAACATTTAGTTTTTTAAACTAATCAAATAATTTCAGATAATGAGTAACAAATCTACTTCATGTGAATGTTTTGGTAATTTTTTTAGAAGGTTGGTGACTTTTTGAGCACACAGGAACAGCTAATGTGTAAAGCTGATGACATCTGATATAAAATACAAGCTAAATGTGATGAAAACACAAAATTGTAAATCGTTTAAATTAAAGTAAAACATGTAAAATCACAAGATTTGTTCCTGCTCTCTTGATTTATTGAATAATTTTTATGGGGTTTTTTGGTCATGAAAGTTAAGTTTTGTTACGTTTATTGCTGACAATATTAAGGTTTGAGGTTTATCCTTTTTTCTGCATCTTGTAGGTCAGTGATCCGCAAATTTTGGCCCGTGGGCCGGACCCTCTCTTTGTGGCCCCCAACCCTCGCGCGCACCCCCCCACCCCCGACGGCCTTCCGGAAGGTGTAGGATAGATAGAGCTGAGGAAAATAATCAAAGAATCAATGCATCGAGATGCGGGCATGAACGATTCTGCATCATAGAAGAGTACCATAGTCAATTATAGTGGAATGTAGTTTTGTTCTTTATCTGTACTGTGTTAAATTTATTCTATATGTATTTTATATGTTTACCTATTCTGTGCTGTTTTATCTTTGTTCTATATTTTAAAATAAATAATTTGGTAATGCTTCCTTTTACAGTCCTTAATTACTAAGTACTTACATGGTAATTACATAATAAGTTAAAGTGTATTATTGTGTAATTAAAGTGAATGATTGTAATGAAGTGTAGTTATTATGTAACGCAGTATATACTGGGAATGATTAATAAAAAGTAAAACTAGAATTGAACCTGAGTTACATGGTAATTACAGTTTAAGAACTCAGAAACAATAATACACTTTATGTAATTACCATAAAAGTACTAAGTAATTAGAGGACTGTAAAAGGAAGCGTTACCAAATTATTTACTTGATATACCGTAAATCCTCTAATACAGGCCCGGGCCTGTATTTGACTCAAGCTCATCAAGCTCCAGGCCTTTATTGGAAGGAAGACCAGAATTAGAGGCAGGCCTCTATTTCTATTTGAGCAAAATGAACTAATGGTTCGCTGGAGTTTTTGACAATTAAAATTGCGCCCACATTTTCAAAGTTAAACATTTCTTTTAACAACGGTAGTTTCTGCTTCAGCCCCCCCCCCCCCCTCCCCCTGCGCAGCGGCCGCAAACTCACTGATGCAACAGCAGCCTCTCGGAGTTCCTGCTGCTCTAAACATTAAAATAATTATTTCATTTTCTGTTCCTCACTTCTGATTACCTTCAATGGTGTCTGTTTGTTGCAACAGCAGGTACAAAAACTAACTTGTTTTTATTTGACTATTTTTCTGTCCTGCCTGTTTATTATCTTCCTGCATCTCCTCTCAATCCTAAAGAGAAACTGCTACCTGGGTTCATATATATTCACCTTATTAGTTACCTTTGAACTGCAGTTCTAAAAGATCTACCGACCGCAAAAACAGCGGAGTGCGCGCTGCTTGGCGGCCGCATCAGTGATCGGTGCGTTACCGGAGGACAAGGTGATGTGCCACGCTCCACAGCAGCAAAACGCATCAGGCACAAATAAAAGACAGAAAACATAAAATGAAATGAGCCGACATGAACGATAGCGTGTTAAATTAGTTTTTGAGGTGGCGACACCTGATTTGATAATGTTACTGTGGCCGTGCTCAGGACGCGTCAACAATCCCGGGTGAGAGTCATGCACGCTAACCAGTCAGCCAAAGGGACATCCCCTTGGCCAAGTAGCCAGGGCGCATGATCAATCGGGACACTGACAGGATGCTCACACTGCCACAATTCAGGACTTTGAGGGAATGTTATGGAAGTGGATAAAATTTCTTATTTTACTTATTTGGTTTTGTTTTGTTGCTTCCTTTTGTTTGGTTATCCTTTTCGGATAAACAGGAGGGAATGTTATGGGAATTTTAAGTTTATTAATTCTTAATCATTGACTCAATCAGCTGAATGTAATATGCATTGCTCTATGCCTCTTTGCATGCCCACTTATTCAGACACACACACACACATTCTTGACTTCCCACAAACACACACACTCACTTTCATTCCTTTCTTATCTCTTGGTATAAATAAACTGTGACCAGATGTTCGGGGCATTTTGCCTCGTGCATTATGTCATAGTTATAACTGTTTGACTTGTCTGATCATTGTCTCCTTCTCTCTCCGACTACAGGAAATGGGTTATAGATAAACTTATTGATAAAATCCATGACAACATATAAAGAGGAGTTAACAACAAACCTCAGAACCACACCTTTCCCAGATACAGGATGCTCTGATTTGTGGATTAGAAAATATCCATGTGCCATGAAATTACTTTAACCTTGTGTATGAGTGTATGGCTGATTAGCTCGTCACGTAGACTGATTATCAGTCAAATGGATCATTGCAGGACAATAGTCATTTCAACCTTATTAACTTAGGCACAGATGAATCAACCTTATTAATTTAAGCACATGGTCCATTTCATTATATGATTAGTTAACTTAAATGAGCTGAAATGTTTTATTCAGAGGCAGGAGGAATCCTTTAGAAGCCATAAGAGGGAAGCTTAAGGCCTTGAAACGGGAACACTTTGTTCAAAGCTGCAGAGGCCTGGACTCAAGCTGATAGAATAGCAGAGTCCAGCAGATTAAAGGCACTAGATGTAGATTCATGTCTTCATATGACCAGATTCTAAAGAGGTCAAACTGTAGATGAAAAACTGACCATTTCTGGATGCTACACAGTGAATTAGAAACATCCTTCAGACCAGAGCATCATGAGCTGAAAGCCAACATGCTGTCTTGTGTTTTACAATCTGTCGGGCTCATTGATCATGTTTCAGTGGAATGCTATGTTCACGTGAATAATAACAAGCTCACAGTGATGTCATCATGATGCCTTCAGGTACCATCTAAGAAGGTAAGGAGGAACTTCCAAAGGCTGATCTGTAGAAGTGTGTTGTCTCGTCACCGAGGAGAATCAGAAGCTGTCTCGGCACCAGAGTCTGAACATCAGCTAGCTCTGAAGTCTGGGGAAGTAAAACAAGTTCAGCTTCACACAGCTGCTAAATGAATGCTTCAGACTCCTGAATGTTCCATCTGATACAGCAGAACTTGGTGTCAGTTGTCCTGTTGGGAGAAACTATTCATGTGCATGACGAGTGAACACAAACCTTGGTGTGGTGTGAAAGTTGTGGCAACAGCTTCCTAACATTCCCTCCTTAATATTATGTCTCACATTATGACAGAACATATTATAAGGACCACGTTGTGCAACAGTAAAGGAAAACGCACAAAAAAAATGACAAACTAAACTAAGGTTTACTAAATAAATGACAACTATATATGAACTATAGAGAAATAATTGATCGATTTTATGTAATATAAAAAAAAAAATGTGTTTGTGAGGAGAGCGATTCAACCGAAACAACATTCGGGATTTTATTTAGAAATATGACGACCGGAAGTATGTTAGCGTTTTATGTTGAAACCTATCCCGGCCATTCCTTAATTCATTTAGAAAAATTACAACCGTAAGCATGTTAAATGACAACTACATATGAACTATAGAGAAATAATTGATAGATTTTACGTAATATTTTATATTGAAACCTATCAATTACAAACGTAAGTATGTTTGCCATTTTATTTTGTAATGTATCCCGTGCATTTCCCGTCCTGACAGTGGAGCCTCCACCGGAAGCAGCCTGACAGTGGAGGTCTGCAGCCAGGTGCTCTTGAAATTAACACCAACTTAGACGAGATCAATCACAACAATCTCATCAAAGGCAATTTTTTTGTTTTAAAAGTACTGTAGTGGCATTTGAACATTGAACTAACTTAAATTACGAGACATCACCCCAGCAACTCACCCTGCGAAAATCATGACCATATGACCTTCTGTTAACCCTCCCACTGTCTTTATGGGTGACCCCGTGAGGAAAGTTGACCAATGAGCAGGATTAATGGTTTATCCCTTGGGGTCCACGTGGCAGGGGTGAGGTGGTGCTCACTCCTAACCCCTGCCACATGGACCCAAGGGATAAACCATCAACCCTGCTCAATGTTCAACTTTCCTCACGGGGTCACACCCATTAGGACAGTGGGAGGGTTAAGTAAATTTGGTGAATTCTGGTAAAAAAAAAAAAGCCCAAAACAAATGCAAAACGGGTCATTAGGACACCATAATGTGCAACTACATCAACCAAACTGACACCACCTACTCACATGGACTACAGTACAGAATACATTTTTGTTTGGTGAAAACTGCTGAAAAAGGCCGTATTTGATGAGAATCTTGTATTTTGCACCAAACAGTGACATGTGGTCATGAGCTAACCCTTAGCAGGCTTCAGTCTGCATGAATTTGACGTATGATGAAGCAGTCATAGACGGTGTGCAGCTGTAAATTTTTTGAGTCTATACAATTCAACCACTGGCTGCATGGTGGCGCAGTGGTTAGCACTGTAGCCTCACAGCACGAAGGTTGCAGGTTCGAAACTCAGCTCGGCCTTTCTGCGTGGAGTTGCATGTTCTCCCCATGCATGTGTGGGTTTCCTCCGGGTACTCCGATTTCCCCCACAGATCACAACATGCCCTATAGGTTATACGTTGTAAGTCACTTTGGATAGAAGCGTCTGCTAAATGAATAAACATAAACATAAACTATGGGCAGAAGCCGTGATACAATGCTAAATTTAGCTCAGGCCTCATTCTGCAGCCTATTGGCAGTTTGGCTGTCAAATACCTTAGAACCACCTAAACAAACACAAACAGAAACGAAATTCACAGAGCTCACTCAGGGGCATGCTAACATACTTAATCAGTTTGGTGAAAACTGCATAAAAACGGCCATATTTTTTCAGAATCTTGTAATTTATGGCAAACAGTGACATGTGGTCATGAGCGGAGTTTGACACCATACCTGTGGGGAACATTATTCATGTACTACTTTTTATATTTGATAATTAAAACTGCTTTAATCTTTAATTTTGTCTGGCTTCCTTCTCATCTAACAAGTTTGGCAGAATCAAGAGACACAGATTAAATCTCAAAAACACTCAGATTTTATTATCTTTGTTAAGACAGAAGCTTAGGATTCGGCACTTTCTGAAGTCCCGACAATTCACCCTGAAAACAAGTTCTCTGGACATAACTTACAAAAAGTGAGTTAAATTTTAACATTTTTTCTTTTTGTTGTAGATCTTTGTAACCAAACCTGGTGACTTAAATCTTAAAAACTTACATATTTTATCATCTTGGTTAGGATTGAAGCTTAGGATGGAATCTGTGAAAAACTGAGACTTGACTAGACAAGACAGCTTTATTTATATAGCACATTTGCCAAACAAAGGCAACTCAGTATGCTTTACAGCAATAAAGGACAAAACAAAAATGAACAGTAGAATTAGATATAAAACACTGAAGACTACGTGTAAAAATATCCGCCTCACATTTCCAGAAACAAACATATTATAGCTGCCATCTAAGGACTTTTATTATATAATTATGCTCCTTACACTCCTTCGGTTCA
The DNA here is from genome assembly GCF_043380555.1 of Nothobranchius furzeri. Lineage (NCBI taxonomy): Eukaryota > Metazoa > Chordata > Actinopteri > Cyprinodontiformes > Nothobranchiidae > Nothobranchius > Nothobranchius furzeri. Next base: position 92,141,940 of record NC_091742.1, on the reverse strand, counting down.
GCGGTGAGAACTCCAGACAGACAGTTCGGACGACTGTCGTCTAGCTAGCTAGCTATTTCAAACTCATCTGGAAGTTTTGTGCTAAACATCATTAGCTTAGAGATGTTTATTTTTTGTTCATCTACACCAAGATGTGTTAAATAATCTAAAGTAGTCATATGTAAATGCCTAGGTTTTGTTTTGTTAACTTAAATCATGGAGATACAGCTCTGGGTAACGGCTGGAGATGGGGTTCTAGCCCTCCAGCTAGTGTGGATGTGCTCAGTTACCTGGATGTAAACAATAATATGCAATGGGTCTATATTTTATTGTGTTTGGTGAAAACTGAAGCAAAGGATGGAATCAGTGTATATAAAAAAGAGACTTATAAAATATTATATAATTTTAGATACACCTTTTGCTAAAAGACATTTTTGTGCTAAGGATCCGTTGTGCTTTTAGAGGCACTTTTAAGTCAACTAAATGTTATATTAAACCCCATTTTGTTGCTGGAAGCCTAGTAAGAAGTCACTCTTGTCTGTAACCCCCTCAACCCTGACCCTGACCCTACCACCATAACACTTAACTCATGAACTACCAATTTTTTTACAGTGTGGGCGTCGGAACGAGCCTCCGCACTGTAAGAACAAACATCCCAGCTCTAAAGCCAATCTTCATCTGCGTACGTCACACATCACGTGATCAGGAAGCAGAAAATCCATGTGTTAGCAGATCGTTTTGGGCCGTCGCTGTAAAAAAAGTTAGGCTCAAACCGGAAAAGCTTCTGCTGATAACAATTCAACAATGGATTATTAAAAAACGGATAACGCTTGAAACACGCGGATTCTTCCAGATTTTAGAGGTGAGTCTACTCTTTGTTTAGCTATTTTTGGCATTTGCATCGTCCTAGCGCGCAACAATCTGTGACTCTTAAAATACAGTGAAAATGCTGAAAAATGCTGGCAGCAAAGGGCTTTTCTGACAAGGAAACGGCTGGCAGTGAATGAGTTAAAAGCAGTGTAAAAACATAGAAGTCTAAAATACTTGACACAACTGAACATGGGTCAGTCGGGAGCACAAACAACCAACCCCCACCCCTGCAGCAGAGATCTGACAAAGTACATGTTTGAAAAGTGCAGATGTTTTTGATCCTAATAGCCTTCACTTTACATTGGTAAAGTCTTACCCCGGGTTTCCACAGGAGCCGTCAGCAGCACGTCTTGCTCACGTAAGCTGCTGCTTGGCCCTTCCCACGAGACGCGAAGCAGCAGGGGAGCAGCTGTCACCGACCGAGCACGAAGTCACACGAGTGACTTCGTCAGTAAACAACAACAAGCAGGAGAAAACTACAACATGGCTCCAAAAGGTTTGTGTTTTATGTTCTGTCCGTTTTATAATCGCCAATACGGACCTGAAAAACAAAGGAGACCCCTAGCTAGTTGATAACTTACTTCTCACGGGGCCGCACATTTAGTAACTTTTCTTAAAAGTTAAGACGCCGGAAGGCAGTACGTTTCTTTATTCTGAAAATCTCGGGAGCTTCTCGCCATTTCCGCGTACGATTTCCTGTCTTTCCTTCCCCAAAAATGTCGAACTTTACCCGTTTCAGAGGCGTCGCGCGTAGAAAATAGAACCAGCGCGTAAAGGCCGCGACATGCTGCTCCTGAGAGGCGGCCGACTCGCGCTGCTGACGGCTCCAGTGGAAAAGGTTCTGTTGACCACAGCGGTTCCTATCAGCAGCTATGACGTGCTGCTGACGGCTCCGGTGGAAAGCAGGGGTTACTTGAACACAAAAATACTGCTTGCTTGCAATCATTCAGGTTTGTACTGCCCCCTATTGCCAGGGAAAGTACACACCGTCACTTTAAATTTGTCCACAGAGCTCACAACCAGATGGTTTCAATCCTGTGTGGACTCTCATGTGATTGTTTAAACTTGACTTTTTGGTAAATCGATTTCCACAGAGCTTGCAAGCAAACTGTTTTTCTTCTGTGTGGATTTTCATGTGACTGTTTATATTTGACTTACGGGTAAATCTTTTTCCACAGAGCCCACAGGCAAAAGGTTTATGTCCTGTGTGGACTCTCATGTGATTGTTTAAAGTTGACTTTTGGGTAAATCTTTTTCCACAGAGCTCACAGGTAAAAGGTTTCTGTCCTGTGTGGACTCTCATGTGATCGTTTAATGCTGACTTTTGGGTAAATCGATTTCCACAGAGCTCGCAAGCAAACAGTTTTTCTTCTGTGTGGATTCTCATGTGTCTGTTTAAACCTGACTTTTTGGTAAATCTTTTTCTACAGAGCTCACAGGCAAAATGTTTATGTCCTGTGTGGACTCTCATGTGATAGTTTAAAGTCGACTTTTCGATAAATCGATTTCCACAGAGCTCACAGGCAAAAGGTTTATGTCCTGTGTGGACTCTCGTGTGATTGTTTAAAGTCGACTTTTCGGTAAATCGATTTCCACAGAGCTCACAGGCAAAAGGTTTCTTTCCTGTGTGGACTCTCACGTGACGGTTGAAATTTGACTTACGGGTAAATCTTTTTCCACAGAGCCCACAGGCAAAAGGTTTCTGTCCTGTGTGGACTCTCATGTGATCGTTTAATGTTGAATTTTGGGTAAATCTTTTTCTACAGAGCTCACATGCAAAAGGTTTCTGTCCTGTGTGGACTCTCTGGTGTCTGTTAAAACTTGATTTTGTACCAAATATTTTTCCACAGTCACCACAACTAAATGATTTTAGTTCTTTCTGGACTTCCCTATATGAGTCTACAGGTTGCTTAAGTCCAACAGATTTTTTATTAACCAAAGAGCTGGAAGACCTGATTGCTGAATGACTGGTTACTCTCATGTGTTTCTGGAGAGACTGCTTGTCATGAAATCGTTCACCGCACTCAAGACAGCTAAAAGATATGTTGACTGTCTTAACATCTGACTCAGAAGACCTTTTCTCATTCCAGTCATGGCCTTCATCTCCAGTTTCAGACCCAGAGTCTGACATCCCAGAGTCTGGATTCATATAATCATCTCCACTAACTTCAGTCTCTGAAGAATCAGATGTTTGTTCATGAGGGTTCAGATCTGGGTTCCTGCTAGTTCCTGCTCCTCCACCAGTTTCTGCTGTCATCTGGTCAGATGAGCTGCTGGTTGGAACATATTTGTCTTCTATTTGCTGCTGATGAAGCTGTGAAACCAGAGGTTTCTCTTCATCATCCTCACTCTTTATAGAAACAGCACTGAACTGAAACCAGGCAGAATCAGTCTCCTCCTTCAAACAGAGATGTTCTCCCTTAAGACTGGTCCAGAGTTCCTCCTTTTCCTCCTTTATGTGGAGGTGTTCTGGGTCCTGCTGGTACACACCCGCACTCTGTTCTTCAGGATCTTCTTTAACCTGCACCATCTGTTGAACATCTGTAGGAAACAGAAACACATAACGTGAAATACCGACTGCTGTAACTTTAAATTCACACATATGAGAGTTGTGTTATTGCAGGGGTCTCCAAAATGTTGGTTGCAGGCTACCGGTAACTCTTGAAAGTCGCTGGCCTGGAAGCAGCCAGTGAGCTGCCCAGCCTGACTTGTAATTAACAAGGGACGGATTTCTAATTTGATGGCAAGCCTTCCCCAGTTCTCGTAATATCTAATGTAAAATCAGCATTTTGTGGAAGTAAAATAAAATCTGATTATTGCACAAATCTTTCAGCAAATGTGTTCTACTGGAAATATGTGGAATTGATTAATTGCTCAGGTTGCAGCGCGGATCCCCGTTTCTGATATCAGCGGCTGCAGGTGCTTCTAAAGACGAGGTGATGTCGGTCATACAGACCTGGTTTCAGAAAAACATCCTCAATAAAATATTGTGGGCAACTGTAAAGTCCTCTGTGCGTAAATATGTCGTTAAAGCAAATTAAATGCCCTTCGCTTAATAACACAATTAACAGGCTTCCAAAGTCTGGACATCTCCTGTGATTTAGTTTCAAAAAATTTCCCTCAACAGTTTCAGCTGATTGTCCCGTTTAGGAATAAAACACGATTTTTAAATCTCTCTCTCTCTCTTGCTCATCCGTCAGACCCGCTGATCCAAAGGCAGGGAAAAAGGTTAAACCTCCAACCCTGCTTTAATGTTGTCAACAATAAATGCAGCAAAGCATTTATTGTTGACAGGTTAATCGTTCACAGAAAGTAGATTTGTTATTCATTATCTGAAAGTATCTGATTAGTTAATAAACAAAATATTTTGTTTAGATTGATTTTAAGAATCTCGCCATCTTCCTTGTACTTTTTTATAATATTGATGTATTGAAATACAGAGAAATCAACTAACATAAGCACATTGACACATGGACTTGAACACATCGTATGGCGGCAGCTCTTCTGTACTTTCATTAAGTAGCTCATGAGCCCAAAAAGGTTGGAGACGCCTGGATTTATGGGCTCGACACACGGGAGGCGACAAACGACCGCGAACAGTGAAATTTGTTGCTGTCGCTTTTATTACCTGACACACAGGAAGCGACCCGCGGCAGCGGCAAAGCCGTCGACGCGTGTTCCATGGCGAAATCGATTCTTCCGTTGTTTTGATTGGCTGTTTCAGGTTGGAGGGAATTAAGGTTATTTATCGGTTCAGAGTAAAAAAGCGGTAGATGTGATGTTTCACAAGGTGCTGCTAGAGCTGTGTGAAATCTCCCTTTTGATTTTACTACATAAAAAAACCCGAGAATGGGTTCATCCCATACTAAAAACCAGAGAAAGAAACGGAGAATACCATCATTTAATGAGGGACCTCAAGGACGACCCTGATAAATTCCGGACCTACTTTCGCCTCAGCCCAGAGCTATTTGCCCATCTTCTCACCCTAGTAACCCCAAAGATAGAGAAGATTCACACAAACATGAGAGAACCAATAAGCCCAGAAGAACGACTTGCTATCTGTCTAAGGTAAGTTAATATGATAAACAATAATTATATTTTCATGTACACTCACCTAAAGGATTATTAGGAACATCTGTTCAATATTAGTATGGTGTTCCAAATAATCCTTTAGGTGAGTGTACCATGACACTGTGTAAAGTAGTCATTTGTAATGTTCATAATGTATCACAACATATAGAAAGTAGAAAAGTTTTTTTTAAAACTCACAGCACTCGACTTGAACGAAACGAGGTAGGCTACAACAAAGAAAATTATAGTATATAATCTGCAGTGCCTAAAATGTGCTTTGCTGCAATATATTAAATTAAAATTAAATAACAATTGACTGCCCTCTGGGTCTGTATTAAAGAACAAATATACACAGACTATGCTGTGTGTAGAACAGGTGAACTACAAAAAAATAAACTTGTAGAAATGTCACTCCTCTCCAAATTCAAATTTTGTGGAGCACTTTCATGATCTCCACCTTGGCCACAGATTTTCTAGCTCCTGTCAGACGCCTGAATATTGGCAAAAGGCTCTGAAGGTACAGTTCATCCTCATCACCCTGCTTCAGCTGGGCTTGAATGTTGTCGAACCTGTTGAGGATGGTTGCTTCTAATCTGTCAGCAGGCCGCTTTCGTTTTCCATGAGCTGACTGGTGTGTTTTGTTGAATTGAAGATGGTTGCTGGAATGACTGGTCAAGTGAGGATGGACTACTGGTGTCACTGACCATATCAGGGTTGTGTGAAAAAACACTAGAGCAATCTTCATCCTCTGGTGCTGGTTCCAGGGTCAATATGATCTCCTCTTCTTGCTGGAGGTCATCTGCTGTTAGGTTTCCACTTGTGACTCGTTCTTTGAGGAGTGGCTCCAGGAAGGACATGATCTGATAGTACTTCCAAGTCTTCTGCCCGCCAGCAGCTGAACCACTCTTTTTCTTTCAGAGATTTGCGGACTCGCATGTATATGTCTCTTAGATATTTCCACCGCTTTTTGGCCTCCTCACCTGCAAAACCAGAATAAAAATGCATAATCTTATCAATACAGTGATCCCTCGTTTATCGCGGTAGATGCGTTCCAGACCCGGCCGCGATAGGTGAAAATCCGCAAAGTAGGGACACCATATTTACAGTACAGTACTATATTGAATTATCGTATGATCAAATTCTCTTTTTGTGGGTAAAACTCAAGAATAAAATTTTTTTACTTTTTTTTTAATAGTTTTATTACAAAAAGTGCATTTTATGATGAAATTGATGAAAAAAAACAGGAATTTCTTGATATTTCGCATAGAAAAATACCGCAAATCGGCGAATTTCCCTTGAATAAGGCTCCAAAGGAAAAATCTGCGAAGTCGTGAATCCGCGATAAACGAACCGTTAAGTAGCGAGGGATCACTGTATTTTACTTTAAAATTGAAGTAAAAGTCTGATATAATGTTACTAATACAAAAAATTTTAATAACCATTTAACAAACACTAATGTCATTTTTCCTTTTTCAGATTTCTTGCAACCGGGGACTCCTCCACTGTTGGTTTCAACTACCATGTGGGGCACTCAACAGTTTGTCTCAAAGGCCATTTGGGATGTGCTGCAGCCTGAATACAAGCCAGAGCCAACAATGGAAGATTGGAACGCCATTGAAGAGGGTTTCAGAGAAAGATGGAACTTTCCAAACTGTATAGGTGCTCTTGATGGAAAGCATGTTGTGTTGCAAGCGCCTCCATCTTCTGGCTCTAAATATTACAACTACAAAGGCAGCCACTCTATTGTCCTTCTAGCTGTGGTAGATGCTCATTATATGTTTAGAGTTATTGATGCGGGTGGTTATGGGAGAAACAGTGATGGGGGCATACTGTCAGAGTCTCCCCTGGGGAAACACTTAAAGGCTGGGACACTGAGCATACCTGAAGACACCACACTACAAGGCTCAGAGCACCTGGGTCCAATGCCACACGTACTGGTGGCAGATGAAGCATTCTCCCTTCAACGCCACATTATGACACCATATCCAGGTAAAAATCTAGAGAGAAACAACAGATGCTACAACTACCGCCTGTCTCGTGCCAGAAGAATAGTAGAAAATGCATTTGGCATCCTTTCTACACAGTGGCGTGTGTATCGACGTGTTCTGGGTATCTGCCCAAAGAAAGCCGACCGTATTGTGAAGGCCACCTGTGTTCTTCAAAACTACATGCGGAAAAATGGTGAGGTTGACAGAGCTATACCTCAAGCATCACTCACTGACAACATGACAACAAATGATGGTTTGCAGCCCATCCCTCACACTGGATCCAACAACTCAAGCAGAGAGACTTATAAAATAAGAGACAAATTCTGTGATTACTTCTCCTCACCTGGCAGCATGACATTGTTTGAAATTTTGATGACCACATGCCCTCTTTTCTCAGAACATTTCCACTTTTCTTTCTGATCATTTTTTTACGCATCCAGGGAGCATTTATTTTTCACAAAATTCAGAAATAAGACTTTAAATATGTTGAAAGCAAAGTTTTCTTTAACTAAATGGAGTACAGTTGGAAGTGTTTCCGTCCTGGGCCAAGAGCCCTCTTTTTTGAAAGTAAAAATATGATCATCCTAATAAAATGTAAAAGAAATGTTTCACAACCAATAAAGCAATCCAATAAATTAGTAGAATTTTTTTTAAAAACGCTAGAAAAACAATTATTGATAATATTTTTTGTCTCCCAAAAAGAATGACATTTTAAATTATTAGATTGTACATGCATAAACGTGTTTTGTTAGGTTTGCTATTGCACTAGATAAACTTACAAAAACCTTTAGCGTTCGTAAAGTACACTTACCTGATGTGTTAATTCTGGCACCAACAAGTTCCCATGCCGCGGCCTTTTTGTGAATATCTCTATATTCTTTCGTAGAGATATTGTAAAGTTCGGGGAAGTCCGTCACAGCAACAATCAGCTTCTCCTCCATGTTTGCTCGGAGGTGTACGGAGCATCCCGCCCGCTCATTGGTCAGTGAATGAAACCTCCGTTGATTGGTCCTCGTCTGAGCGACAGCAATGAAAAGTTGAAAATGTTTCAACTTTCTGGGATCGCGTCGCTGGGTCGTCCATGCACGACACGTGCACGAGCGCAAAATTTCACACGCACGTTTTTCGCGTTTCGCTTAGTAGGAGGGAGACTCGCGATTATCGCTTTGTCGCGCATGTCTCATTGAAAATGAATGGAGGAGAGGCGATGTTGCCTCCCGTGTGTCGAGCCCATAATGCTTTAAGTTGGTGAAATCAAAAATGACTCAAATTACAGGAAATCTCTTTTGAATTGAGAGACTTTTTCTTGGGAGGTGAATAAAAAATGTAGGCTTACTAGTTCCAGACCAACAAAAGCCCGTGTTACTCAGGTTATGTTACTGACAATTATACTGAAAAGTCAGACAACTGCTAAAGAGTGAATCAAAAACATCTGTAGAAAAACAACTGTAGCTCAGAGTGCTCTTAAAGTTGCAATTTGACTTGCTCTCATGTTTCCATAAGACCACCACCCACTCGACTAGGACATTAAATTCACTGAGCTGCATGCTGACTTAGCGACTGCACTCTGGAGTCACATGTGGAGGCTGCAGTAAGCATTTTGTTTTTGTCTTTAGCGCTGCAGATCATTTGTTGCAGCACGGAAATGCTGAATAGTTTCACAACTTTTAAATCAAAAAGATAATCAGTCCATCGCCATTCTCCTTCCCAGCACCTCCGTCCTGCTGACTCCAGCCTCCTTTCCCCTTTCAAAACAAAACATGGCACCATGGGGGATGGAGCCTTTGCAGCCGCTGCCCCCACACTTTGGAATTCTCTCCCACTAAACATCAGGAATGCCATCTCTCTTTCTACTTTTAAGTCACTGCTTAAAACCCACTTCTTTAAACTGGCCTTCTCTTAAAGATCAACCCAGCATCCCCCAGTCTGTTTACTACTTCTTCCTCCGGCTCTTGGAGGGTGCAGACGCTTTACTTCTCCTCTCCTCCATATCTTATCCTCAAGGCCTTTGTCTGTCTGTGTGTGCTGGGTGCACGGCTGCTTCTGTATTTTTTCTGGAAACTGGAATTCACTAAAATGGATCTCGTCAGTTGGTCACTCAACGCGGTCGATAAAATTTTTTCAACGATGAGAACGGGAGAAGGGGCTCCCGGATGCCCTTCCGGGACAGACCAGCTGTCTGTGGAGGACTCTGAAGACGTGTGGATATTCGTGGTGTTGGTGTCGGGTTTCCTGCTGATCAGCATTGGAGGCTACCTGGCTTACCGGAAAATTAATGAGCTGTCGAGGAATACTGGCCGGATCCCGGAGCTCAGAGATGGTTTGCACCGCGCTGTGAATTCACAGACTCGCATAATTGTCGAGATGAATCATAAGCTTGGGACTTTGGCCGAGATTCATTCATTGGCACAAAGATGGATGCCATCAAGGCGAGAGTGGACGAATCAGCACGGATTGGGATAATTTAATGTCCATTATTGGGATTTTGAGAGGTTGAGGACCAACAAACTGTAAGACAGAGAGGAAATTATCTCTGTCTGGCCCCAAAACAATTTCTAATCGGAATCTGGCGCCCTTGAGCCAGCAAGGCTACAACGAAAACTCCCCCCTCAGAAGATATGTGGAATGTGCCGTCGCTATGGCAACTCAACTCTGTCTCCTATCCCAGCCTGGGCGGGACGGCCGCTGAAACATTCCAGGGTCACTGCAACCCTCCAACCCTCAATGCTCCTCCCCCTATCCACACTGAGGTGACATGCACTGCTTATCGTGGCTGCAGGAACTGAAGTGGTAGAGTCCCAACCCACCACCCCACCTAGTGGACACTTATGTTGTGTTGTCTGTTGCATATCTGTTTGAGGTGGGTTTTTTTTTTTTTTTTTGCAGAGCAAAGCTGCCCTCCCTATGGAGGGTAAAGGTTGGTTTATGCTTGACGCGCATCCGCGAGGGCCGCACGTCTCCGCGCGGCGAAATTGCGTCATTTTAACAACCACGCCCCTCCACCGTGCCTCCGCACGGCTCAAAATTTCCGCACCGCACACCTAGGAAATTTTCTAACCACGCGGACGGTTGGACGCGGAAAAAAATGGCGGACTGGCAAGAACTAGTATGGCAGAGGTTCGTAAATACAGACATTTGTATCAGAGATCACCGTGATCAACATGTTAATAATTCTTGGAGAGAAATAGCTCGCACTGTCGGAAAAGACGAGCACGCTGTTAAAAATGCTGGAATGCCATGATGTAAACAACAGTAATTTTTACTTCTACTATGGTGTAGTGTTGGATGCATGCCATAGAGCTCCATGCTGCCCCGTTCAGTTTGGGAGAATATTGGCTCACCGCAGAGACAAGCCGCATGAACCATAAACGCTGCAAGTTGTGAAGCGCGTTCCATCCACGAGCCGCATCACCAAGCGGAAAGTGAATGCGTCAAGCATAAACCAAGCTTAACTCTGAAGGGCTTTTTTCCCCCCTCCACCTGAACCAATCCTCATGTAACCCTCTTATCTCTATTAAGGTAGCGCGACTCATGGTTGCAAATGACCACAGTCACCAATTCTTGTCATGTGTCTTGCCCATGTATGTCTGATCTCTGAATTGTGTGTACTGAAACTCTAATTTCCCTTTGGGATTAATAAAGTATCTTTGATTTGATGTTTCATTTTGTTTTATTATCTGTTTATTACTTTTTTTGTGAAGCCTCTTTGAGTGATCTAAAAAGCGCTATATAATAAGTTTGATGTATTATTATTATTATTATCAAGGCCGGATTAACCATTTGGAGCGACGGTGGCACAGGAGTTAAGTCCTCGCCCCGTAATCGGAAGGTTGCAGGTTCGAGCCCCGCTCAGTCTGTCGCTGTGTCCTTGGGCAACATTTAACCCATGTTGCCTGGTGGTGGTCGGAGGGACTGGTGGCGCCAGTGCTCGGTAGCCTCGCCTCTGTCAGTGCGCCCCAGAGCAGCTGTGGCTACATAGTAGCTCATCCCCACCAGGGTGTGGATGTGTGTGTGAATGGGTGAATGACTGATTGTGTTGTAAAGCGCCTTGGGGGGTTCCAGGACTCTAGAAGGCGCTGTATCAAATACAGGCCATTTAAGATACTGTATCTGTAATCTCCCACTTAATATTAAACTAGGGTGACTATACATCCTGTTTTCCCCGGACATGTCCACTTTTCACTCTCTGTCTGGGGCATCCGGACTGGGAGTTCTTGTATTGACGAAAATGTCCGGCTTTTCATCCAGGAGCAGGGATGGGGGAGCTGTATATCCTACACATCAAGGGGAGCCGGAAAAAAGTTTTCTACCTACAGTGGGGCAAAAAAGTATTTAGTCAGTCACCGATTGTGCAAGTTCTCCCACTTAAAATGATGACAGAGGTCAGTAATTTACATCATAGGTACACTTCAACTGTGAGAGACAGAATGTGAAAAATAATCCATGAATTCACTTGGCAGGATTTTTAAAGAATTTATTTGTAAATCAGGGTGGAAAATAAGTATTTGGTCACTTCAAACAAGGAAAATCTCTGGCTCTCACAGACCTGTAACATCTTCTTTAAGAAGCTTTTCTGTCCTCCACTCGTTACCTTTATTAATGGCCCCTGTTTGAACACATTATCTGTATAAAAGACACCTGTCCACAGCCTCAAACAGTCAGACTCCAAACTCCACTATGGCCAAGACCAAAGAGCTTTCGAAGGACACCAGGAAAAGAATTGTAGACCTGCACCAGACTGGGAAGAGTGAATCTACAATAGGCAAGCAGGTTGGTGTGAAAAAATCAACTGTGGGAGCAATTATCAGAAAATGGAAGACATACAAGACCACTGATAATCTCCCTCGATCTGGGGCTCCACTCAAGATCTCATTCCGTGGGGTCAAAATGATCATGAGAACGGTGAGCAAGAATCCCAGAACCACACGGGGGGACCTGGTGAATGACCTGCAGAGATCTGGGACCACAATAACAAAGGTCACCATCAGTAACACACTATAACGGCAGGGAATCAAATCCTGCAGTGCCAGACGTGTTCCGCTGCTGAAGCCAGTGCATGTCCAGGCCCATCTGAAGTTTGCCAGAGAGCACATGGATGATACAGCAGAGGATTGGGAGAATGTCATGTGGTCAGATGAAACCAAGGTAGAACTTTTTGGTATGAACTCAACTCGTCGTGTTTGGAGGAAGAAGAATACTGAGTTGCATCCCAAGAACACCATACCTACTGTGAAGCAAGGGGATGGGAACAACATGCTTTGGGGCTGTTTTTCTGCTAAGGGGACAGGACGACTGATCCGTGTTAAGGACAGAATGAATGGGGCCATGTATCCTGAGATTTTGAGCCAAAACCTCCTTCCATCAGTGAGAGCTTTGAAGATGAAACGTGGCTGGGTCTTCCAACACGACAATGATCCCAAACACACCGCCCGGGCAACAAAGGAGTGGCTCCGTAAGAAGCATTTGAAAGTCCTGGAGTGGCCTAGCCAGTCTCCAGACCTAAACCCCATAGAAAATCTGTGGAGGGAGTTGAAAGTCCGTGTTGCTCGGCGACAGCCCCAAAACATCACTGCTCTCGAGAAGATCTGCATGGAGGAATGGGCCAAAATACCAGCTACTGTGTGTGCAGACCTGGTAAAGACCTATAGTAATTGTTTGACCTCTGTTATTGCCAACAAAGGTTATGTTACAAAGTATTGAGTTGAATTTTTGTTATTGACCAAATACTTATTTTCCACCCTGATTTACAAATAAATTCTTTAAAAATCCTGCCATGTGAATTCATGGATTTTTTTCACATTCTGTCTCTCACAGTTGAAGTGTACCTATGATGAAAATTACTGACCTCTGTCATCATTTTAAGCGGGAGAACTTGCACAATCGGTGACTGACTAAATACTTTTTTGCCCCACTGTATATTACATCATTTATGGACTCTTTTGAGCAGAGAGCACATACAGCGATGATCGTTGGTGTGCAGAGCTCCAGGCTGCTGCGTCCAGCGCACGGTCCATTCTCAAAGTGGCGCAACCAAAAAACTATAATTAGCACACGATCGTTCGTGTCCGCACTTGTTCTCTATTTTCTGTCTTATTTGTGCCTGAAGCGCTCTGCTACTGCGGAGCTCATCACCTGTGCTGCGCGGTGCTGCGGTGGTTTCACCTCACTGACGCAGCAACGAAACACGCTCTCCGTTTTGCGGTCAGGAGATCCCTTTGATCTGCTCAAAAGTAACTGATGAGGTGAAAAAGTAAGAATCCAGGCAGCAGTTTTTCTGGAGAATTAAGAGGAGATGCAGGAAGATGAGAGACAGACAGGACAGGAAAATAGTTAAATAAAAACAAGAAAACAAAACAAAAAGTAAAATGTAGGTAGATTTAAGGTCTTAAGGTAACACCCTTAAGACTGTGGAGATGGTCGTGGATTTTAGGAAGCTTCCCACAGTGCTGCCCCCCCCCCCTCACAATATCCAACAGCCCAGTGTCAATGGTGGACTCATTCAAGTTCTTGGGAACTATTATTTCCAGGGATCTGAAGTGGAAAACAAACATCAACTCCATCATCAAAAAGGCTCAGCAGAGGATGTATTTCTTACGGCAACTAAGGAAGTACGGCCTACCACAAGAGCTGCTGATCATCTTCTACACTGCTGCAGTCGAATCCATACTTTGCTCATCCATCACTGTCTGGTTTGGGTCAGCCACAAAAATGGACAAATGCAGACTACAGCGTATTATTAAAACCAGCAGGAAAAATCATTGGTGCCCAGCTGCCCTCTGTCCAGGAACTGTACATCAGCAGGACCAGGAAAAAGGCAGTGAATATTGTCCAGGATGCCACACATCCTGCATCTACTCTCTTCCATCTCCTCCCATCTGGCAGACGCTATAGATCGCTGTACACAAAAACTACCAGACACAAGAACAGTTTCTTTCCTTCAGCCATTTCTCTCCTGAATCTGTAGATTCTTTTACCGTCCTTTTACTATAGTTTTTAATACTTAATCAGTATGCTTATGGATATGTGTGTGTGTGTGTGTGTGTGTGTGTGTGTGTGTATGTATATATGTATATATGTGTGGGTGTAAATGAACATGTGTGTGGGTATACATGTTCTTATGTGTTTTTAGGTATTTTTTTTCTCATTTATTGTGGTTGTTGTATGTTTTAGAGAGCGAACATCTACCGAAGACAAATTCCTTGTAAATGTAATTTTACTTGGCCAATAAATCTGAAACCTGAAATCTGAATTTATCTCCAACTACACGTTTTTACCTGTATAAAACAATAAGTTACACACATGTAATATTTATACATCTGATACAATTCAGATCACCTTCAAAACTCAGTCACACACCCAGGGCCGTTTCAAGACATTTTGGGGGCCAAGGCAAAAATTACCCCCCCCCCCCCGCCAACACACACACACACCCCAACACCACCACCGCAATCCCCCACCACCCCAAAACTGGGCTCCCCAGAAGCCTCTGTGTAATCCATACCCTCTCCAGGAGTGTTAGTTATAAAGTGTTTATAAAAGCCCCTCAGACATTACTGACATGTTCTAATATTATCAGATGAAAAACTAAATTATCAGACATGCTGTCTCATCTGCTTCTTTTCTAAACTTGCAAAAAGTAACAAAATCATTTGAAAGCCACTATTTGTGGATTCTCTGAAAGTTTCCGTGGAGTGTGTGACAACTTATTTTTTCATTGATCCTATCGTCTAATCTCACAGCTGAAACAAGCATCCTTAATAATCTGTGCACAGGAAGCTTACCGATGCTGTAGTAAAACAAAAGTTATAATTTCTTGTTAATAAAACCTTGTTGCAGCACTAAAGCAGAAAAATGAGATTTTGCAGTAAATATGCTAAATATTTACATATGAATTGTTTTAGAGCCCTTTATTGGCAGAATCTGATATTAATTTAGTTCTTACAAAAAATGGGTCCCAACATGGTTTGTGTGGCGTTGCCATAGTGTGACGTCATAGGCACAGATCCCCTGTCCTCTTGTTTGGAAATGGAAATATGATCACCCTGTATTAAACAAACTGTCCACCCGGGCTTTTGCGCTGCACAGAGACGCTTCGCTGCCTATGACTGAACGTCAGTTGAGAGTCAGTCTCATGCAGACTGACCAATGAAGAGAGGGCCTCAAGTTAAGACCCTCTCCTCATTGGTCAGTCCACAGGAGGTGGGTCAAAGGTTACCCTGAGCGGGTTACGTGATGTCAGGCATTCAAGTATTGAGTATATTTACTACATATTACAGTAAAATATTCTGTATGTGACCATATTATGGTGATCCTTGGGTCGTGATGATGGGGCCCTTGAATATTGTTGCCCAGGGCACAACAAAGTGTTAATCTGGCCATGATTATTATTATTATTATTATTATCATTTACAACCGCAGAAGGCAAAGTGTGTCCCCACTCCCTGTTCAGCTATTTTCCTGCACCAGATCTGGCTTTTACAGATGTTTCTCACCTGTGTGAATAACACATCTGTCTAAGAGAAAAACCACTTCTCCAACTCATTTACTTATTTACATATCTGAAAGGTGGCAGCCCTACCTGTGTCCATGCTGTCCAGGTCCAGGTGGTGAAGAACACACGATGAATCAGTCCCAGCTGATGGATGATCCTGAAGTGGTAGCAGGTTTTCTTTAGCCGTGTTTAGCTAACAGCTGCAATAGAAACAAAGCAGGAGAGCTGATTAAGATGCTGCTTCAGAACAACGCAGGAGATTAAAGATCCAACGCTTTGGTTCTGGCCAAAGGAACAGCAGCAGATCCAGAGGGCAGGAAGTCTAGAGAAAAGCTTTTCTCACCCACAACCTGATTCTGGAGCTCCGATTGTCACGAAGACCGCAGAATATCTTCTCTGGTTCTGGAAAGAACTCCACCAAGTTGTTGAGGAGGAGAAGAAAGTTTCCACAGCCTGGTGAGAAGATTTCTGCAGCAGCAGCAGTTAGTCGCTTTAGCTGATCAACTCTCCCAGAGACTGAAGTGAAGACATTTTTACTGCAGAGCCTCAAATATTCTCCTCACACACCAGAACAACAACAAGCTAGCTCTGCTAGCAGCTTCCGGTTTCTGCTTCTTCTGGTGGTCGGTGACCAGCGTAAAGGTGCACTACCGCCACCTGCTGGAACAGAATAAAACACCTGTGTGTTCAGAATGGGACTAATAAACACATATACTGTAGGTTGTGATGACTTCCCCAAACAATTACTTAAAGTAAACAAAAATAAACAATCAATGATGAACAGGGGTCTGCTTCTAGATCTGCAGAAAAGGGACACACAACGATACAGCAGGAGCACAACGTGGACACATCTAACCTGGACTAGCAGAATTCCCACTAACAGAAGAAGAAAGTATCATTTCTATAGCGCCTCTCAAGATAAAAATCACGAGGCGCTTCACAAAAACAAACAAAAAAAAGTAAAAATATAAAAAAGCATATAGAAAATGTTTAAAAATATATTTAAAATGAGCAACAAATGAGCAATTGTGATTTAAAAGAAAAAATGTTAAGAAAGAGAGAGTGAGTAGGAAAGAGGGAAATCCGTGGATCCTGAGGAAGGTGGAATAGGTGGGGAGAGCAGAATAAAGAGAGAGTGGTGAAGAAGGTCATACAAAAGCCAGCTTGACCAAGTGAGTCTTCAGCTGCTTTTTAAAGGAGACCACTGAGTCCACTGATCTCAGGCTCAGGGGGAGAGAGTTCCAGAGTCTGGGGGTCACAGGAGCAAATGATCTGTCACCTTTGGTCTTTAGCCTGGTGCTGCACAACCAGTAAGCTTTGATCACTGGACCTCAGGGACCTGCTGGGGGTGTAGGGACTGAGAAGATCACCAATGTTAAGTTAAAGTTAAAGTCCCATCAGTTGTCACACACACTGGTGTGTGTGCAAAATTTGTTCTCCGCATTTGACCCATCCCCTGGGGGAGCGGTGAGCTGCAGACACAGCCGCGCTCAGGAACCATTTGGTGGTTTAACCCCCCAATCCAACCCATTAATGCTGAGTGTCAAGCAGGGAGGCATTGGGTCCCATTTTTTCAAAGTATTTGGTATGACCCGACCAGGAATCGAACCCTGATCTCCCAGTCTCAGGGCGGACACTCTACCACTAGGCCACTGAGCTGGTAAGATATAAGATGGTGCTTGTCAATGTAAGGCCCTAGACCAGAACCAGAATCTTGAAATGAACCCTGAAGTTGACTGGCAGCCAGTGAAGCTGGAGGAGAAGCAGGGTGATGTGGGTGTATTTGGAGGACTTGGTCAGAAGCCGAACACAGGCATTCTGAACCACCTGTAGACGGTTCAGGGAGGTTCTGCTCAGACACGTGAAAAGAGAGTTACAGTAGTCTAAGCGTGAGGAGATGAAGGTGTGGATAACTGTCTCAAGTTCAGAGCGGGACAGAATGGGACTCAGCTTAGCAATGTTCCTGAGATGGAAGAAGGAAGAGCGAACAAGAGAACTGACATGAGAATCCAGGGTGAGAGCTGGGTCAAAGGTCACGGCAAGATTCCTGACAGAAGGTTTGGTGGGAGAAGCAAGCTGACCAAGAGAGTCTCTGACTTTGGGAACCAGCTTGTCTGGGGCACAGATGAGGATCTCAGTCTTATCTTCATTCAGCTGAAGAAAGCTCCCAGCCATCCAGGTTTTGATAGAGTCTAAGCAGGTGTGTAACCAGGGTCTGAAATTAACACTCGCCACTCGCCAAATGCGAGCAAATTGCTCCATTTGGCGAGTAAATTTTTGAGCTCTACCTGCCACCTGGCGAGTAAATATTTGCACCAAATTAGTTATGATTATCAGTCATCTTCCATGGATTTCTGACACTCCTCCCACCTGCATGCAACGTACACAAACGTACGCGAAACGTGAGCGCCGCATCCAACGTCATTTCCACCTATCCCATTCATTCAGGTTATCAAGTTAGCAGTTAGCTTCGTGTTAAAACTAGCGGTGAAATGTGGCGGTTTTTAACTGGAGTCAGCCAGCCTTCCAAAAGAAAACTCGTCGAACTGGAAGAAAAACCACCAGGACCAGTGGCAACCAGAAGAATTTGTGAAAAGTGGCGAACTGGAGACGGCGGAGTCGTGAGACAATGGCTACATTATGATGGCCACGTAGCGTTGCTGCCTTTGACAGACAACTGGCCCTCTGCATTCTTCAAATATCCAAAAAATGCCCATACTTCCGACTTTGTCTTCTTTGAGGGATAATAAATGTCCCGAGTGCTGCCGTCTCCTCCTTTGGCCATTATTTCAGCTTTAGCTTAAAGAAAGTTTTGGTCATAAACAACAAAGTGCGCATGTGCCGCCGGCAACTTCCAGATGATACGGTGGCTGGTAAGGGTCACCTAGGCAGCTCCCTAGAGACGCAAAAGGTCTAAAACGATGCTGTAACTCATAATATGGTGTCTTACTTACATAGTGCTGTTATGTTAAATGTGCAATATATCATATGATTTAGGCACCCCCCCACACACACACACACACACACGCCTACACCGCAGCCACGGTAATCCACCGAGATAATATTTATATATTTTTTTAAACAAGACGGTTATTATTATTGTCAACTTTTTTACCGGGGTTTACCTCTACACCGGTTACCATGACAACCCTAGCCCTGACACACTTTCAGATATTCTCATGCTGCAGCTGTGTTCTCCAGAGATCAAGGACTATGACCCAAATGAGGCTGTAATGCTTTGGCACAAAGACGGTGTCAGAAGCAGGAGGCCAGACTTCATGGACAGAGAAAACAAGGAGTCTGACTAGATTTCAATGAAAGAGTTCATAAAAACATCTCTAAAAATAAATAAATAAATAGTAAAAATGACAAAAGCGTTGTTATTCTTATTAATTGATGTTTTAATTATTTTGTCACTCTGTTTGGAATCAACATAATATAGAATTACATGCTTTAGGTAGATCTAAATCATTTAGAATTTTGGCCGGTAAAAAATATGCTTGGCCGGTAGATTTTCATTATCTACCAGCCAACTTGGCCGGTGAGTAAAAAATTTAATTTCGGACCCTGTGTGTAACAGCTGCAGCTTAGACATCTCATGGGGCTTAAAGGAGATGTACAGTTGGATGTCATCTGCATAAAGATGGTAGGAGATTCCTTTGAAGGAGCTCATGATGTGCTGAAGAGGAAGCAGATAGAGGAGGAAGAGCAGAGGCCCCAGCACAGAACCTTGTGGGACACCATGGGTAAGAGAGGTGGTGGAGGACCTAAACTTGGAGACGGCCACAGAAAAGGAGCGCTCAGAGAGATAAGAGGAGAACCACTCCAGAGCAGGTCCTGATAGGCCTACCCAGTCTCTCAGCCTCTCCAGTAGCAGGTGATGATGGTCAACAGTGTCAAAGGCTGCAGTCAGGTCCAGCAGGACCAGAACAGAACAGTCCCCTGCATCAAGATGAGTCAGCAGAGTCCTTAAAACATAGTTTGTGGTTTGTGAAAGTTAAAAACATGATTTCAGCATTTTGTTTATTTAGGCCTATTTGTTTTGCATGTGGGCCACATAGGAACACCAGTGTCCCCAACTCCCGTCCCTGAGGGCGGGTATCCAGCATGTTTGAGCTGCCTGAAACTAACACACCTGTTCAGCAGCTCGTCGGGCTCTGCAGAGGCCTGCTGATCACCTGCTGATTAAAATCAGGTGTGTTGAAGAAGGAAAACCAGTCAAACATGCTGGATACCGGCCCTCAGGGAAGGGAGTGGGGGATCACTGACCTAGAGCCTCTGAGCCCTGAACTAGATTATTGTAATTGTAGAATCCATAAAGCGTTGTGTTTTGATTTATAAAACCTTCTTTTTTATTTGTGGAAGAGAGTGTTTTGCTTTTATTTTACAAATTTGATGAAATTGTATAAAAATGTACAAAAGTGAAACTAATGTTGTCTGGACGGCAGCTCTCTGCGTGCTCAGCCCCCCTAAACCTCTGATGCTAGAAGAGCCCCTGGCAGACACTCTTTACACGCTTACTTTGATTTACGTGACAGAGTTCATTTCTACACTCAAAGTGTTTAAAAGGACAAACAGGAGACAGAAATGGGGAGGGGCAGGAGATGGAAACAGAGGAAAATGTAGAACAGCTCCAAAACTCCCAACTCCTAACAAAATAAAAGCCTTTAATATGTGATCATGATTTAATAATACAAAAGACATAAAAATACTGAATATGTGATAATTCTGTTCATCTTTAATTTACCTATAATGATAGAAAATGAAACCGAAAACTAACTTTGTTTTGTTGATTTTGGCCTTTGAGTTTTAGGGAGATGTGTTGCCCTCTGGTGGTGATGTAGTGGAACTACAACAGGTATGTTTGCTCTTACGGTAAAAATAAAAGAAACTTTGTTCATGAAAATGTTAAAACGTTAAACAAAATATATTGAGCCCTCACATTATTTAAAATGACAAATATTAACTTTTATAAGCATGCAAGAGACTCAGAAAGTAGATCAAGTTTGTTTATTTATCAACTTTCATGGCCAAAACCACAAAGTGTTTAGTGTCAATTAAAACCTAACAGCAGGGTGGAGGTTCAGCACTTTGACTCCACACAACCATCATGTTTAACACAGCCACCTAAATAAAGTCTCTATTAATTTATAGTTAGACAATAAGGAAAACATCGTTAGCAGCAGTTACCCTGATGCTAACACCAGTCAGAAATGCGGTTATAGAGTGATGGAACAACAGATCTTTCAGGATTAAATGTGTGTAATCAATGTGAATCCTCTGAGTATGAAGATGTTTACTTTCATACCAGCTGGTAGCAGGTGGAGTGTGGAACGTTCAAAAGGATGAGTTGACAGCCAGAACCGGGCTTTAAAGATGTGTGTGTGTGTGTGTGTGTGTGTGTGTGTGTGTGTGTGTGTGTGCGTGCGTGCGTGCGTGCGTGCGTGCGTGCGTGCGTGCGTGCATGCATGCACAACAGTACCAGTGTGCATTACTCTGTAATCTCTAGATTTACTACTGTAAAGGGTTAATTTACATGTTATTAAGAATGGAACTTTTTATTGCAGGGATTATGAAACAACTTTGTATTAACTCAGAGACAACAGAAAGAGAGTCAAGTTTTAAAAGTTTAAAGATTTATTAATAAACAAATTAAAACTAGACTAACTTTAAACACTAAATGTATGGTGTAACTAAGGTGGAGTGAGATAGAGAATGGTGTAGTGTGGAATGTTGTTCAGCACCAGCAAATCCGGAGAAACGATTAGTTCTGGTGGGAGTGAAGGTGATGTCTTTGCGCTAAGCTTTGGTTAGGAGATTCATAAACACATACGACGCCATTTGTCGGTCTACGTACCTTTGGCGGAAGTCCCCGCCTAGATCAGGAGGTGTAGAGGTTCAGCTTGGACCTTTGGAGCCGAAGCCTGAAGCCCAGCCGCAGCAGCCGACCAGTCCAGTCTTGAGATACTTCTGGGTCTTGACAGTTTATCAGCATCTAGCAAGACCCAAAACGGGGTCGTGATGGTTCAGCTTTTATCCTGAAAGGAACCGTTGCTTGGTTGGAACAGCAACAGATTTTATCCAGCTTGTCGTTGGTTCTTTCGGCTGAAGAGGAAAGTTACGGATTGGCCACTCCGACAACTTCTCTAGAACGCTTTGAACTGGCGTTAAAGATGATGTGGGCATAGTTTTATAATTCGGATGTTTTGGTTTATGGTTGAATGAAAAGATGACAGATTTACCAAACACCACCAAAACCACGCCTCCGTCAGATCTGGCAGATTCTGATTGGATCAGTAAAGCAATGTGTCATGTCTTAACGTTATGTGTGATCATTCTCTAGTGGAAACATTTAAAGTTATATTACTTATTATATTCTCTAGGATTATAATATCAAGTAATTAATATTTTCATTTCACAAATTGGTTCACATTTTATTATTGAATAACACTTTGTTTGATTAGCTTATTAAAAATACAGTTCTTTCAGTTCTGTGTCAGAGGAGAGGGGAAAATGACTTTTAGGTGGAAAACATTCATTTCATTCCGTTACACTACTTACAAAACTGAAGCTAATTGGAATGCTGTTTTAAAAATATTCTTTTTTCTTTCTTTTGAATGTTTTGTTTAGATTTTATTGCCTGTTTTGTATCAAACTGAAGTTGGTTTCCTTTTTAAGTTTCTTATTCAGAAAAGACAGTTCCAACTAATGTTCCCGCTCCTCGAGTAGCTTTAATCTGCCCTAATTATAACATTTAAACATGTTGATAGTGTGATAATCCAAAATAACATAAAGCGTGAAGAAAGCAGCCTTCTTTGAACTCTCTAATCGTACCAACTTTAATTGTGTAGCACTTGAAACACATGCAGGACCAAAGTCCTGCACACAGAACAACAGAATCAACAATAAAACAATACAACCTGGACTAAAACAGCCAAGGAGTTCAACCAATAAACTAAGTAGATTCAAATATGGTTCAAACTAAATAAAAATGCTATTTAAATCGTAAAAATGATCCAAAACTAGCTAAAAGTCAACATCTCAGGTGGTGTTAAGGCCAGAGAGGAGGCGGGTTTAAGCAGGTGTTTAACATCAGACAGTGAAGAGGCCTGTCTGACATTTAAAGTAAACCCATTCCACAATCGGAGCTGCTGCAGCAAAAGCACCGTCTCCTCTAAGCTTACGCTTTGTCTTTGGGCCAATCAGAAGCAGCTGGTCAGCAGACCTGAGGGAACAGGAGGGTGTGTGTGTGTGTGTGTGTGTGTGTGTGTGTGTGTGTGTGTGTGTGTGTGTGTGTGTGTGTGTGTGTGTGTGTGTGTGTGTGTGTGTAGCAGCTCACACAGGTAAGGCGGGGCAAGGTCATCAAGAGATTTAAAAGCAAATAAAATCATTTGAAGCTAAAAGGCTCAGGCAGCTGAACGGGGGAGATGCCATCAAACGATCTTTTTCATTTTGCAGCAGCATTCTGTTTACTCTCTGAAGCTGAGAGGTACAGGCGTCACTTATTCCTGCATAAATCAACAAAAGGTCTCACACATCACCAACTGTCTTTCATAGATGCTGCTGTTAACGTAGACTAACAGTAAGAGTCTAGGTGTTGGAGTTTTGGAGCTGGACCAGTTCTAATGTGGTCTAGATGCTAAATGGTGCAGAAAAAGGTGTTCTGTTCACTTTCACACATCAAATAAAGGTTTCACAAACCACAAACTATGCTTTAAGGGTTCTGTTGTTAGTTTAGATTCATGTAGTCCAGGTTTGAAGAGTCTTGTTTTATAATTAAAACAAAATAATGATGTTCCTTACAAATGCAATTACCAACTGCACTGTGAGCGAGCGCCTGTGGCCGGGCTTTTGCCCATGGGGCCCGGTCGGGCCCAGCCCGAACCGGACACATGGGCTCATCCAACTGTGGACCCACCACCCTCAGGAGGAACATGAAGGGTCTGATGCAATGTGGATAGGGTGGCAGACCAAGGCGGGTGCCTTGGCGGTCCAATCCCCGGACAAGAAAACTGGTTTTTGGGACATGGAACGTCACTTCGCTGGCGGGGAAGGAGCAGGAGCTTGTGGCAGAGGTTGAGCGGTACCGGCTAGATATAGTCGGACTCACCTCGGCATATAGCATTGGCTCTGGAACCCAAGTCCTTGAGAGGGGTTGGACACTCTCCTTTGCTGGAGTTGCTCCGGGTGAGAGGCGGAGGGCTGGGGTTGTCTTTTTGTTAGCCCCAAGACTCTCTGCCTGTGTGTTGGGGTTTACCCCGGGGGACGAGACGGTAGCTTCCCTGCGCCTTCGGGTCGGGGAACGGGTCCTGACTGTTGTTTGTGCTTATGGGCCAAATATCAGTTCAGAGTACCCACCCTTTTTGGAGTCCCTGGGACGAGTGCTAGATAGTGCTCGATCAGGGTACTCCATTGTCCTGCTGGGGGACTTCAGTGCTCATGTGGGCAATGACAGCTTGACCTGGAGGGGTGTGATTGGGAGGAACGGCCCGCCTGATCTGAACTCGAGTGGTGTTTCGTTATTGGACTTCTGTGCAAGCCGCAGTTTGGCCATAACGAACACCATGTTCGAACATAAGGATGCCCATCGGTACACTTGGTACCAGGATAGCCTAGGTCGCAGGTCGATGATAAACTTTGTAGTCGTGTCATCTGACCTGCGGCTGTATGTTTTGGACACCTGAGTGAAGAGAGGAACAGAACTGTCAACTGATCACCACTTGGTGGTGAGTTGGATCAGATGGCAGGGGAAGATGCCTCGTAGACCTGGCAGACCCAAACGCATAGTGAGGGTCTTCTGGGAACGCCTGGCAGAAGAACCTGTTAAGACGGTCTTCAACTCCCACCTCCGGCAGAGCTTTGATTGCGTCCCGAGAGCAGTGGGGGACATTGACTCCGAGTGGGCCTTGTTCCACTCTGCAATTGTTGAGGCGGCTGTTGCTAGCTGTGGTCGCAAGGTGGCCGGTGCCAGTCGTGGTGGCAACCCCCGTACCCGCTGGTGGACACCAGAGGATCTGGGAGCCATCAAGCTGAAGAAGGAGGCCTACAGGGTGTGGCTGGTCTGTGGGTCTCCGTAGGCAACAGACAGATACCGGATAGCCAAGCGGGGTGCAGCAGTGGCATTTGCCGAGGCAAAATCTCGGGCATGGGAGGAGTTTGGTGAGGCCATGGAGAAAGACTATCGATCGGCTCCAAAGAGATTCTGGCAAACTGTCCGGCGCCTCAGGAGAGGAAGGCAGCAACTCGCTCACACTGTTTACAGTGGGGACGGGGAGCTGCTGACGTCAACTGAGGCTATAGTCAGACGGTGGAAGGAATACTTTGAGGAGCTCCTCAATCCCACCTATGTGCATTCCGAGGAGGAACCAGAGCCGGGAGACCTGGGGACGAACTGTCCAATCTCGGGGGCAGAATTTGCTGAGGTAGTCAAACAACTACAAAGCTGCGGAGCCCCGGGGGCGAATGAGGTTTGTCCTGGGTATCTCAAGGCTATGGATGTTGTAGGGCTGTCATGGTTGACACGTCTCTGCAACATTACGTGGTCATCGGGGGCAGTTCCTGTGTATTGGCAGACCGGGCTATAGGGGGATCACACTCCTCAGCCTTCCTGGAAAGGTCTACTCCAAGGTACTGGAGAGGAGGGTCAGATCGATAGTTGAATATCAGATTGAGGAGGAGCAATGTGGTTTTCGTCCTGGCCAGGGATCTGTGGACCAGCTCTATACCCTTGCAAGGGTGATGGAGGGTGCATGGGAGTTTGCCCAACCAATCCACATGTGTTTTATGGATTTGGAGAAGGCTTATGACCGTGTCCCCAGGGGCACCCTGTGGGGGACGCTCCAGGAGTATGGGGTGGGTGGCTTTCTGTTAAGGGCCATTCAGTCCCTTTACAAGAGGAGCGTGAGTTTGTTCCGCATAGCCGGTAGTAAGTCGGACCTGTTCCCGGTGAGGGTTGGACTCCGCCAGGGCTGCCCTTTGTTACCGGTTTTTGTTCATTACCTTTATGGACAGATTTTCTAGGCACAGCCGTGGTATGGAGTGTGTCAAGTTTGGTGGCAGGATAATCTTGTCTTTGCTTTTTGCGGATGATTTGGTCCTCCTAGCTTCATCCAGCTCTGACCTTCAGCTCTTGCTGGGTAGGTTTGCGGCCGAGTGTTAAGCGGCTGGGATGAAGATCAGCATGTTACGTGCCGTGCCCCTTTTTGGCCACAAGATGGCCTCAGTGACTTTTGCCTCACCTGTCTCCTGGTAACCAGTTGTTACCAATTACTGAAATTACTAGGCAGCTGTTAAAAGCTGCTCTCCTGCCCTCAGTCATTGAGAAGGTCAAGGATAGTGCAGACTGGGAACAGTTTGGGCTATTCTCTTCTCCTCGGTTCGCTCTTCTGGAAATTAGATAGATGACTTGCTTGTATTTGGATTTGGGTAGATTGTTTGGATAATTTGACCTCGGAACAGCTTTTGACATTGACTTTAGGATCTCCCCTTTGGAATATATATATATTATTCTTGGTTTTCTCCCCATCCCCTTCTGGGTTGGCGCTTTTTGTTTCTCCTTTTTGAAAATCTTCGTTTGTTTTTGTATATAATATTGCTTTTTAGGTTCTTTGTAAATACTCCCTTCGTTTTGTAGTAAAATTCTTATTGTTTTTAAGCGACACAGCACTCTGTTGATTATTTACCCACACACTAATTTTATTACTCCCCTCCTCATCTCTCCTAGAGAGCCGGGGACGTAATAATGGGGCTGAACGATCTGATGAAGGGATTTTTGACCCTAATGGCCATCTGTATACACTGCCCCTATCGCCAGGCACCGCCACTTCAAATGTATAATGCTTTATGTCTTTGATCAGAATTTAAAAGATAATTAAATATAAATAATTAACAACACTAAGTGAATCAGTCTCATTGGGTTTTTATTCATTTTTGTTTTGTCAGATAAATACCTAAGCCAGGTGGTTACCATGGTAACCTTAATGGGATACTTAGCAACATTTTCATATTTTTAAATCATTTCCTAGAGCCACTGTGTGCTAAAATGATGCTTTACAGGGTGAATCACTCAGACCCCCACTGCCCTCTGTGGCCAGAATACCGCATTTTTACCTTCAGAGTGCCGGTCCCCTTCTGTTGGAGCTGACATACCTTGTCACCTTGAGACCATGGTTCTCGACCGGAAAAGGGTGGCTTGCCAACTTCGGGTCGGGGAAGAGGTCCTACCTCAAGTGGAGGAGTTTAAGTATCTTGGGGTCTTGTTCACGAGTGAGGGTAGGCGGGATCGGGAGATCGACAGGCGGATTGGTTCAGCATCTGCAGTGATCCAGACGCTGAGCCGATCTGTCGTGGTGAAGAGGGAGCTGAGCCAGAAAGCCAGGCTCTCGATTTACCGGTCGATCTACATGCCAATCCTCACCTACGGTCATGAGCTTTGGGTAATGACTGAAAGAACAAGATTGCGGAGAGAGAGTTACAGTAGTCTAATCTCTCTCAAGATTGCCGAAATGAGTTTCCTCCGTAGGGTGGCCGGGCTCAGCCTTAGAGATAGGGTGAGGAGCTCGGACATTCGGGAGGGACTCAGAGTAGAACCGCTGCTCCTCCGGATCGAAAGGAGCCAGTTGAGGTGGTTTGGGCATCTGGTCAGGCTGCCTCCTGGACGCCTCCCTGGGGAGGTGTTTTGGGCATGTCCTGCCGGCAGGAGGTCCCCGGGTCGACCCAGGACATGTTGGAGAGGTTACATCTCCAATCTGGTCCGGGAACGCCTTAGGGCCTGCCGGAGGAGCTGGTGGAGAAGGCCGGGGAGAGGACGGTCTGGAGCTCCCTAGTTGGGATGCTGCTCCTGCGACCCAGACCCGGATATGCGGAGGAAGACGACGACGAAGGAATAATTTTATTAATGAACAACAACCATGTTCTCAATGAACCTAAAAAACTCATTCATATCAAAGCTGAATGTTTTTGGAAGTAGTTTTTAGTTTGTTTTTAGTTTTAGCTATTTTAGGGGGATATCTGTGTGTGCAGGTGACTATTACTGTGCATAATTATTAGGCAACTTAACAAAAAACAAATATATAACCATTTCAATGATTTATTTTTACCAGTGAAACCAATATAGCATCTCCACATTCACAAATATACATTTCTGACATTCAAAAACAATACAAAAACAAATCAGTGACCAATATTGCCACCTTTCTTTGCAAGGACACTCAAAAGCCTGCCATCCATGGATTCTGTCAGTGTTTTGATCTGTTCACCAGCAGCATTGCGTGCAGCAGCAACCAGAGCCTCCCAGACACTGTTCAGAGAGGTGTATTGTTTTCCCTCCTTTTAAATCTCGCATTTGATGATGGACCACAGGTTCTCAATGGGGTTCAGATCAGGTGAACAAGGAGACCGTGTCATTAGTTTTTCTTCTTTTATACCCTTTCTTGCCAGCCACGCTGTGGAGTACTTGGACGCATGTGATGGAACGTTGTCCTGCATGAAAATCGTGTTTTTCTTGAAGGATGCAGACTTCTTCCTGTACCACTGCTTGAAGAAGGTGTCTTCCAGAAACTGGCAGTAGGACTGGGAGTTGAGCTTGACTCCATCCTCAACCCGAAAAGGCCCCACAAGCTCATCTTTGATGATACCAGCCCAAACCAGTACTCCACCTCCACCTTGCTGGCGTCTGAGTCGGACTGGAGCTCTCTGCCCTTTACCAATCCAGCCACGGGCCCATCCATCTGGCCCATCAAGACTCACTCTCATTTCATCAGTCCATAAAACCTTAGAAAATCAGTCTTGAGATATTTCTTGGCCCAGTCTTGATGTTTCAGCTTGTGTGTCTTGTTCAGTGGTGGTCGTCTTTCAGCCTTTCTTACCTTGGCCATGTCTCTGAGTATTGCACACCTTGTGCTTTTGGGCACTCCAGTGAAGTTGCAGCTCTGATATATGGCCAAACTGGTGGCAAGTGGCATCTTGGCAGCTGCACGCTTGACTTTTCTGAGTTCATGGGCAGTTATTTTGCACCTTGGTTTGTCCACACGCTTCTTGCAACCCTGTTGACTATTTTGAATGAAACGCTTGACTGTTCGATGATCACGCTTCAGAAGCTTTGCAATTTTAAGACTGCTGCATCCCTCTGCAAGATATCTCACTATTTTTGACTTTTCTGAGCCTGTCAAGTCCTTCTTTTGACCCATTTTGCCAAAGGAAAGGAAGTTGCCTAATAATTAGGGTTAGGGTCTTCAGCAAAGTACACTTGGAGAAAGCGTGCCATAGGGATTGAGTGTGTCATACACAAATGTGCAAATAATTGCAGAATTGAGACAGGGAGTATTGCGTCATCAATCTCAACGCATGCCAGGATGCTGGTTGCTATGATACTTCCTTTATTAACAACTTTCAAACAAACAATTATATGATATAAATTTACATTCATTGCTGTTTTGTTTAAAAGTTTCAGACTAATCGTCCTAAAATGATCAATGTCACACCCTGTCCTGTCTCCCCATTTGGTTCAGCCTGTGTCTCTGTTGATTGCTCCCACCTGCCTCTCGTTTCCCAATCACCCAAGCTCCCAGCCCTCCTGTATTTAAACCCCTCCAGTTCTGTGTCTCTTGTTGCCTCATTGTTTCCATGTCCTGTGTCCAGTGATCATTAAAGACCTTTTACGTTTTCTAGTTTGTCTGCCTGCCTGATCCCTCCCCAGTGTTTGGATCCTCACCTCCGCTCCACTCACCAGCGTGTCATGACAGAATGAGGCAACCCAGTAAAGGATCGAGCGGGGAGGTTCTCCCTTGGGAGTGCTTGCCCCAGTTTTTAACTGCGGACCACTGGCCGGCTCCTCTTCCTCCGGCATCGTCTCGCCGCGGACGCTGCCGCCGAGCCCGGGCTTCGGCGATCCTCTCCACCCTCCCGGAGCCGGAAGGAGAGTTGGACGGGGAGGCGCAGACGGACCACTCCTGCTATGTGGGCACCAGACTGGCTGTGTGCTCCCCCGGAGTTGGCCCACGGCGTTTGGAAGGATGCTGGGCTCCACCGTCACCCCTTATCCCCGGACGGAGCCGCGAGCTCGCAGCTGCCCCGGCTCGGTGCACCGGCATGGACCCGCCCCCAGTCGGATCAGCTCTCCCATCTCCGGTCCAATCAGCGCCTCCGTTGTCTGCAGGCGGAGGAACCACGCCTACAGCCCAGCTGACAGAGCTCGCCGGTCTCCGGGCGGAACTTGGCCGGATCCGTCAGCCTCCGGGAGTTCCAGCTGGACACACTGTCCTCCCCGTATCTCCAGGGGAGGGTTTCTGTCCGGCCAGCGGCCCCGCCTCCGGTCCAGTCGGCAGCTCTCTCGTCTCCAGGCCAAAGGACCGAGCTCGCAGTCCATCCAACAGAGCTCGCCGGTCTCTGAGCTGAGCTGGACCGACTCCGTCAGATCCTCAGTCTCTAGGAGGAGACAGGACAATCTATCCTCCCTGCTTTTCCAGTTACCGGCTCCACCAGGTCCCGCGCCACCAGTCCAGTTAGAGCCAGTTCCAGCGGTGGTCCCGGAGGTTGCACCGCATCCAGTTCCAGCGGTGGTCCCGGAGGTCGCACCGCGTCTGGTCCAGCCTGTCCAGTAAGAAGTCACTCTGTCTGTAACCCCCTCAACCCTAACCCTAACCCTACCACCATAACACTTAACTCATTAACTACCAATTGTTTTACTGTGTGGGCGTCGGAATGAGCCCCCACACTGTAAGAACAAACATCCCAGCTCTAAAGCCGATCTTCATCTGCATACGTCACACATCATGTGATCAGGAAGCAGAAAATCCATGTGTTAGCAGATCGTTTTGGTCCGTCGCTGTAAAAAAGTTAGGCTCAAACCGGAAAAGCTTCTGCCGATCACAACTCAACAATGGATTATTAAAAAACGGATAACGCTTGAAACACGCGGATTCTTCCAGATTTTAGAGGTGAGTCTACTCTTTGTTTTGCTATTTTTGGCGTTGGCATCATACTAGCGCGCAACGCTCTGTGACTCTTAAAATACAGTGAAAATGCTGAAAAACGCTGGCAGCAAAGGGCTTTTCTGACCAGGAAACGGAAGGCAGTGAATGAGTTAAAAGCAGGGTAAAAACACAGAAGTCTAAAATACTTGACACAACTGAACACGGGTCAGTCAGGAGCACAAACACCCAACCCCCCACCCCCCCGCAGCAGAGGTTTTTGACCCTAATAGCCTTCAATTTACATTGGTAAAGTCTTACTCGAACACAAAAATGCTGCTTGCTTGTAATCAGTTAGGTTTGTACTGCCCCCTATTGCCAGGGAAAGTACACACCGTCACTTTAAATTTGTCCACAGAGCTCACAAAACGTTTCGATCCTGTGTGGACTCTCATGTGCTTGTTTAAAGTTGACTTATGTGTAAATTTTTTTCCACAGAGCTCGCAAGCAAACTGTTTTTCTTCTGTGTGGATTCTCATGTGATTGTTTAAAGTTGACTTTTCAGTAAATCTTTGTCCACAGAGCCCACAGGCAAAAGGCTTACAGTTTTTCTTCTGTGTGGATTCTCATGTGACTGTTTAAACCTGACTTTTGGGTAAATCTTTTTCCACAGAGCCCACAGGCAAAAGGTTTATGTCCTGTGTGGATTCTCAAGTGATTGTTTAAAGTTGTCCTTTGGGTAAATCTGTGTCCACAGAGCTCACAGAAAAAAGGTTTCTGTCCTGCGTGGACTCTTATGTGACTGTTTAAAGTTGACTTATGTTTAAATCTTTTTCCACAGAGCTCACAGACAAAAGGTTTCTGTCCTGTGTGGACTCTCATGTGATCGTTTAATGTTGACTTATGGGTAAATCGATTTTCACAGAGCTCGCAAGCAAACTGTTTTTCTTCTGTGTGGATTCTCATGTGACTGTTTAAACCTGACTTTTGGGTAAATCTTTTTCTACAGAGCTCACAGGCAAAAGGTTTATGTCCTGTGTGGACTCTCATGTGATCGTTTAATGTTGACTTATGGGTAAATCGATTTCCACAGAGCTCGCAAGAAAACAGTTTTTCTTCTGTGTGGATTCTCATGTGAGTGTTTAAGTGCGACTTTTGGGTAAATCTTTTTCTACAGAGCCCACAGGCAAAAGGTTTCTGTCCTGTGTGGACTCTCTGGTGTCTGTGAAAACTTGATTTTCCTCTTAACATTTTTCCACAGTCACCACAACTAAATGATTTTAGTTCTTTCTGGACTTCCCTATATGAGTCTACAGGTTGCTTAAGTCCAACAGATTTTTTATTAACCAAAGAGCTGGAAGACCTGATTACTGAATGGCTGGTTACTCTCACATGTTTCTGAAGAGACTGCTTGTCATGAAATCGTTCACCGCACTCAAGACAGCTAAAAGATAGGTTGACTGTCTTAACATCTGACTCAGAAGACCTTTTCTCATTCCAGTCATGGTCTTTGTCTCCAGTTTCAGACCCAGAGTCTGACATCCCAGAGTCTAGACTCATATCATCATCTCCACTAACTTCAGTCTCTGAAGAATCAGATGTTTGTTCATGAGGGTTCAGATCTGGGTTCCTGCTAGTTCCTACTCCTCCACCAGTTTCTGCTGTCATCTGGTCAGATGAGCTGCTGGTTGGAACATCTTTGTCTTCTATTTGCTGCTGATGAAGCTGTGAAAACAGACGTTTCTCTTCATCATCCTCACTCTTTATAGAAACAGCACTGAACTGAAACCAGGCAGAATCAGTCTCCTCCTTCAAACAGAGATGCTCTCCCTCCAGACTGGTCCAGAGCTCCTCCTTTTCCTCCTTTATGTGGAGATGTTCTGGGTCCTGCTGTTCCACACCAGCACTCTGTTCTTCAGGATCTTCTTTAACCTGCACCATCTGTTGAACACCTGTAGGAAACAGAAACACATAATGTGAATTACCGACTGCTGTAACTTTAAATTCACACATATGAGAGTTGTGTTATTGCAGGGGTCTCCAACATGTTGGTCGTGAGCTACCGGTAGCTCTTGAAAGTCGCTGGCCTGGAAGCAGCCAGTGAGCTGCCCAGCTTGACTTGTAATTAACAAGGGACGGATTTCTAATTTGATGGAAGGCCTTCCCCGATTCTCGTAATATCTAATGTAAAATTAGCATTTGTGGAAGTAAAATAAAATCTGATTATTGCACAAATCTTTCAGCAAAAGTATTCTACTGGAAATATGTGGAATGGATTAATTGTTCAAGTTGCAGCGCGGATCTCCGTTTCTGATATCAGCGGCTGCAGCTGCAGGTGCTTCTAAAGACGAGGTGACGTCGGTCACACAGACCTGGTTTCAGAAAAACATCCTCAATAAAATATTGTGGGCGACTGTAAAGTAGGGCTGCTCGATTATGGCAAAACCAATAATAACGATTGTTGCGACTGAAATTGAGATCTCGATTATTTAAGACAATTTTTCAATTTATGTTGATTTTATTTGTTTTTATTCAGCCATAAAGCTGCTCAGGACACAATCAGGACAAAAATATATAAGAAACAAGATGATCACTAAAATAACTCCTGATTCCCAGTATAAAAAGACCAATATGCTTATAGCTCATAGTTTATGACCCAAGGGCTATAGACCTTGGTTTAACTCATTTAAGTCTAACCAGTACAGACCCAAATACTAACATCTTGCAGATACTGACAGCAAGAATTATACAGTGGCATTTATAACAAACACATGCAAATAAATTGATGTTCACAAAAACACTTAGTCTTAGTCATGTCAAGGTGCTGTAGGAGAGTGCACTAGCACCATGTCCTCAGAGAGATTAGTTATTATTTATCAGCGTGAGGAACTTATTTCTATCTATTTCTACCTTATTTATAAACTATTTACAAGTCCATTCATTAATGTAATAATTGTCCCAACCAAAGCTGCACCCCCCACTCGGTCTCACAGCAATCAGGGGCAAGCTGCACGTGTGCTTAGTGCGCCGCACGCACACATTTAGCCGTTTTAGTGGCTCAGGAGTCCGCAGGTACGGTGTGTGTGATCTGAGTTTTGAATGATTATAAAAACAAAACAAGCCGATTATTTGCTCCTCCCACTTGCGCTGCCCTGAGTTGCAAATGAAGCGCTCCTCCCACAGTGTTGCCAACTTAGCGACTTTGACGCTATTTCTAACAGCTTTTCAGACCCCCTTCTTGACTTTTTAAATCTTAAAAGTACCTAGTGAACACCTCAGAAACATCTCTGGTAACCCTTAGCTACTTTCTGGATAACTGTCGTTGACATTTCCTGCAGGTTAGCTAAACACTCTGCCTGCAAAGTCCTCTCTGCGTAAATATGTCGTTAAAGCAAATTAAATGGCCTTCGCTTATTAACACGATTACCGTATTTTCACGACCATAGGGCCGCCGTGTTATAGGGCGCAGCTTCAGTTAAGGGTGTCTTTTTGGTATTTAACACATACAAAAGGCGGTTATAGGGCGCGGGCACGGTAAAACGTACCGGTAAAACATCTGTGTGGGTTCAGGACTCTGAACATATCAGTGCAAACCAGACATTGTGAAAATTATAAACAGCCAAAAGCATGCGTCACTTTACTGGTCTAGTCCTGGTTCAGACCTGGTTTAGAGCGCACGTGCACTTCCTCATTGCGTGCGCTGACGGCTCGTGCTCTTCTAATGGGCTCGACACACGGGAGGCAACTTCGCCTCTCCTCCATTCATTTTCAATGAGACAAGCGCGACAAAGCAATAATTGCGGGTCTCCCTCTTACTAAAGCCGGGCGTACACTGGGAGTGCTGCAAGAGGACACACAGGGATTTATGGGGGTTGGATGAGGAAAACGAAATAAAGTAAATCTGTGTTTTGTGATCTGTTTAATTCGACATGAACACGACAAGCACGCTTTCTTGACAATCTTTGTGAGTAAAAAACGTGTAGAAATAAAAACGAACAGCGTGTTTTATTAGAGAAATAGCGGGCAAGCGGTGTTGATGCATGATTGCGCATGCGCCGTGAGCGGTTCTGGTACTTATTGGGTCGCAGCTGCTCGAAGCGCCGCTTCAACAGTGCGATACCCTCACGAGGGACGAGCAAAATAACACGCCAGAAGTCTGTGCGAGCTCACGATTGCACGGTTGAAGTGGTGCAGCGAGCGGCTGAGATCCAAAAAGTACCAGAACTGCTCACGGCGCATGCGCAATCATGCATCAACACCGCTTGCCCGCTATTTCTCTAATAACACACGCTGTTCGTTTTTATTTCTACACGTTTTTTACTCACAAAGATTGTCAAGAAAGCGTGTTTGTCGTGTTCATGTCAAATTAAACTGATCACAAAACACAGATTTACTTTCTTTATTTCGTTTTCCTCATCCAACCCCCATAGATCCCTGTGTGTCCTCCTGCAGCACTCCCGAAGGACATCAGCTCCGTACATCTCCGAGCAAACATGAACAAGTTGATTATTATTATGTTTTAAATAGTAAAATCAGAAGTAAGATTTCACATAACTCTAGCAGCACCTTGTGAAACATCATATCTACCACTTTTTTTAACGCTGAACCGCTTACATAACCTTAATTCCCTCCAACCTGACACAGCAAAACAAAACAGAAGATTCACATCCCCTTATGCGCTGTGTTGAAGTTCAGAATGTGTTTAGTTGGTAGATTTAACCACATAAACTTTCCACATGAACAAAATCATATGTGTGTTATTAAAAGGCCTAAGAAAATAGTGTGATTTGAATTGTGTTTGATTAAAAAAAGGTAGCGGGAGCAAATATGAGTTTGGTTGTGCTTTATTTGAGCGCTATTACCGGTAATTAATCATCAAATCCATCAAAGTCCTCATCTTCTGTATCTGATAAGAACAACTGGGCTAGAGTACAGTCAAACACGCCAGGTTCTCTCTCGTCACAGTCAGAATCTGTCTCGTTGCCGTTCGTCTCCTCATGAATGATGCCGGCTTTTGCAAAAGCCCGAACAACTGTAGAAGTAGACACATTAGCCCAAGCTTTTGCAATCCATTCACAAATTACGGCGTAACTTGCCCGGCGTTGCCTCCCAGTCTTTGTAAACGTGTGTTTGCCATCTGTCATCCATCGCTCCCACGCTGTTCGCAGCCTTACTTTGAACGCCCTGTTCACGCCAATGTCCAGGAGTTGGTGTTACTTTGTCAAGACTCCCGGAATGACAGCGAGCTCCGAGTTCATTTGCTTCACCCGTTTTTTCACATCGTCCGTGAGATGAGCGCGCATGGAGTCATAGATCAACAGGGACGGTGACGTGTGGAAAAAACCGCCTGGTCTCTTCACATACAACTCACTCAGCCACTCTTTCATTTTGTCCTCATCCATCCATCCCTTTTCGTTAGCCTTGACGATGACTCCAGCTGGAAATTTCTCTTTAGGCAGAGTCTTTCTCTTAAAAACCACCATAGGTGGCAGTTTCTGTCCATTAGCATGGCAGCCAAGCACAACAGTAAATGCTGATTTTTCGTGTCCCGTTGTGCGTATCGGTACCGTGCTAGACCCCTTCTTCTCAACAGTGTGATTCACCGGGATGTCAAAAGTGAGCGGCACTTCGTCCATGTTGGTTATGTGGCTGGGCTGGATGTGTTTGTCGGCAATCTTCTTGCAGTAGGAGCGGAAGATGGACAGCTTTTCTTTGTAATCCACTGGAAGTTGCTGAGCCACCGTAGTCCTTGCCCGGATGGAAAGATGACGGCGTTTCATAAAACGAAAGCACCAAGACGCACCTCCTTGAAAATGTTCAATGTTCATTTCTTGTGCGAGCGTTACTGCTCTCAGACGAATGGTGACGGTAGAGACGCTTCTCCCAGCTGTCCTCTGCTCGTTAACCCAAAGCTCGAGGCGGTCTTCCCGCTCAGGCCAACTGGCTTTGTGCCCACGGAAACTCAGCTGCGTCTTCTTTACTTGTCGGAGTTCGTTTTCCAACTTCCTCCACTTGCGAACCATGGAATCATTCATGATGAATTGTCTCGCCGCTGCTCTATTTCCGTGTTTCTCCGCGTAGCTGATCGCTTGCAGTTTAAACTGTGCGTCATAGGCGTGTCTCTTAGCAGGTGCCATTCTCAGAGTTGTCAGAACAATGTTCAGCATGCCACGCATACCTGCCCTTTTGAACTATTCGGGGTCTGTCTTCGCTCACGTCCTCACGTTCACGCCCCCTGTCTTCTACTACGTTCGCGTCTCACAACAACACAATAGGCGCGCCGCACCATAGGGCGCGGCGTACATTTTGGAGAAAATTTAAGACTTTTAGGTGCGCCTTATGGTCGTGAAAATATGGTAATAGGCTTCCATAGTCTGGACATCTCCTGTGATTTAGTTTCAACAAATTTCCCTCAACAGTTTCAGCTGATTGTCCCGTTTAGGAATAAAACACGATTTTCAAATCTCTCTCTCTCTCTTGCTCATCCGTCAGACCCGCTGATCCAGAGGCAGAGAAAAAGGTTAAACCTCCAATCCTGCTTTAATGTCGTCAGCATTTATTGTTGACAGGTTAATCATTCACAGAAAGTAGATTTCTTATTCATTATCTGAAAGTATCTGATTGGTTAATAAACATAATATTTTGTTTAGTTTGATTTTCGGAATCTCACTTTCTTCCTTGTACTTTTTTATAATATTGATGTACTAAAATCAGGGGTGGACCTTTAAAGCGCCCGAGCGCCAATGGCGCTAAATTTTCTCGTCGGGCAGTAAATACTTGACGATTTACCGCCCAGGTGGCGCCCAAGCCTTGTTTGTCATTTATACACCGGCTTTCACCTACATCATGGCCCCGCCCTGTAGGAAGCCGCCGTTTTCGTTTCACGCACGTGAACCTGCGCGCCTCTAGCCACTTGTGCACTTGGGATGGGATTTCTTGATGAAATCTCCGGCAAAACGCTTTAAAACTGGTGAGAAGCGACAGTTCGAAACGGTATGAAACAGCAGCGTGTGTGTAGGTGCCGTGGAATGATTCTTGGCGGTTGACGGGAGGCGCAGAGAATGGCCGTGTTCGAGTTGAGCAGTGCCTCGTCTGGAAAACAGACGAGAGCAGACAGAAGTAGCAGGGGGAGTGGCTGAAAGCCGGCGTTTAACGGGCTCGACACACGGGAGGCAACATCGCCTCTCCTCCATTCATTTTCAATGAGACATGCGGGACAAAGCGATAATCGCGGGTCTCCCTCCTACCAAGCGAAACGCGAAAAACGTGCGTGTGAAATTTTGCGCTCGTGCACGTGTCGTACACAGGCGACCCAGCGACGCGACCCCAGAAAGTTGAAACATTTTCAACTTTTCATCGATGTCGCTTGGACGAGGACCAATCAACGGAGGTTTCATTCACTGACCAATGAGCGGACAGGATGCTCCACACATCTCCGAGCAAACATGAAGGAGAAGTTGATTATTATTATGTTTTATATAGTAACATCAGAAGTAAGATTTCACATAACTCTAACAGCACCTTGTGACACATCATATCTACCGCTTTATTAACTCTGAACCGCTTAAATTAACTTAATTCCCTCCAACCTGACACAGCCAAGCAAAACAACAGAAGTTTCGAGTTCGCCATGAAACAGAACGCGTAAACGGCTTTGCTGCTGGCCGCGGGTCGCCTCCCGTGTGTCAGGTAATAAAAGCGGCAGCGACGAATTCCGCTGATCGCGGTCGTTTGTCGCCTCCAGTGTGTCGAGCCCATTAGTCGGACACAATTTCCTGCATGTGTAGCTCGGGGGTGACGATGGCTGAAGATATCGCGTTAGCGTTCACACTTGTTCAATTTTCAATTTTAATTCTGGTGCCTGTTAGCAGCAGAAACACATCGTCACGTGCTTGTGGATATCATATATTCTATATGAAGACATGACTGTAATAATAAGTAAAGGTTAGCAGTTGTAGCTTCAGTGTGCTCATAGGAAACGTGACAAAAGAAAACAAAACACATTTCTCTTTATGGCCTATATAGTTGTCATCATCAACGTTACATGATTTACAGAATACATGTGAACAACTAACATTTCATGTTCCACCACCGGATGTTTGGATCAAAATATGAATCAATCAGATCTTAGATCAGGTGAGAGCCAGGCATTTCCCGTCATTCCCTAGGTTTTGCAGCCGAGGCAGAGCAACTGCAGCGCCTTGCTCCAAAATCTGCGGCCGCCTTGATCTCACGAGTTGATCGTTGCCTACGTATGCATGACGTCAGAGCAAGTCGGCGTCAAGTCGGACACAAATCTAACCGGCATGCACTGCTCGCCGATCACCGCTGGTCTAATCTGCGCAGAACTGGCTCATCTCGAACACAGCCAATGGCTCGAGTACAGCAAAGCGGCGTTGGTGATGTACTGCGTTGTATGCCGGAAGTATGCGACGACAAAATCGTGTTTTGTTGAGGGAACAAACAAATTCAAACTTGAATACGTTATTATGTGTGTGAATGTGTACAAAATAAAGGTTTATTACATTTAAAACGGTTCAGTTGTTATTTTGACTCGTTTTGGCAGCTGACCTGCGGGGCCGGTAAATATTCAGAGTTACCGGCCCTGCTGGCCGGTTGGTTTTGAAGTTTATGTCCACCCCTGGAAATACAGAGAAATCAACTAACATAAGCACATTCACACATGGACTTGAATACATGGAATAGCGGAAGCTCTTCTGTACTTTCATTAAGTAGCTCACAAGCCCAAAAAGGTTGGAGACGCCTGGATTAATGCTTTAAGTTGGTGAAATCAGAAATGACTCAAATTACAGGAAATCTCTTTTGAATTGAGAGACTTTTTCTTGGGAGGTGAATAAAAAAATGTAGGCTTACTAGTTCCAGACCAACAAAAGCCTGTGTTACTCTGAGGTTCAGGTTATGTTATTGACAATTATACTGAAAAGTCAGACAACTGCTAAACAGTGAATCAAAAACAGATGTGTAGAAAAACAACTGTAGCTCAGAGTGCTCTTAAAGTTGCAATTTGACTTGCTCTCATGTTTCCATAAGACCACCACCCACTCGACTAGGACATTAAATTCACTGAGCTGCATGCTGAATTAGCGACTGCACTCTGGAGTCACATGTGGAGGCTGCAGTAAGCATTTTGTTTTTGTCTTTAGCGCTGCAGACCATTTGTTGCAGCACGGAAATGCTGAATAGTTTCACAACTTTTAAATCAAAAAGATAATCAGTCCATCGCCATTCTCCTTCCCGGCAACTCCGTTCTGCTGACTCCAGCCTCCTTTCCCCTTTCAAAACAAAACATGGCAACATGGGGGATGGAGCCTTTGCAGCCGCTGCCCCCACACTTTGGAACTCTCTCCCACTAAACATCAGGAATGCCGTCTCTCTTTCTACTTTTAAGTCTCTGCTTAAAACCCACTTCTTTAAACTGGCCTTCTCTTAAGATCAACCCAGCATCCCCCAGTCTGTTTACTATGTTTCATGTTGTTTTATTATGTGTTTATTGCATTTTTTGTGAAGCCTCTTTGAGTGACCTAACAAGCGCTATATAAGATTGATGTATTATTATTATTATTATTATTATTATTATCACTTACAACTGCAGAAGGCAAAGTGTGTCCCCACTCCCTGTTCAGCTATTTTCCTGCACCAGATCTGGCTTTTACAGATGTTTCCCACCTGTGTGAATAACACATCTGTCTAAGAGAAAAACCACTTCTCCAACTCATTTACTTATTTACATATCTGAAAGGTGGCAGCCCTACCTGTGTCCATGCTGTCCAGGTCCAGGTGGTGAAGAACACACGATGAATCAGTCCCAGCTGATGGATGATCCTGAAGTGGTAGCAGGTTTTCTTTAGCCGTGTTTAGCTAACAGCTGCAATAGAAACAAAGCAGGAGAGCTGATTAAGATGCTGCTTCAGAACAACGCAGGAGATTAAAGATCCAACGCTTTGGTTCTGGCCAAAGGAACAGCAGCAGATCCAGAGGGCAGGAAGTCTAGAGAAAAGCTTTTCTCACCCACAACCTGATTCTGGAGCTCCGATTGTCACGAAGACCGCAGAATATCTTCTCTGGTTCTGGAAAGAACTCCACCAAGTTGTTGAGGAGGAGAAGAAAGTTTCCACAGCCTGGTGAGAAGATTTCTGCAGCAGCAGCAGTTAGTCGCTTTAGCTGATCAACTCTCCCAGAGACTGAAGTGAAGACATTTTTACTGCAGAGCCTCAAATATTCTCCTCACACACCAGAACAACAACAAGCTATCTCTGCTAGCAGCTTCCGGTTTCTGCTTTTTCCGGTGGTCGGTGACCAGCGTAAAGGTGCACTACCGCCACCTGCTGGAGCAGAATAAAACACACCTGTGTGTTCAGAATGGGACTAAGAAACACACATACTGTAGGTCCCCAAACAATTACTTAAAGTAAAGACAAATTAATTGTACACCTGTTTTAATAATTATTGTTATTTACTTTATTTTTATTTTAATCTTGCTTGTCTTTATCTCATCTGTTTTTCTTTGATATAAAGCTAATTATGTGTCTGTTGCTGCTGCCTCTTGGCCAGATCGTTGTTGTAAATGAGAATGAGTTCTCTACCGACTCATCTGGTTAAATATATTTCTGACACACACACACACACACACACACACACACACACACACACACACACACACACACACACACACACACACACACACCGGCAGCAGGCGCTGGAAAAAACACAAAGGAAGGGGCGCGTCGGCTCTGCGCTGACGGCGCAAAGCATCATCAGAGTTGAAGTCTTTGCGGTAAAATCGGCCAGCGGGCCAGTTTTAACATATTTTTGATATTTATCTCGCGGGCCACATAAAAATGCTCCGCAGGCCTTGACTCTGACATATGTGGTCTAGAGTGTGCCCCCTGGTGTCCCCAGAAACATGCTGGGTAAAGCCGAAGGAGTCCATAAGGCTGGAGAAATTCATGGAAAAGTGATCAGAGAGATCATCAACGTGGATGTTAAAGTCACCAACAATCACCAGTCTGGACAGCTTCACAGTGGATAGAAAGTCACTAAACTCCTGAAGGAAAGAACTGTTTGAACCAGGTGGACGATAGACCACAGCACAGTAGAACGGTTCCTTACGCCCGACTTCAGCTGCAGTTCAAAGGAAGCAGTGACCAGAGGTTGTAGAGCTACATGGAAGATGGTCTCTGAAAACAACAGCTAGGCCTCCACCACGACCAGAACCCCGGGGCTAGCTAAGAAAAGAATAACCACTCAGGCAGAGTTCAATTGCACCAGAATAATCAGAAGTTTGCTGCCAAACTTCAGTCAGAAACAGAAAATCCAGGTTTTTATACAGAATTGGATCATTGAGCAGGAAGGACTTATTAACAGAGCGGGTATTTAATAGAGCCATGCTGAGTGATGAGGAGGAATCACAAACTACAGAAACAGCTGGAGTTAGTGGACGTAAATTAGCGGGGTTAGATCCACGGTGTTTATAAAAACCATTTATGGAGGGAACAGGAGGAGAAACCACTGAGGAATGAGGATAAACCGACCTTAAAAAACTTGCATGAGGATGCTGAGTCATGTTTATCTGAGGTTCTGCTGTAAACGTTTTTAGGAGACAAACAGGAAGTGGGCGTGGTTTATTATAGCTAATCCAAACTTGTCATCTTTCCCCAGAATCTAAAATAATCTGAAAATCTCAGAGCTGAAATGTTTTCAGCACAAACTACAACATTAATAGATTTAAAAGCTTTTTAAGCTAAACCCGTCTGAATGAAACAGTTATTTTCTAAATGTAAATAAAAACTACCGTCTGTTATCTAACTCCAGCTGCTACTGAGACCTCTGGGTTTCTGCTGGATTAAACGTCTCCAGAATTATTGACTAATGACCCAAAATCTGACTTTCTAGTTTTATTTCAGTGTAACTCAAGACTTTTGTCACAAATTGTTTATAAAGACAAGAAACAACACAACAGGGAACATCCCATAATATTTCAGATGGAAACAAGAGATTACTGGAGGCCTGAGTCTGACTGAGACTGGTAATCCTGAGGAACCAGCATCACCATCAGATGGTTCTGGTACCTTTGGGTTCTCCACAGTTGGACTGAATTCAGAAACAAAAGCAGAACAAAGACTGGAGCTCCTACAGCTTGTAGAACCTCCTTCAGGAACTCAGGAATCATCTTCTGTTGGACCTCTTCATGGTCCTGGAGGAGTTCTGGTCCACTCTTCTTGACGTTAGCAGACCTTCAGCTCTCTGAAGGTCCCACCACTCAGTCTGGTTCTATAGTCTGGACTCTGGCTGGACCACTGCAACATTCTGATTGTTGTAGATCTGCTGCTGTGTTCTGGATCACGTGTTCTGCTTCATGACCCGGTTTGATCCCATCTCCAGCTGTCAGACAGATGTTCTCACGTTTGACTCTAGAAGACATTGGTCTCTAGAGGAGTTCATGGTGAACTTAATGAGTCCAGTTGGGTCGGAACCAGCCCAGACCATCAGCCCTCCACCACCGTGCGGACAGCTGGGCTCAGACGGTTGTGATGCAGTGCATTATGGGTAAACATCTCCTCACTGGGACATTTTTTCAGGATCTGGTGCCGTCATTAAAATAACAAAACTACATTCCACTATAACTGACTATGGTACTCTTCTATAATGCAGAATCATTTATGCCCGCAACTCGATGCATTGATTATTTTCCTCAGCTCTATTTATCCTACACCTCCCGGTCGGCCGTCGAGGGGGTGGGGGTGGGGGGTTCGTGCGAGGTTTGGGGGCCACAAAGAGAGGGTCCGGCCCGCGGGCCACCATTTGCGGATCACTGACCTACAAGATGTAGAAAAAAAGGATAAACCTCCAACCTTAACATTGTCAGCAATAAACGTAACAAAAAAAAAACCCCATAAAAATTCAATAAATCAGGAGAGCAGGAACAAATCTTGTGATTTTACATGTTTTACTTCAATTCAGACTATTTACAATTTTGTGTTTTCATCAAATTTAGCTTGTATTTTATATCAAATATCATCAGCTTTACAGGTTAGCAGTTCCTGTGTGCTCAAAAAGTTGTTACCAACCTTCTAAAAAAAATTACCAAAACATTCACATGAAGTACCGGTAGATTTGTTACTCATTATCTGAAAGTATTTGATTTGGTTTAATTTGGTTTTCAGAATGTCACTAGTTTACTTATACTTAAAAATATATACTGATGTACTGAAATACAGAGAAATCAACTTGTGAATACAATGCACGTTAATATAGTAAGTATAGCATGTTTAACATAAGCACATTCACACATCAATGTAAATAAATCATATGGCAGTAACTCTGCTGTACTTTCATTGTGTAAAAGTAGCTCACAGGCCAAAAAAGGTTGGAGACCCCTGCAATAGATCATTCAGCCCTAGTGGATGCTTAGATGATTGTTTAAAGTTTTCTTTTGGCTAAATCTTTGTCTACAGAGCTCACAAGCAAAAGGCTTCTGTCATTTGTGGACACTCATGTTAGGGCTGGCGATATGGCCTCAAATCTATATTGCGATATATCTGAAGCATGTGCGATTACGATATAAACTGCGATATATTTTTTCCTTTGTTTATATATGTCAGAATGACATGCTTTAAAAAATCCTCTTATGGAAAATATATTGCAGCAGAATAAACCCTAACCCTAACCTTTCTCAGAGGCCTAGTGGTAGAGTGTCCGCCCTGAGACTGGGAGATCAGGGGTTCGATTCCTGGTCGGGTCATACCAAAGACTTTGAAAAAATGGGACCCAATGCCTCCCTGCTTGACACTCAGCATTAAGGGGTTGGATTGGGGGGTTAAACCACCAAATATTTCCCGAGCGCAGCTGTGTCTTCAGCTCACTGCTCCCCCAGGGGATGGGTCAAATGCGGAGAACAAATTTCGCACACACACCTGTGTGTGTGACAACTAAAGGGACTTTAACTTTAACTTTAAAGACATCCAAAAAGTGTAG
This sequence comes from Nothobranchius furzeri, assembly GCF_043380555.1. Taxonomy (NCBI): domain Eukaryota; kingdom Metazoa; phylum Chordata; class Actinopteri; order Cyprinodontiformes; family Nothobranchiidae; genus Nothobranchius; species Nothobranchius furzeri. The sequence continues at coordinate 92,097,637 of NC_091742.1, read as the reverse complement.
AATGCTCCTCCTCCTCCCGCTACATGATTGCAGTCACTGCAATTCTGTTGTTTCAATGTCGGCGCGGGTGCACATCTTAGTGACATCATGTGTTATCGTGATATCGCGGTAGAGCCAAAAACTTATCATTACCCAATTTTATATTGTTTCTACCTTATATCGTTTATATTGCCAACCCCTAACTCATGTGATTATTTAAAGCTGTCTTGTGGCCAATTTTTTTCCCCACAGGCTTCTATCCTGTGTGGACTCTCATGTGACTTTTTAAAGTTGGCATTCGGCTAAATCTCTTTTCACAGAGCTCACAGGCGAAAGGCTTCTGTCCTGTGTGGACTCTCATGTGAGTGTTTAAAGTTGACTTTTGGCTAAATCTTTTTCCACAGAGGTCACACGAAAAAGGCTTCTGTCCTGTGTGGACTCTCATGTGACTGTTTAAAGTTGACTTCAGGCTAAATCTTTTTCCACAGAGGTCACACAGAAAAGGTTTCTGTCCTGTGTGGACTCTCATGTGACTGTTTAAATGTGACTTTCGGCTAAATCTTTTTCCACAGAGCTCACAGGCGAAAGGCTTCTGTCCTATGTGGACTCTCATGTGACTGTTTAAAGTTGACTTCAGGCTAAATCTTTTTCCACAGAGGTCACACAGAAAAGGTTTCTGTTCTATGTGGACTCTCATGTGACTGTTTAAATTTGACTTTTGGATAAATCTCTTTTCACAGAGCTCACATGCAAAAGGCTTCTGTCCTGTGTGGATACTCATGTGACAATTTAAATGGGCATTTAGGCTAAATCTCTTTCCACAGAGCTCACAAACAAAAGGCTTCTGTCCTGTGTGGACACTCATGTGACTATTTAAATGGGAATTTAGGCTAAATCTCTTTTCACAGAGCTCACAGGCAAAAGGCTTCTGTCCTGTGTGGACTCTCATGTGAATGTTTAAAGTTGACTTTTGGCTAAATCTTTTTCCACAGAGCTCACAGGCGAAAGGCTTCTGTCCTGTGTGGACTCTCATGTGACTGTTTAAAGTTGACTTTCTGCTAAATCTTTTTCCGCAGAGCTCACAGACAAAAGGCTTCTGTCTTGTGTGGACTCTCATGTGACGGTTTAAAGTTGACTTCAGGCTAAATCTTTTTCCACAGAGGTCACACAGACAAGGCTTCTGTCCTGTGTGGACTCTCATGTGACTGTTTAAAGTTGACTTTTGGCTAAATCTTCTTCCACAGAGGTCACACGGAAAAGGCTTTTGTCCTGTGTGGACTCTCATGTGACTGTTTAAAGTTGACTTTTGGCTAAAAACATTTCCGCAGAGCTCACAAGCAAAAGTCTTCTGTCCTGTGTGGACTCTCATGTGCTTGTTTAAAGTTGACTTTTGGCTAAATCTTCTTCCACAGAGGTCACACGGAAAAGGCTTCTGTCCTGTGTGGACTCTCATGTGAACGTTTAAAGTTGACTTTTGGCTAAAAACATTTCCGCAGAGCTCACAAGCAAAAGTCTTCTGTCCTGTGTGGACACTCATGTGTCTGTTGAAATTAGTCTTTTGGTGAAATCTTTGTCCACAGTGCTCACAGGCAAAATTTTTCTGTTTTGTGTGGACTCTCGTGTGTTTGTTTAAATGTGTTTTATGGCTAAGGGATTGAAACCTGGCAGCATCAGTCTCCTTATTCAAATGGAGTTGCTCTCCCTCCATATTAGACCAGAGTTTCTCCTGTTCCTCCTTTTTGTGGAGGAAATCTAAGCGCTGGTGGTTGACACGAGCACTCAGTTCTTCTGAAGCTTCTTATTTAACCAGAACCACCTGTTGAAAACCTGAAGGAAACACAGAAACATATTATGTGATTTACAGACAGCTGTAACTTTGTTTTCACACATATAACATTTGTATTATTTCTTTAAACAGACAGTAGAATGAAATGTATTTACAATTGGAAACTGAATGTTGAGCCTCTATAAATCATATGAGCCTTAAATGTCTCAGGAGCCCTGACAAACGCTAAATAAAAGACGGATATTCACGCCTATTATATAAAGATCTATTTTCCCCACCCACTCGACTAGGACATTAAATTACTGAGCTGCAGTTTACCCTTAGAGCCTGGGAATAATGTTTGTGTGTGTGTGTGTGTGTGTGTGTGTGTGTGTGTGTGTGTGTGTGAATGCTGTGAGGACACATTTTGACTTTTCACATCTAACATGGGGACAAGCTAAAATTGTGAGGACATTCAATTCAATTCAATTCAAAGATACTTTATTAATCCCAGAGGGAAATTAGAGTTTCAGTACACACAATTCTGAGATCAGACATACATACATAGGCATAGACACAGGGCTGTGCAGAGACCTTTGAAGGGGCGGGTGCTCAAATTTAAAAAGGGGCACACAGAATAATATTTTTAAACACCATGACATAACCACAGTATACCCGGCTGAATAACAAATCATATTTATTAGAAATCCAAAATGGAAGCAAATCATTATATACACCATAAGGACAATGTAAAGCAAAAGTAACTTGTTTTGGTAAATGGTCTGTATTTGCATAATGCCTTCTTAGGGTTCTACAACCCCCCCAAGGCACATTACAACACAATCAGTCATTCACACACACACATTAACACACTGATGGTGATGAGCTATGCTGTAGCCATAGCTGCTCTGGGGCGCACTGACAGAGGTGAAGCTGCTGAGCACAGGCACCACCAGTCCCTCCGATCACCACCAGCAGGCAAAGCAGGTTAATTGTCTTGCCCAAGGACACAACAGCATCAATCTCTGATTGAAGTCAAGATCAAACCTGCAACCTTCCGATTACTGGACAACCTGCTCCACCTCCTGATCTATTGCTGTCCTATTTTACCTGATGATGGGGTACAATGTAGCTGTTGCAGGTGTAACGTTATGAAGTTCATTATTTTCAGCTCCACACAGCTGTCCCTGTACACAGTAACACCCGTGTAGAAAACGCCAAGGTCGGGTGTTCCTCAGACTGTTTACATTCCAGGAGAAGAGCCAGAAGGAGGAGAAGAACGCTTTTCAATAATCAAAGTACTTAATTTGTCATTAAAGCTAGTCGAAACAGATGTTGATCAATAATAATCAAGTGAATGATCTGTGGAATAAAGATGTCATGATTTATGTGTTTAATGAAAACAGGACTACTGCACAGACAGACTGACCCTCATCTCCATAGAAACGCATGACACATTGTTCCAACCAATCAGAGCTTTCGGCTGCCGCAAGAGAATCTGGCTTGTTGACTTAAAGTGTCCAATCCGCTTTACTAAAACTTATCAACAATTCAGAGATATAAAACAAGGCAACGCCATTTTAAGCTCAGTTCCATTTTGACTTCAGTTCTATTCACTGTCATCCTAAAGAAAAGCACAGCCTGGCCAGATGTGTTTTCTTCTTTAAACTAAGAACTGTGAAGTTGGAGATTTTCGTCGTTTAACAACCAGACGACATCCTTTCAAAATAAGAGCACCTGCTGACGCTGCCGATTGGTACCTGGGTAGACCCTTCAGACGGGCTTTGAAACGCTGCGATCGCTGTTTCGACCAGCTCCAGCGCACATCCGAGGTCTCCAGACCTGGCATTTCCTGATCTACCTGGGAGGCCCCCCACTGGGTACGTACACGGCAAAATAGCGGCTCATGTCATCACTTTATAAGCCTCGTGATATCTAGTCATAATAATCAGACTACCAGATTCAATGACGTCAGCCTAAGGAGTCTGAACAAACACACACACACACACACACACACACACATTGAACATCACATTCATTTCCAAACAACACAGAGTTAGTCCTGATAGATTGTAGAATTTATAATAAAATTCTTAAACGATCCCAACTCTCTCTTTTCTTGTCTCACGGTAAATACAGAGTGTTAAATGAACTCCCTGATGATAAAAACAACCTATTCTTCTGATTATAAAAACTAGATCTACTTACAGTATAATAAAATACAACTCTAGATCGTTACATCACTCTATTTCTCTACACAGGGTTGCTCCTCTTGCTGCTGCTGCTGATGCTGGAGGGCAAGGCTGTGTTGATCTCAGACTGTAGGTAGTAAAACGAACAGAGGAGAAATGTTAGTCAATTACAAAATTAATGTAAGAGCATAAAAAAATGGCAACAATTGGTGAAAACTCTTAGAACTGTAAGACAGAAATATCTGAGACATAACCTGTGGTCAATGAATGGAAATCTAAACATTAGTGGATAATAGAGGAGTTTATGTCTGAGATAAGAATGTGACAGAAATATAAACAGAAAGAGTTGTGTGTGTGTGTGTGTGTGCGTGTGTGTGTGTGTGTGTGTGTGTGTGTGTGTGTGTGTCTTCAATCTCCTCATGTGATCTATCACTCTCCACTTGCTGTCCATCTGAGAACAAGGCAACATTAGCTATTGTATGAATGAATTATGTAGTTATTCACATTTAACAGGTCTTGCACCTAATCCATGATCAAGTAGCTAACAAAAACATTTTCTGGCATCAAAACATTGCAGTTGTGTATATTATTGTTTCTACACTTGTTGCTGTGATGCAACTTACCTGTACTCTTTATTTTACCCAGCTGGTGAGGGACCCACTGCCTTTAGCTGCCTCATGTAGCTCGTTCTGTCGCTGCTTCCGCCTCCTCTCCTTACGAGGCATGTCTGTACAATGATATATCATAATTAATTTACAAATATTTTTTCATGCATATAAAACTCATGCATACACATTCTGGGACATTTCATTCCTTTTCCAGAAAACTAACTGTATATAATTTGGCCACAAATTTGCTTCATGATGCTGATCCAGAATATGTCCATAATATTTTAATCATAGTGCTTTAGTATTTATAATAAAAATAAAGAATAAAACAATGTTTATGCTTTCATTCAGTTTTACTATCTACTTTGTGCAAAACAGAGAACTGTACAGATAAAATAATTTTAATGTGAAAACAGTAGTTTTTTTTAAATGTACATCTTTAAAACATAATGTTTTTAATACAATGCATTCACAAAGAGGGCAAATATAAACTCCAGCATGTTGAGAATATGCATAGTATTAGTGAACAATAAAACCCACCAGAAGGGCTGAGAAACCTTAAAATCTAAAACAAAACTATGTTCCCTAAAACGCTGGACCGAATTTACAGACAAGGACTGAATATTTTGGAACACAAAACTTGTGACGGATGTTACCTTTAGTATTTTTCTTATTTCCTTTCACAAAAGGTAGCTAAATTTTAAATTTGTTCAAGTTTTATTAGTCCGCGAACCAGGAAGTGATTTTGTAAACAAGAAGCAGGGCTGTGTGAGACCCCAGTCACGTGACACGCAGCAGCAATAAGAATGCAACTTTGCGGTACCTAGTTAACAACAATGACATTTTATTGGCAAATTCCCAATATTTAAGATCGAAAAAAATATTTTCATACAAGTACTTATGTACAGAATGTTTTTGGTTAATCCTAAAGCTACTGAGGTTCAGAATCGGTACCCAGCCACACACACACCCAGCTAGTAATATATCACACACACACCTAGTGCCACAAAACAACTTAATAATGTACAAAATAATCTAATAACTGTGTGTAGTAGTGTGCATCCTACTTACCGGTGTTAGTCCGTTTCTCCCAATCAATATGTATGTCCTAAAAGCTCTGCACCGCTCGCTCGGCCATGAAGAAAACGTGGGTGCTTGCAGCTTGTTGTGACCGGCTGTGTGCTCTGGCGTGAGGAAGAGACGGAATGGTCACGTGACGGTATGGTCACGTGACTCACACCAGCTATATAACATTATTAAACAGAAATTTTATTAATTATTATTTTTGTTATTCTTGAGGGGGCACAAACAGAAAATTCTTTAAATTTTTTAAAAATTTTTTTTAAAAATAAATATAAAAAAATCACTAAACCTCAAAAAGGGAGCTTTGGGCACATGGGACAAAAGGGGCAGGGCCTCAAGCACCCTCCCCCCACCCCCTGCACGTGCCTGCATAGACACATGACAAGAACTGGTGACTGTGGTCATTCGCAACCCGAGTCGCGCTACCTTAATAGAGATCAGAGGGTTTACATGAGGATTGGTTCAGGTGGAGGAAAAAAAGGCACTTCAGAGTTATCCTCCACAGGGAGGGCAGCTTTGCTATGCAAAAAAACACCTCAGACAGAAATGCAACAGACTTCAGACATTACACAACATAAGTGTCCACTAGGTGGGGTTGGGGACTCTCCTCACATCAGTGCATGCAGCCACGATAAGCAGCGCCCGTCAACTCCATTTGGACAGGGGAAGGAGGTTGTTGGGTTTAGAAAGCACAGTGACTCCTGGAAAAGGTTCAACGGCCTTCACCGGTCGCAGTCCCGCCCAGGCTGGGATAGGGAGACAGAGTTACCATGAAGACTGCAGCATTCCACATTTCTTCTGAGGGGGAGTAATCTCTTCAGCCTCACAGGCTCAAGGGCACCAGATTCAGATAAGAACTTGTTTTGGGGCCAGACAGAGATAATTTCCTCTCTGTCTTAAAGTTCTGTTGATCTCCAACCCCTCTGAATCCAATGATGGCGTAGATTAATCTATCCCAATCCGTGCTGATCCGTCAACTCTATCCTTGATAGCATCAACCTTCTGTGCCAGAGTCTGAAGCTCAGCCAAAGTTCCAAGCTTACGACTCATCTCGACATTTATATGAGTTTGTGCGTTCACAGCACGGCGCAATCCATCCCCGAGCTCCGGGATTGAGCCAATATTCCTCGACAGCTCATTAATGTTCCGGTAAGCCAGGTAACCGCTCAGACCGAACAGCACGAAACCTGACACCAACACCACGAATATCCAGACGTCTTCAGAATTCTCTACAGACAGTTGAGAGAGGCAGATCAGGTTCCACTGTTTCCAGGAGTCCATGATATGCCCAGCTGGCTCTGTCCCAGAGGGGCAACTCCTGTTCTCATCACTGAAAAAATGTTGTCAATTGCATTGAGAGACCAACTGACCAGGTCCATTTTAATAATTTCCAGTTTCCAGAAAGAATGCAGAAGTGCCATACACCCAAAGACAGACAAAGAGCCTTGGGATAAGATAGGGAGGAGAGAAGGAAAAAGTCTCTGTACTCTCCAAGAGCCCGAAGAAGAAATGTGACAGATCATCACAGTAAAAATAATAAAACCCTAGGGGTGAATTAAGTTTTAGTTGAGGTTTGGGTTAGGAATACAACAACATTAGTTCCTTAAATGAACTGGTAATCAAGAGAACCGGGAAACTTCCAGGTGGCCTGCCGTTAATCTGGCCCACTCAGTTGTAGCGTTCTTAATCTACATAACTAGAAATTAACTCTTCTGCTAACAAGTTTCTGTTCCTCTGAGAAGAGACAAAGACAGAGACATGTCAGCCACATGTCCCAGTATTGTCCTCAGCTCTGAGGAGGAAGACATCAGTTGATGGGGGAGTTGGTTGGTCTTTCCCAACAGCATTTTGAAATGCAGAGCTTTCACAGAAAGCACAACAGAAGAACTGACCGAATGCATCAAATGCACAGGTATTCAGCACAGAGATGGTTGATGCCCCAAGCCTTACAGGCTAGTTTAGGTTTCCCTTTTTTAATAATCCCACCTTCACTCTTTTGGCAGTAAAAGATGGATCTGCATGGAGCCATTCAGGACAAGGGGAGAGGTAGGAAGTCCTCTTCCGTTTTTTGGGAGGAACTGCGAGATCCCTCCAGTTTTCTACCTCATCTTCATCTGTTGTAGGAATGCTTGTGGCACAACCAGATTCCACCAAATGTTGAGTTTCCATTTTTATCTTGTCTTCTGCTCTGTGGGAAGTCCTGGAGGAGGGATTGTCTTCTGTTGCTGTCACTGGGCTCATTGTAGCCTCATCTTTATTTTGTCTTTTGCAGAACAAATCCGCATATTTCCCTCCATGAAGAAAAGATGACGAGCAATGAAGCGATCAACTCTAACAGGCAGGTTGTCATGTTGGAAAATCCCACGTTTCACATTTTTGAACAGGGCTTCAACAGTGGCAGAGCTTGCTGTGATGCTGGTGCTGTGGAAGAGAGGGACCATTATTCCTGTCCAGCTCACACTCCTGTGTGCTGGATCCCACCCAAACACCAGAGAGCCAGTCGAGTTGGTATTTTTAAAAGCTGCGCATCCTCTCCTGGTGGTCCAGGCGGTGGTTCTGATCCGATTTTAACCCAAAAACTAGCTTGACTGGCCCACTGAGCCACACGTCTCTTCTGGTGGTCGGTTCTGACCTGAGCTCCAGAAATCCGCATTTAATTTTTTAACACTAGAAGTCCCAAGAATTTCAACATCCCCCCTGAAGTCCTGAAACAGGGTCAAAAGACCCTTAGTCCACACGAATGACTGATAGCTCCAATTAGCATCCCTTCATTTGTAAATGTGGCCATTGCCAGAGGAATCAGCAGGGGGGAGGAGAGATGAATTCACACAAAAGTCACATGATGTTGTGCCGCATTATCCAGGTTATTTTGCCAAATGTGAGAGGACTAGAAACATGAGACATGAAAACATAAGAGAAGTTTTCACTGTTTTGGTAGAGATATGGCATTTTGCTGCTGTTCCATGGTGCTTCGCTAAACCATATAGAGGATTTTGCCAAATACACCTTGAATTTTGAGAATGTCATCTCAGTTTCGAGAAATGAGCCAAACTAATTGAAAAAAAACTGTAAATCAACTTGTTCAAAAGTTGGGGATGAGTTGGCTCAAAATGACTGAGTGTAAGCTGCTCCTGAGAGTGTCTGCCCATCCCCCAGCTGCATTTTTTGCAGGGCCATCCTGAGCAACAGCTACAGAAATTTGCATGCAGCCTTTAGTGCTGTGGAGGATAAATAGGCGACTGCTTCACCTATTTTGTTGACAAGAAACAAAACGCAAAGGAGGCTAACCACTCAACAGGCATTGGAACTGATCGTGAGCAAGGCCAACCCTTGTGACAAAAAGTTAATTTAAAATTGTTTCTCTTGCAGATGAGGAGTCGACTCTACCAAAAAAGAGAGCTCGGTTGGAGAGTGAGCTGACAGAGACCTCAAAAGATGGCACTGTGTGGTGTGAAAAACAAGTGGGGACATGTCTCCATATTACTCCAATAGAACCTAACGCCACAGCAGGAGAGCCAATGGCTAAGGCCATTGTGGATGTGATGGACCAAATGGTGCGGGAGTACAGCGTGCGTGCAGGAACACGGAGATGGCCAGTCGCCGTGTTCTACAACATGATTGACATGGCAGCACTGAATGCACATGTGCTTTATCAGGCATGCATTGAGGTGCAGGAGAGACGGGTGAACTTCCTGGTTGAGCTTGCAAAAGAGTTGGGTGACGGTCATGTGAGTGAGAAGAAGGCACGCAAGGAGAAACTGCTTCGGCTAAAACCTTCCACACCCAGCCCTGGCAAAAGGGCAACGTGTCAGGTCAACCATCGTTGCACAAACAATTGTGCAACTGTGAGATGTGCTGACTGCTACAAATATGCATGTGGCAAATGTACCAGAGTCATACCCTGGCAGTGCCAGGTATGTTCCGACAGTGCAGACTGATGCTCTCACTCACTCGCACGCACGCACGCACACACATGCAGCGCCCCACTGCAGCTTAGTGTAAATATGTGTGAAATTGTTTTATTCCTTGTATTTTTTGTATCATTTTTATGACAAAAATAAAAAGCATGGAAACTAACAGTTGTTCTTTTGTATATGTCTCATGCTGAAATTTCAGTCCTCTTGACTTAGACACAAACGCTTCTGGTCTTTGCTCACAGCTGGACCTGGAAAACCTTATTTACAAAACAAAAGTGGCTGTTCATAACTCATTATACAATGTTAGCTAAAATCCTTCAGGTCACTCGACCCATCTCTGGGTTCCAAAGGTAGAAATGTTAAATGACCCTTCTCTGGGACTTCTAGTCTCGCCACAGATCTCCGGGGTCCAGCGCTGACCTCCCTGTCCTGGTACCGACCGATGTGGGGAGGACTCGTCCAGACAGGCTGGAGTTGGTACAGCCTTCACACACTATAGTTTATCAACATGAAGACAACCCAGCACGAGTAAACACACACACAGACTCGATAGCATGACCTCTCTACCCTAAAACTAGCCTCTCCACACGGAGCTGAGGCAGCGCCTAGCTTCTAACTCCCTTTGGTTACGTCAGAGGTTCACATTTAGATAAAAGAGCCTTTTTAGAAGCTTGGCTGAGAAAGCACACTTTTTACTAGAAAACTGCTGTTTTAAAACCAAATATCCACAATAAGCATTTCAAATTGTATTTTTGGACAGCATTTTATATGAATTAGGATTTTTTTTACCTGCTATTTGCTCTTTAAGATCAACCCAGCATCCCCCAGTCTGTTTACTATGTTTCATGTTGTTTTATTATGTGTTTATTACATTTTTTGTGAAGCGTCTTTGAGTGACCTAACAAGCGCTATATAAGATTGATGTATTATTATTATTATTATCATTTACAACAGCAGAAGGCAAAGTGTGTCCCCACTCCCTGTTCAGCTATTTTCCTGCACCAGATCTGGCTTTTACAGATGTTTCCCACCTGTGTGAATAACACATCTGTCTAAGAGAAAAACCACTTCTCCAACTAATTTACTTATTTACATATCTGAAAGGTGGCAGCCCTACCTGTGTCCATGCTGTCCAGGTCCAGGTGGTGAAGAACACACGATGAATCAGTCCCAGCTGATGGATGATCCTGAAGTGGTAGCAGGTTTTCTTTAGCCGTGTTTAGCTAACAGCTGCAATAGAAACAAAGCAGGAGAGCTGATTAAGATGCTGCTTCAGAACAACGCAGGAGATTAAAGATCCAACGCTTTGGTTCTGGCCAAAGGAACAGCAGCAGTTAGTCGCTTTAGCTGATCAACTCTGCAGATCCTCAAATATTCTCCTCACACACCAGGACAACAAGCTAGCTCTGCTAGCAGCTTCTGGTTTCTGCTTCTTCTGGTGGTCGGTGACCAGCGTAAAGGTGCACTACCGCCACCTGCTGGAGCAGAATAAAACACCTATGTGTTCAGAATGGGACTAATAAACACATATACTGTAGGTTGTGATGACTCACTTCCCCAAACAATTAAAGTAAACAAAAATAAACAATCAATGATGAACAGGGGTCTGCTTCTAGACCTGCAGAAAAGGGACACAGCTGAGGAGGAGAAGAAAGTTTCCACAGCCTAATGAGAAGATTTCTGCAGCAGCAGCAGTTAGTCGCTTTAGCTGATCAACTCTCCCAGAGACTGAAGTGAAGACATTTTTACTGCAGAGCCTCAAATATTCTCCTCACACACCAGAACAACAACAAGCTAGCTCGGCTAGCAGCTTACTGGTGTCAAGCCAGCCTCCAATTCCAGCACTGCAGTCAAGCCAGCCTCCAGTTTGTTTTCTGTTCCCCATCTATTCAAGTTATTACGGGAATGGATGTGGAAACCGGATTTCAAAATAAAATTCAACTTCCAGTGAATTATAAGATATTTTACGAACATAATAACAAATCAATTAGGCTTGTTCACTATTAGTGCCCTTTCAATATCAAGGCAATCTTATTTTGGATTTAAAAGTAAAAGCCCTGTGAATTTTCATTTTTAAACTACTCTTTCAATGACTTCAGCATGCTCTTAAAAGCAACAGTCATATTTCCAAAGAGTAGTTGCATTTTGTATCAACACTATCAAACCACAGCAATTTGAAATTGCCCATATTTGACCGACTATTTTAACGATTTCAAAATGCTCTAAAATAGAAAATTGCTGTTTCCACAGGGTAATTCCACTTTAGATCAACTGTATACAACCCCACAGTGATACCATATCAATACCAAGTCATTCTGATGTTGCCTTCCAAAATAAAGGCCTTTCAAATAGTCCATATACGACCAAACTTTCAGTGATTTCAAAATGCTCTAAAATAGAAAATTGCTGTTTCCACAGGGTAATTCCACTTTAAATCAACAGTATACAACCAAACTGACACCACTTACTCACATGGACAGTACAGTACAGAATACATTTTTGTTTGGTGAAAACTGCCAAAACAGAATGCACACACACAGAGACTCAAAATCCCGGAACAGTTTCCAGGCCAAACCGAGGCTCTACTGCGGCCTTTCCACGGAGCTAGCTCTGCGGTCACGTGGGTCTGATGCTCATTAATTATACAGAATTTTAGGCTTTTAATACACTTAAACAGAAGAGTGAGAAAAATATTCACCCCCTCAGAATTGTCATGAGTGTAAACTAGATCATTTAAACAAAAAACATGTTCTGGTACCAGGCTGTGAAATTTGTATTTTTACCATGGGAGTCAATGAGGATTTGCTCGCTTCTGACACCAGCCCCTAGTGGATGAGGGTGGAACTGCAAATTTTGGTACTTCCAGGTTGAGACCAATTTCTGAGCCGCATTGTGGGGGCTTGGAAGGAAGCCAGACAAAATGAAGATCAAAGCAGTTTTAATGATCAAATATAAAAAGTAGTACATGAATAATGTTCCCCACAGGTAGGGTGTCAAACTCCGCTCATGACCACATGTCACTGTTTGCCATGAATTACAAGATTCTGAAAAAATATGGCTGTTTTTAAGCAGTTTTCACCAAACAAAAACTGATTAAGTATGTTAGCATGTCCCTGAGTGAGCTCTGTGAATTTCGTTTATGTTTGTATTTGTTTAGATGGTTCTAAGGTATTTGACAGCCAAACTGCCAATAGGCTGCAGAATGAGGCCTGAGCTAAATTTAGCATTGTATCACGGCTTCTGCCCATTGTTTATGTTTATGTTTATTCATTTAGCAGATGCTTCTATCCAAAGTGGCTTACAATTTATAACCTATAGGGCATGTTGTGATCTGTGGGGGAAACCGGAGTACCCGGAGGAATCATGGGGAGAACATGCAACTCCACGCAGAAAGGCCGCTGCCAAGCTGAGTTTCGAACCTGCAACCTTCGTGCTGTGAGGCAACAGTGCTAACCACTGCACCACCATGCAGCCAATGGTTGAATTGACATTGTATAGACTCAAAAAATTTACAGCTGCACACCGGCTATGACTGCTTCATCATACGTCAAATTCATGCAGACTGAAGCCTGCTAAGGGTTAGCTCATGACCACATGTCACTGTTTGGTGCAAAATACAATATTCTCATCAAATACGGCCTTTTTCAGCAGTTTTCACCAAACAAAAATGTATTCTGTACTGTAGTGTCCATGTGAGTAGGTGGTGTCAGTTTGGTTGATGTAGTTGCACGTTATGGTGTTCTAATGACCCGTTTTGCATTTGTTTTGGGCTTCTTTTTTACCAGAATTCACAGAATTTACTTAACCCTCCCACTGTCCTAATGGGTGCGACCCCGTGAGGAAAGTTGACCATTAATAATAATAATAATACATTGAACTTATATAGCGCTTTTCTAGACACCCAAAGACGCTTTCACACACTCTCACATTCACACCCTGCTATTGATGGTAAGCCCTGGGGAGGTCTGACAGAGGCGAGGCTGCCATTTGGCGCCGTTGGCCACTCTGACCACCACTAACACAGGCAAGTTGGGTGAAGTGTCTTGCCCAAGGACACAACAGCAGGATACCCCTGGTGGGAGCTGGAATCGAACCCATGACCCTCCGGTTAACGAGGCAACCCGCTCTACCACCTGAACTACTGCTGGTTGATGGTTTATCCCTTGGGTCCATGTGGCAGGAGTGAGGAGTGAGCACCACCTCACCCCTGCCACGTGGACCCCAAGGGATAAACCATTAATCCTGCTCATTGGACAACTTTCCTCGCGGGGTCACCCATAAAGACAGTGGGAGGGTTAACAGAAGGTCATATGGTCATGATTTTCGCAGGGTGAGTTGCTGGGGTGATGTCTCGTAATTTAAGTTAGTTCAATGTTCAAATGCCACTACAGTACTTTTAAAACAAAAAAATTGCCTTTGATGACATTGTTGTGATTCATCTCGTCTAAGTCGGTGTTAATTTCAAGAGCACCTGGCTGCAGACCTCCACTGTCAGGCTGCTTCCGGTGGAGGCTCCACTGTCAGGACGGGAAATGCACGGGATACATTACAAAATAAAACGGCAAACATACTTACGTTTGTAATTGATAGGTTTCAATATAAAATATTACGTAAAATCTATCAATTATTTCTCTATAGTTCATATATAGTTGTCATTTATTTAGTAAACCTTAGTTTAGTTTGTCATTTTTTTGTGTGTGTTTTCCTTTACTGTTGCACAACGTGGTCATTATGATATATTCTGTCATAATGTGAGACATAATATTAAGGAGGGAATGTTAGGAAGCTGTTGCCACAACTTTCACACCACACCAAGGTTTGTGTTCACTCGTCATGCACATGAATAGTTTCTCCCAACAGGACAACTGACACCAAGTTCTGCTGTATCAGATGGAACATTCAGGAGTCTGAAGCATTCATTTAGCAGCTGTGTGAAGCTGAACTTGTTGTTTTACTTCCCCAGACTTCAGAGCTAGCTGATGTTCAGACTCTGGTGCCGAGACAGCTTCTGATTCTCCTCGGTGACGAGACAACACACTTCTACAGATCAGCCTTTGGAAGTTCCTCCTTACCTTCTTAGATGGTACCTGAAGGCATCATGATGACATCACTGTGAGCTTGTTATTATTCACGTGAACATAGCATTCCACTGAAACATGATCAATGAGCCCGACAGATTGTAAAACACAGACAGCATGTTGGCTTTCAGCTCTCGATGCTCTGGTCTGAAGGATGTTTCTAATTCACTGTGTAGCGTCCAGAAATGGTCAGTTTTTCATCTACAGTTTGACCTCTTCAGAATCTGGTCATATGAAGACATGAATCTACATCTAGTGCCTTTAATCTGCTGGACTCTGCTATTCTATCAGCTTGAGTCCAAGTCCTCTGCAGCTTTGAACAAAGTGTTCCCATTTCAAGGCCTTAAGCTTCCCTCTTATGGCTTCTACAGGATTCCTCCTGCCTCTGAATAAAACATTTCAGCTCATATGAGTTAACTAATCATATAATGAAATGGACCATGTGCTTAAATTAATAAGGTTGATTCATCTGTGCCTAAGTTAATAAGGTTGAAATGACTATTGTCCTGCAATGATCCATTTGACTGATAATTAGTCTACGTGACGAGCTAATCAGCCATACACTCATACACAAGGTTAAAGTAATTTCATGGCACATGGATATTTTCTTATCCACAAATCAGAGCATCCTGTATCTGGGAAAGGTGTGGTTCTGAGGTTTGTTGTTAACTCCTCTTTACATGTTGTCATGGATTTTATCAATAAGTTTATCTATAACCCATTTCCTGTAGTCGGAGAGAGAAGGAGACAATGATCAGACAAGTCAAACAGTTATAACTGTGACATAATGCAAGAGGCAAAATGCCCCGAACATCTGGTCATAGAGTTTATTTATACCAAGAGATAGGAAAGGAATGAAAGTGAGAGAGTGTGTTTGTGGGAGGTCAAGAATGTGTGTGTGTGTGTGTGTGTGTGTGTGTGTGTGTGTGTGTGTGTGTGTGTGTGTGTGTGTGTGTGTGTGTGTGTGTGTGTGTGTGGCTCGTGTGGGTGTGTCTGAATAAGTGGGCATGCAAAGAAGCATAGAGCAGTACATATTACATTCAGCTGATTGAGTCAATGATTAAGAATTAATAAACTTAAAATTCCCATAACATTCCCTCCTGTTTATCCGAAAAGGATAACCAAACAAAAGGAAGCAACAAAACAAAATAAGGAAAATAAGAAATTTTATCCACTTCCATAACATTCCCTCAAAGTCCTGAATTGTGGCAGTGTGAGCGTCCTGTCACAGTGTCCCGATTGGTCATGTGCCCTGGCTGCTTGGCCAAGGGGATGTCCCTTTGGCTGACTGGTTAGCGCGCATGACTCTCACCCGGGAGTCTGGGGATCAAGTCCCGCCCGGGCCCTCGTTTCTCCACATTGCCACACAATCATAATATGAGAATAATTAAAACAGAACTCACTTCCTGAGTGATTCAGCTCAAGCTCAGTTCAGTTCAGGTACACCTTTGGAGTGGCCAGTCCTGAAGGGACTTTGAACCATCAAAGCTTTCGACGAGCCAAAAGCTGCCTGCAGCGACACAGAAACTTGCTCCTTCAGCTATTCCGAAACAGCTGTTCTAGATGCAAACAACTTCATCTATCTGTTGTGACCCGGGAACAACTCGAGACCGGTCTAGTGGTACTGCAGTTGATCCTGTGGACTTCGGTGCCTGGGGGTCCACACAGATTCCCGACATTCCGGATCTACCATGGGGGGTTCCTATCTGGGTACGTAGGCACAACAAGATTGCGTCTGACGCTGTTTTGATAAATCAATTCTTCAGCTTATAGCAAACCACAAATTCTTTTCACACCCAGAACTCAGTTTCTTCTGGATACAAGGTTCTGATAAACATACATCACATTCCATCCACTCATATTCATCCATCACATTTATTGTTTATAGCTGGTCATGTTTTGTTTAGAAAATAAATTCGTTATTTTTATGAACTTGACAGATAGAACTTTAAGATAGACAGCACACACTTTTCATTACCGGCCCCTGTATGTCCACATGTTTTGGGTGAAATTAACTGGTTGGAAGTATCCACTGTTTCAACTGGTGTTTCTCTTTTTATATGAAGCACAGTAGGATGGAGGTGTCCACAAACTTTGCATTTTAGACGGGCCTTACAATCCCGGCTCAGGTGCCCTGTACACAAACATGCAAAACAAATCCCCTTTTCCATCAGAAATGAGAGCTTTTCTTTGTGCCTTTTTTCTTTAAATTTCTTGCATCCCTCCAATGGATGTGTGTGAGCACAATAAAGACACTCATCGGATGCTGGCTCTTTATTTCCTTTTGATACCTCCATTGAGGTTACTGTGGTGGCAACAACATTTCCTTTTACTCTGTTGCTGGATGGTATTCTGAAACTGGTAACAGCCTTTGTCCCAATGACACCAGAGATTGGGTCATGCATTTCACCAAACAATGGATCTGACAAAATCTTGACACGACGTTCAATGAACAGGACCAAATCGTTAAAACATGCTGGACGTCCGGTTGATTCCATTATTTCATAAGCACTGGTCCTCCATTGCTCCTTTAACTTAAAGGGTAGCTTTGCAATAATGGCTCTCATATGTACGGGCATGTCCAACTCCTGCATGTGTTGCAGATCTTCCATGGCATTACTGCATCCTCTTAAAAACAAGGAATAGGCTTGTAGTGCTTTCAGATCTTCTGATTTCATGGGTTGCCAGGAAAAAGCCTTTTCCATGTAAGCACTTGAAATTGTATATTGATTTCCAAAATGTTTCTGTAACAACTCCTTTGCCATTGTATAGCCACGCTCTGGAGCCATGTGCTGACAACTGCGTACCAACTCGCTTGGTTGTCCACTTGTAAACTGCTCAAGATAATACAAGCAATCAGCTTTTCCTGTCTTTTTCTCCACTCCTTGTTCAAAGGCTTTTATGAAGGCTCTGTATTGAAGAGGGTTACCTTCAAATATAGGAATATTCCTTGGTGGTAATGAGGTCAACTGTTGCTGCTGTAACAATGCTGCTGATATTTCATTTTGTCTATGCATGACATTCAGTATATTTTCAGAAACGTCTTTATTGCTTTGTGGCTGCTGCATTGGTTGAACAGTTAAAGGATGAGCCAAAAGATGAGATGTTTCTGGAATATTGTCCTCTTCCTGGTGACGAAGCAGATATTTTGAGGAATCCTCAATCCATTGCCTTGTTTTTGTAGGTTGCACATCTTTTAATAGCTGCCTTGCACTTGTTTGAGTTGTTTTCAATGCTCCAGGTTGATATTCCTTTGCCAGTGGATTTAAAACATCATGAGCCTTTTTTCCTTTTTCCCTTTCAAAATAAGAGTTCATGCCATTGCTCGATCCTTGTGAAGAACCTTTTCTTCCTGAAGTTTGCAACACAGCCAGTTTTGCATCAAATGCAGCAATTTCTGTTTCCAGTTCCAGCTGTTCCTTTTTCCTCTTCAACATCAATTCTTCCTCCTCCAATGCATGTTTTTCTTTAATTCTGCAGCACGAGCCAGAAGTGCTGCTTTGTCTGCCTGAGCCATGACAGCTGCCACTGATGTGCTGCTGGATTTATTACTACGACCACTTTTGTGACTTGAATATTTACTGATATTTGAAACACTGTCATTAGGGTTTATATCATCAACAACCTTGTCATTTTTATCACCATCATCATTTGAAACCCACACCTTAGTGTTCTCAACGCACTCATCAATAGGAAGCATTTTTGCTTTAAACCATATTTCATGTTTTTCTTTTTCATCAACCGGCAATAAACCCATCAAATCATTATGCAAACCTTTTACCTTAACATACAGTGCAAGCATGTCTTCCAAAGCATTTTTTACCATTAATTTTTCATTTTTCTGCATCAAACTTTGTATTGACTTCATTAATACTGCTGCTTTGTTTCATATTGCTTTTCTACCTGATTGCAACCTGTCCAACTCATTAACAAGTGCCTTCTCAGTGAGCTTTACCACTCTTTTTACTGCTACCGTTTTAGCACAGTCTGACAGGCTACTTGCAATAGATTGCACGTTAGTCCCGTGATTCATTATCTCCGACTTTGTTTCCTCGGTTTCCATGACAACCCCCCCAGGTTCGCAGCGAAGATGAAAACTTGTACAAAGTTGTAGCTCCCTTAATTCGGGTACCAATGCATTGGATTTTTGTTTTTCTTTTGTGTGCACACAATTTAAATGGCCATGCTCAGCGTAGCGCTACGCATACCTTTGATGGGCGCCGTGACGACTTGTGGCTGCGGTGATCCTCAGCTTGATCCGACGCCTTGATTTCCTCCTCCAAACAAACAGGAAACGCCCTTCAGACCCGCAGTGATCCAACGCACATCCAGTTGCTCCACTTGTCACACGGCTCCCTTTCAACCAGCGACAACAGCGTCCAACGACGTCCACTCATCCCACGGGAGGTTTTTGACTAAATGTAGAAGTCAAGTCCAGTACTCGAACTCCTGAGGCTGCTAGACCGGGACCTGGTTGACGCTCTGTGTTGATCCGATGTTGACTGATTAAATTACTTAAAAAACAGCCTTAAGCGTGGAATTGTTATGATATGCTTGTTTAATGTTGATTGCATTCCAGGTGAATGATAGGAGTAATTGTTAACTTTCCCATTCAAAACGTCTTCACGCCACAGCGGTCAAAAACCTGTTTGCCCTTCCGGAATAGTGCCTGACACCAACAATGACATCACTACCTTTATTCCGACCAGTAACAATGACACGCCCACATATCAATTAAGACATCGAGACCAAAGAAAAGGAAACAACATATTTGGCTCCTACATTGACTTTGAATTAATACGAAGTGTGTTTATGATCACTGAAAAAGCAAAGAACCCAAATTCTTCTGAATAAACATTGAAAGACCAATCAGGTTGATACCCTATATCTATATAGAATATCACGTATTATTGGTCATAAGTAAAGGTAATATAATAAGCTTAAAAGCAACATATTATACCCTCACTACAACTGGATTACATTGGATTAGTGAGGTTAATCCCACATGTTTCTATTGTGATGCCCTTCTCTTTATCAGTCAGCTGATCTGATGGTCCCATCCCCTCCAGCAGTGACTCTCCCATCATTACGCTACATGATGAAGGATTATTGAAGGTGTTTAATGAGGAAGTAATGACTGGATGCTGAGATTTGTTCTGAAGGACTCTGATGAAGATGCTTGGCTTCACCACGTTGGAACTGGGATCTCCTGTTGGAGTCTGAAGGTGCTGCACCCTCATCTTCCTGCATCTCAGTCCTGCTTTGTTGAAGATCATCAGTGAGGGAGACGCTGTGATCCACAACCATCAAGACCTGCCAGCAGCTACCAGCAGTCTGTTTGGACGTTCATCTGCACGCCACCTAAACCAGCCCAGTTCATCTAACTGGTTCTTCTCGTGTCGGCCCGCAGTCACCTGAAAAGATCTCACACACTGGAAACAACTGGAAATGTCAAGAGTTTCCATCTTTTAACCAGAGCATCAAGATGCTGCAGTTCTGATCATGTGACTCATGTTTCCTGGAACAAAAGCTGATTAGAGATCTGTTTCATTTAAAGTCACTTTGTTGTGTTTTTAACAACAAAATGATTTTTTCATCTTTGAAAGTTTTTCCACCTTTGGACAGAAAGTAGATCCTGCATCCAGAGGAAAAATCTACTGAAACAGTCAGAATAAAAGTCTGAAGCTTCTGTGTTTGCATGAGGATGCTGAGTCATGTTCATCTGAGGTTCTGCTGCAAACGTTTTTAGGAGACAAACAGGAAGTGGGCGTGGTTTATTACAGCTAATCCAAACTTGTCATCTTTCACCAGAATCTAAAATAATCTGAAAATCTCAGAGAGCTGAAATGTTTTCAGCACAAACTACAACATTAATAGATTTAAAAGCTTTTTAAACTAAACCCGTCTGAATGAAACGGTTATTTTCTAAATGTAAATAAAAACTACCGCCTGTTATCTAACTCCAGCTGCTACTGAGACCTCTGGGTTTCTGCTGGATTAAACGTCTCCAGAATTATTGACTAATGACCCAAAATCTGACTTTCTAGTTTTATTTCAGTGTGACTCAAGACTTTTGTCAGCGAACATCCCATAATATTCTAAGGAGCTTTGAAAGAAAAGCGTCTGGACTTCTTTGAGTTGCTTGAAGACGTTTCACCTCTCATCCGAGAGGCTTCTTCAGTTCTAAGGTCAAATGGTGGAGAGTCCCAGATTCAAACCCAGTGGGAGTTTCCCCCCGAAGAGGGAACAAAAGACCCCCTGATGATCTTCTACATAAACACATGAGCCAAGGTGTGAGGGTGGGTGTGGGTCCTATTCAGCCAGTTTCAGGTGAGCTCATTGTGAAGCCTGGACCCACCCTATCATGTGAATTCCTGAGGTCAGATGGCCCAGGATATGCGTGGGCGTTGAGGCAGCCAATTTCAAAGCTCCTTAGACTACAATGACCTGGATGACTGAGAACCTTCACAGACATCCCATAATATTTATTTTAAGAGTTCAGATGGAAACAAGAGATTACTGGAGGCCTGAGTCTGACTGAGACTGGTAATCATGAGGAACCAGCATCACCATCAGATGGTTCTGGTACCTTTGGGTTCTCCACAGTTGGACTGAATTCAGAAACAAAAGCAGAACAAAGACTGGAGCTCCTACAGCTTGTAGAACCTCCTTCAGGAACTCAGGAATCATCTTTTGTTGGACCTCTTCATGGTCCTGGAGGAGTTCTGGTCCACTCTTCTTGACATTAGCAAACCTTCAGCTCTCTGAAGGTCCCACCACTCAGTCTGGTTCTAGTCTGGACTCTGACTGGACCACTGCAACATCCTGATTCTGTTGTAGATCTGCTGCCGTGTTCTGGATCATGGTTCTGCTTCATGACCCGGTTTGATCCCATCTCCAGCTGTCAGACAGATGTTCTCACGTTAGACTCTAGAAGACATTGGTCTCTAGAGGAGTTCATGGTGAACTTAATGAGTCCAGTTGGGTCGGAACCAGCCCAGACCATCAGCCCTCCACCACCGTGCTGACAGCTGGGATCAGACGGTTGTGATGCAGTGCATTATGGGTAAACATCTCCTCACTGGGACATTTTTTCAGGATCTGGTGCTGCCATTAAAATAACAAAACTACATTCCACTATAATTGACTATGGTACTCTTCTATGATGCAGAATCGTTTATGCCCACAACTTGATGCATTAATTATTTGAGTATTTTCCTCAGCTCTATCTATCCTACACCTCCCGGTCGGCCGTCGGCCATCGGGGGGGGGGGCAAAGAGAGGGTCCGGCCCACGGGCCACCATTTGCGGATCACTGACCTACAAGATGCAGAAAAAAAGTATCCTCCAACCTTAACATTGTCAGCAATAAACGTAACAAAAAACCCATAAAAATTCAATAAATCAGGAGAGCAGGAACAAATCTTGTGATTTTACATGTTTTACTTCAATTCAGACTATTTACAATTTTGTGTTTTCATCACATTTAGCTTGTATTTTATATCAAATATCATCAGCTTTACAGGTTAGCGGTTCCTGTGTGCTCAAAAAGTTGTTACTAACCTTCTAAAAAAAATTACCAAAACATTCACATGAAGTAGATTTGTTACTCATTATCTGAAAGTATTTGATTAGTTTAAAAAACTAAATATGTTTGGTTTAATTTGGTTTTCAGAATGTCACTAGTTTACTTATACTTAAAAATATATACTGATGTACTGAAATACAGAGAAATCAACTTGTGAATACAATGCATGTTAATATAGTAAGTATAGCATGTTTAACATAAGCACATTCACACATCAATGTAAATAAATCATATGGCAGTAACTCTGCTGTACTTTCATTGTGTAAAAGTAGCTCACAGGCCAAAAAAGGTTGGAGACCCCTGCAATAGATCATTCAGCCCTAGTGGATGCTTAGATGATTGTTTAAAGTTTTCTTTTGGCTAAATCTTTGTCTACAGAGCTCACAAGCAAAAGGCTTCTGTCATTTGTGGACACTCATGTTAGGGCTGGCGATATGGCCTCAAATCTATATTGCGATATATCTGAAGCATGTGCGATTACGATATATACTGCGATATATTTTTTCCTTTGTTTATATATGTCAGAATGACATGCTTTAAAAAATCCTCTTATGGAAAATATATTGCAGCAGAATAAAGACGTCCAAAAAGTGTAGAATGCTCCTCCTCCTCCCGCTACATGCTTGCAGTCACTGCCATTCTGTTGTTCCAATGTCGGCACGGGTGCACATCTTAGTGACATCATGTGTTATGGTGATATCGCGGTAGAGCCAAAAACTTATCATTACCCAATTTTATATCGTTTCTACCTTATATTGTTTATATTGCCAACCCCTAACTCATGTGATTATTTAAAGCTGTCTTGTGGCCAATTTTTTTCCCCACAGGCTTCTGTCCTGTGTGGACTCTCATGTGACTTTTTAAAGTTGGCATTCGGCTAAATCTCTTTTCACAGAGCTCACAAACAAAAGGCTTCTGTCCTGTGTGGACTCTCATGTGTCTGTTTAAAGTTGACTTTTGGCTAAATCTTTTTGAACAGAGGTCACATGCAAAAGGCTTCTGTCCTGTGTGGACTCTCATGTGACGGTTTAAAGTTGACTTCAGGCTAAATCTTCCTCCACAGAGGTCACACGGAAAAGGCTTCTGTCCTGTGTGGACTCTCATGTGACTTTTTAAAGTTGGCATTCGGCTAAATCTCTTTTCACAGAGCTCACAAACAAAAGGCTTCTGTCCTGTGTGGACTCTCATGTGTCTGTTTAAAGTTGACTTTTGGCTAAATCTTTTTGAACAGAGGTCACATGCAAAAGGCTTCTGTCCTGTGTGGACTCTCATGTGACTGTTTAAATTTGACTTTTGGATAAATCTCTTTTCACAGAGCTCACATGCAAAAGGCTTCTGTCCTGTGTGGATACTCATGTGACTATTTAAAGTTGACTTTAGGCTAAATCTCTTTTCACAGAGCTCACAAACAAAAGGCTTCTGTCCTGTGTGGACACTCATGTGACTATTTAAATGGGCATTTAGGCTAAATCTCTTTTCACAGAGCTCACAGGCAAAAGGCTTCTGTCCTGTGTGGACTCTCATGTGACTGTTTAAGGTTGACTTTCCGCTAAATCTTTTTCCGCAGAGCTCACAGACAAAAGGCTTCTGTCTTGTGTGGACTCTCATGTGACGGTTTAAAGTTGACTTCAGGCTAAATCTTTCTCCACAGAGGTCACACGGAAAAGGCTTCTGTCCTGTGTGGACTCTCATGTGACTGTTTAAAGTTGACTTCAGGCTAAATCTTCTTCCACAGAGGTCACACGGAAAAGGCTTCTGTCCTGTGTGGACTCTCATGTGACTGTTTAAAGTTGACTTTTGGCTAAATCTTTTTACACAGAGCTCACAGGCGAAAGGCTTCTGTCCTGTGTGGACGCTCATGTGACTGTTTAAGGTTGACTTTCCGCTAAATCTTTTTCCGCAGAGCTCACAGACAAAAGGCTTCTGTCTTGTGTGGACTCTCATGTGACGGTTTAAAGTTGACTTCAGGCTAAATCTTCCTCCACAGAGGTCACACGGAAAAGGCTTCTGTCCTGTGTGGACTCTCATGTGACTTTTTAAAGTTGGCATTCGGCTAAATCTCTTTTCACAGAGCTCACAAACAAAAGGCTTCTGTCCTGTGTGGACTCTCATGTGTCTGTTTAAAGTTGACTTTTGGCTAAATCTTTTTCCACAGAGGTCACATGCAAAAGGCTTCTGTCCTGTGTGGACTCTCATGTGACTGTTTAAATTTGACTTTTGGATAAATCTCTTTTCACAGAGCTCACATGCAAAAGGCTTCTGTCCTGTGTGGACACTCATGTGTCTGTTGAAATTGGTCTTTTGGTGAAATCTTTGTCCACAGTGCTCACAGGCAAAATTTTTCTGTTTTGTGTGGACTCTCGTGTGTTTGTTTAAATGTGTTTTATGGCTAAGGGATTGAAACCTGGCAGCATCAGTCTCCTTATTCAAATGGAGTTGCTCTCCCTCCATATTAGACCAGAGTTTCTCCTGTTCCTCCTTTTTGTGGAGGAAATCTAGGTGCTGGTGGTTGACACGAGCACTCAGTTCTTCTGAAGCTTCTTATTTAACCAGAACCACCTGTTGAAAACCTGAAGGAAACACAGAAACATATTGTGATTTACAGACAGCTGTAACTTTGTTTTCACACATATAACATTTGTATTATTTCTTTAAACAGACAGTAGAATGAAATGTATTTACAACTGGAAACTGAATGTTGAGCCTCTATAAATCATATGAGCCTTAAATGTCTCAGGAGCCCTGACAAACGCTAAATAAAAGACGGATATTCACGCCTATTATATAAAGGTCTATTTTCCCCACCCACTCGACTAGGACATTAAATTACTGAGCTGCATGCTGACTAGACAGTTTACCCTTATAGCCTGGGAATAATGTGTGTGTGTGTGTGTGTGTGTGTGTGTGTGTGTGTGTGTGTGTGTGTGTGTGTGTGCACACGTTCGCATATCTTATGAATGCTGTGAGGACATATTTTGACTTTTCACATCTAACATGGGGACATGTTAAAATTGTGAGGACATTTAATTCAATTCAACTCAATGATACTTTATTAATCCCAGAGGGAAATTAGAGTTTCAGTATACACAATTCTGAGATCAGACATACATACATAGGCATAGACACATGACAAGAACTGGTGACTGTGGTCATTCGCAACCCGAGTCGCGCTACCTTAATAGAGATCAGAGGGTTTACATGAGGATTGGGTCAGGTGGAGGAAAAAAAGGCACACCAGAGTTACCCTCCACAGGGAGGGCAGCTTTGCCATGCAAAAAACACCTCAGACAGAAATGCAACAGACTTCAGACATTACACAACATAAGTGTCCAGTAGGTGGGGAGGTAGGGTTGGGGACTCTCCTCACATCAGTGCATGCAGCCATGATAAGCAGCGCCCGTCAACTCCATTTGGACAGGGGAGGGAGGTCGTTGGGTTTTGGGAGGAACTGCGAGATCCCTCCAGTTTTCAACCTCATCTTCATCTGTTGTAGGAATGTTTGTGGCACAACCAGATTCCACCAAATGTTGAGTTTCCATTTTTATCTTGTCTTCTGCTCTGTGGGAAGTCCTGGAGGAGGGATTGTCTTCTGTTGCTGTCACTGGGCTCATTGTAGCCTCATCTTTATTTTGTTCTTTTGCAGAACAAATCCGCATATTTCCCTCCACGAAGAAAAGATGACGAGCAATGAAGCGATCAACTCTAACAGGCAGGTTGTCATGTTGGAAAATCCAACTTTTCACATTTTTGAACAGGGCTTCAACAGTGGCAGAGCTTGCTGTGATGCTGGTGCTGTGGAAGAGAGGGACCATTATTCCTGTCCAGCTCACACTCCTGTGTGCTGGATCCCACCCAAACACCAGAGAGCCAGTCGAGTTGGTATTTTTAAAAGCTGCGCATCCTCTCCTGGTGGTCCAGGCGGTGGTTCTGATCCGGTTTTAACCCATAAACCAGCTAGACTGGCCCACTGAGCCACACGTCTCTTCTGGTGGTCGGTTCTGACCTGGTTCTGACGGTGATCTGAGCTCCAGAAATCCGCATTTAATTTTTTAAACCTCGCCACGGATCTCCGGGGTCCAGCGCTGACCTCCCTGTCCTGGTACCGACCGATGTGGGGAGGACTCGTCCAGACAGGCTGGAGTTGGTACAGCCTTCACACACTATAGTTTATCAACATGAAGACAATCCAACACGAGTAAACACACACACTGACTCGATAGCATGACCTCTCTACCCTAAAACTAGCCTCTCCACACGGAGCTGAGGCAGCGCCTAGCTTCTAACTCCCTTTGGTTACGTCAGAGGTTCACATTTAGATAAAAGAGCCTTTTTAGAAGCTTTGCTGAGAAAGCACACTTTTTACTAGAAAACTGCTGTTTTAAAACCAAATATCCACAATAAGCATTTCAAATTGTATTTTTGGACAGCATTTTATATGAATTAGAAAAAAAAATTTTACCTGCTATTTGCTCTTTAAGATCAACCCAGCATCCCCCAGTCTGTTTACTATGTTTCATTTTGTTTTATTATGTGTTTATTACATTTTTTGTGACGCGTCTTTGAGTGACCTAACAAGCGCTATATAAGATTGATGTATTACTATTATTATTATCATTTACAACAGCAGAAGGCAAAGTGTGTCCCCACTCCCTGTTCAGCTATTTTCCTGCACCAGATCTGGTTTTTACAGATGTTTCCCACCTGTGTGAATAACACATCTGTCTAAGAGAAAAACCACTTCTCCAACTCATTTACTTATTTACATATCTGAAAGGTGGCAGCCCTACCTGTGTCCATGCTGTCCAGGTCCAGGTGGTGAAGAACACACGATGAATCAGTCCCAGCTGATGGATGATCCTGAAGTGGTAGCAGGTTTTCTTTAGCCGTGTTTAGCTAACAGCTGCAAAGAAACAAAGCAGGAGAGCTGATTAAGATGCTGCTTCAGAACAACGCAGGAGATTAAAGATCCAACGCTTTGGTTCTGGCCAAAGGAACAGCAGCAGATCCAGAGGGCAGGAAGTCTAGAGAAAAGCTTTTCTCACCCACAACCTGATTCTGGAGCTCCGATCGTCACGAAGACCGCAGAATATCTTCTCCGGTTCTGGAAAGAACTCCACCAAGTTGTTGAGGAGGAGAAGAAAGTTTCCACAGCCTGGTGAGAAGATTTCTGCAGCAGCAGCAGTTAGTCGCTTTAGCTGATCAACTCTCCCAGAGACTGAAGTGAAGACATTTTTACTGCAGAGCCTCAAAAATTCTCCTCACACACCAGAACAACAAGCTAGCTCTGCTAGCAGCTTCCGGTTTCTGCTTTTTCCGGTGGTCAATGACCAGCGTAAAGGTGCACTACCGCCACCTGCTGGAGCAGAATAAAACACACCTGTGTGTTCAGAATGGGACTAATAAACACATAAACTGTAGACTGTGATAACTTCCCCAAACAATTACATAAAGTAAAGACAAGTTAATTTTACACCTGTCTTAATAATTATTGTTATTCACTTAATTTTTATTTTAATCTTGCTTGTCTTTATCTCATCTGTTTTTCTTTGATGTAAAGCTAATTATGTGTCTGTTGCTGCTGCCTCTTGGCCAGATCGTTGCTGTAAATGAGAATGAGTTCCCTACCGACTCATCTGGTTCAATATATTTCACACACACACACACACACACACACACACACACACACACACACACACACACACACACACACACACACACACACACACACACACACACACACACACACACATTCTGGGGCAGCAGTAGCTCAGGTGCAGGGGCGGATTTAGCAATTTGGGGGCCCAAGGTGAACACAGACATGGGGCCCCTTACACTAATCTTACCTTTAACTGGATTTGCAAAACTCTCCCCTCTTCTGACATGAGTTATTTTCACTTTTTATTAGTCCTCCTTTTTTCCTGCCTTTCTCTCCCTTTGAGTGCCTTCAATATTTGCTCTGCTTTCTTCTTCCTGTCAGTGCTCCCATGCTTTAGCCTTAGTTATTTTTTTTCTATTTTCCATTTTGGTCTATGTTTTCCTCCCTTTAAACATTTTCTATTGTCTTTCCTTTCTGCTTCCTTTTGATGTTTACACCGAAAAACAACGTCACTTTCAGAAGTGAAGATAAAAGCTTTTATGAAGCAAGCTGCTTCTTTCTCTTATTGGAGCCACTAGGATAACTCCATGTCATGCTTCATGTTTTGACTATCGCTTTGGGTTTGTTAGGAACGCCCCTGCCTCTCTTTTTCTTATTATTTGTGGTCTTATGGCACTTGGCAAACAACAATTTGGTGCATTACCGCCACCAACTGGATTGGAGTGGAATGACTACCAATCACTTCCTGTTTGTGCTTCGCCGTCTTAATAACCCTCTTATGACCATAATTATAACAGGGCCGCCTGGTATTTTTTAATCTTATGGCTGTAAAATTGTAATAAAATGCGCAAAGTGTGTGTTACTCTTCTTTTTTCAGAACAGCCTCAGCTTTTAGTGTATGGTTTGTATTTATAATTTATTTCTATTAAAGCCTTTAAAAAATCAGCTTAAAAGTGAAAAAAGCAAATAACGGATTAGAATTTTTTACATTTATTACTGAACAGGAACTTCAAAATTACTGGGAGAACAATTTGGAATGAACAATTTAAACTTTGAACTGAAATGCATTTAACCTTAAAAAAGTTTGAACCTTGGTATCTTTTTTTAGCAGTTTTTAAGACCATTTATTTTTGTAAACTTTCAGACATTTTTATTTGATGTGGTAGACCTTGAAGCAGTTTCTCTCCAGCTGCAGGCAGAGTCCTGCACACCTCACACTGCCATGGGGTGCTTCTCTTGCACTCGGTGCACTGCCATACCAAAAACTTTTGTTTTAGCAAAAATAATCATTTATGGTAAAAAGATAAATAATGCTGGAATTATGCTGAATCTTACAATTAGCAAATAGTTGAGGGTTGTTCGAATGAAAAAATAAAGACTGAACAAACGTTCATATCCTGGTTCACTGGAGATCTGTCCTTCTTCGTGGTCACTGTCTTCAGATATAAGCCTTCTGGGAGACCTAACAGATCGTGCTGATTTTCTTTGAGGCATTTCCATAATTTCATGCTGGTTTTTATGCTGATTAGCTTCCCTGTTCCGTTATCCGCATTCACCGCGGCGCTGCGCTCCGTTTCAATCAGGCTGTACAGCAGGATTTCCCCTCGTAGCGATATTTTCCCTAACTCTGATTGCTTCTTGCTATAGATCGTTGGAAAGCGGCTTTTATGTACTTTAGGAACCGTTGGAATTATTTGAATCTGATCAGCCATTCAAAAGTTATAAAACGGAGCATTTTGAA